>NW_022987215.1:655254-1086052 GCF_010094035.1 Trematosphaeria pertusa | reverse complement strand
ATAATTAGATCTATATAGGGCTGTACAGCTTCAAAAGTAGTGGTGATGGCCATCCTCAAACTGTGCGTTGAGTGGGGTCTGTGCGTTGAGTGGGGAAATACGGTAATGCTCGCCCAGTTCGGGCCAGCACCTCTTTTGGTCACACGGGGGTGGAATATGCTCCAGTTGTAGCACAGATTCTGCAGGCAAAACGGATCAGCCCAGATGTCACCGCGGATTACTTAGTAACCACCAATTCGAGCCGGAACCATAAGACACCAAAGTTGCACAAAGCTTTTCCACGACCACACGATCTGGAATGATATGGAGCGGTGGCCCCGTCTTTCGGAGCAGGCGCTCTCCGCACGTCGGAAGCCGACCTCAACCATTGAACCGCCTCGGTCAGGTAACGCGACTCGTCGACGTAATTCGGCGCTTCACGGGGCACCCGCCGTAATTAGACGTCATCACGCCATGAGAAACCGTATCGAGCAGGCCTCTCCGCACAGTGGCTGGCGCGTGGCCGCCATGCGGGGTTGGAGCCATGGCCCGCGGAACCCATAAAGCGCCATTGTGCGGCACCTACAACCTGAGTATTCGATATTTCTACAGCCCGGATCCGAAAGACTTCAGCAAATATGACGGAGGCGCTCAAGTCAGCCCAAAACCGCCTCTCCGCGGTCGCGTCGAGCCTGACCTGGGGAGCAGCCGGAGCTGGACACAAGTTCCCGGCTTTCGACGAACTGCCGAAGGTAGATGGAGAGCCGCAGGGCTGCATATGGGGCTTCTTTGACAAAGACGGGAAGAAGGATGAGATTGGAAGTGCGTATAGCCGCTTATGACAGACTCCCGAGCTAACAATAGTCGCTGCAGCAATCAACCTCCTCACCCCCGCCGTCGTCCAGGCTGCCTCCCGCGAGATCCAGTCCGGCGAACACGTCCAGCTCGACTGGCCGCTCCACAATGTCGAGTTCCCTGGCTTCAACCGCAAAGAGTTCAGCCAGACGAAGATCGACCTGAATGAGACGCTCAACTTTAAGGCCATGGACGACGAGCTCTATATCAACACTCAGTCTGGAAGTCAGTGGGACAGCTTGAAGCATTTCGCGCACCAGGCTACCCAGAAGTACTACAACGGCTTGACCCACGAGGAAGCCACGAGGACCGACACGAACGGAATCCATAACTGGTGTGAGCGCGGTGGCATCGTGGGCAGAGGTGTGCTCGTAGACTGGCTGCGGTGGTATGAAACGCATAACGGAGAGGCGCCGAGCCCGGTGACGCGCCATGAGATCACAGTAGAGGACCTGGAGGCGACGTTGAAGTGGCAGGGGACGACTACTAGACCGGGCGACATCATGATCATCAGAAGCGGATACGTGCGGTGGCATGAGTAAGTCCCTGATCATTATTTTGCAGGGCGGGAGCTAACAGATTAAGCAATGCCTCCGCAGCTGAGCGCAGAGCCGGCACCCAAGAGAATAGCATCGCCATCGGTATGCAGGGAAGCGAAAAGTCGGTCCGCTGGCTTTACGACCACCACTTCGCGTGTGTGGCTGGCGACACCCTTGCGTTCGAGGCCTGGCCTCCGAAGTTCGATGAGGGTTGGTGCCTGCACGAGTGGCTGCTCGTGCAGTGGGGCACGCCTATTGGTGAGATGTGGGATTTGGAAAAGCTCAGCAAGATGTGTGAGCAGAATGGCCGATATACCTTCTTCCTCACGAGTGCCCCGTTGCACGTCAAGGGCGGCATTGGAAGTCCACCCGGCGCGATCGCAGTATTCTAGTGCCACAATCATTCGAAACCAGCCGTTTAAAGCGTACGCGCGTCTACTTATACTGATGATATTCTATGCTCCTAGTCTATGTATCGGGACTTCTCTTTCAATCGATATACTCTTCCCCGTCTCCTTTCCTCTTCATCACCAGTCGCTCACGGCATCACATCCAAGAGCAGATCCTCAAGGCGCTTATACTCCTTCATCCTAAACGTCCTAATTGTACCCTTCCTTACCCTCGGCCTGTGTCTCCCTACCCACCTCCACTCCTCATTCTCTCTTCTCCGCCCAACAGTCCAGCGCACCCCGGCCCCCCTCGGTATGCAAAACGCCTTCCCCTTCCTCTCCTGCGGCACATCATCCAAGCCCTCCCAAAACGCCGCAGTACTAAACCTGTGCATCCAGCCGGGATCCAACGGATACGTGACAAACCCCGGAGCCTCAAGCCGCACCACAGGGTCCCCATTGCAATGCGCCAGACCCACCCCGTTGTACTCGAGCTCCGCGCCCGAGTCCGCGTGCATGATTGCGTTTCTCGAGACGCCGAGCTCGCCTGCGTGGCCTTCTGAAGCGCGAGCCGCGATGCGACTAAGGAACGACTCTACATAGTCTTCGATCCCATCTGTGCGGTCGCGCGCGAAGAAGGCGTGGGTGAGCTCGTGCACGAGCGACACGGCGCCTACGAAGTTGGTGCGCAGATCGCGGCAGGGCGAGCGGCTGGAGTCCCGGCGACGGAGATACGTCTTGTATGCGTCGTTGAGGAGGATGGAGTGCGTGGAGCCGTTGCTGGCTAGCGCGGTAGTGGCGCCGCGGATGGGGTACTTTGTGCCTAGTTCGCTGAGGGAGACCATGTGCATGGCGTGGATCTGGCCTGACTTACCGGTGGGAGGGATGGCGCCGAAGAGGAAGCGGAGTTTGGTGGATAGGATGGTCAGGTCAGTCTGGATGGCTGTGTTAGTTGTGGTTCTTGCTGTTGTAGTGGCGGGCTGAGTGTACTCGAGAAAATCGTGGCTGGATTGTGGATCTGTTCTTGGGGTGCCGTTCCTGATCTTCCGCAGGATGGCTAGCACTGGTTCACTCAGCAGCATTAGCGACGCCATACGTAGCATACCGTCCATGCTTCCCCAGAGGTCGTCGTCTGGGAAGCCCTCGAGGGGCCATTTGTCTGCCGCGAAGAGCGGGTGGACGGCGTTTGTCAGGTCGCCTGCTGGTGGATTGGGGAGGTCAATTTCGTCGAAGCCGTGGTCTTGCAGACCGGCCGGTAGGTGGCGGTGCGCTAGGACGAAGGTGTTGTTTTCTGTGCTTTTTACGTACCTTTTCCAGCGGGCTTCGGAGCATGTGTGGCATGGCTCTGGCATGGCTGAATTGGGAGGAGAGCGTGGGCATACCTTCTTACGTGTTGGTTTGGTGGCTTTTGTGGCTCTGGCCATGTATGCGGCTTGTTAGGAATCGGACGAGATATGGTGGTATGCTACGTTTCCTACGTTAGAAGCCATCGAACTTTCATGTTGATGATCGCTTGACGATGTCGCCGTCTACGGATACATGGAACAATGGCTTGGTCGGGTTCCGTGGAACGAAGAAGTTTTCTTTGAGGTGGGTAAGAGTCTTATTGTAGACATTGTGCATTTCATCAAAGATAGCTTTACGCATGCTAAGTACTCTATCACTAAATTTGAGTAGGATCATTGGATGGTATCTATAAAGGATAGGTGGATAGAGCGCATGGAAGAAGCCGGAAAGCGAAAAAAATGTAGGAAGGAGAAGTTAGGAAAGGAAGTTCACTGGTAGGAGTGGTCATGTGTAAGGCATAGCAACCTAAGCGGCAAGTTAACATCTTCTCGCTACGCCGAGCTCACCTTCGGTGGCTTCTGGAGTACGCAAAGGGGGCTGAACACGGCATTCTGTGCAAAGCGACCCAACATGCCTAGCCTCTCTATCCGAACGCGTGAGGACTACTCCTTCCGTTTAGCATAGGGATGCTCAAGAGTGAGTCTAAATAGCCGCTTGACAGCCCTAGAAGGGAGCGCATTGGCGGCAAACCTCGTGTAGCTAAAAGTTGACATTCAATACTAGTTTGTGCCTTTCTACTTGGGTATAGTCCACTTGCGGACCTGCGCGCATTATACTCCATTTCGAACAAAAATCCAAATAAAGAAGACTATATCGACGCCCCTCTTCACCATACTCCGCTTCATTCCAACCCAAATTAAATCCATTCGTCATCCAAATCTGTTGGCAATGGGTTTGGAGAGCTGTAAATGAGGGAGGTATCTGGTTTCTCGCCTTCGAATATAACCCTTTCAGCCCAAGCCATGTCGATGGGTTCTTTGAAGTACTTTGGTTTCTCGAGAGGACTGTTCTGGTAGTTCTGTAGAGAATTAGCGATGATGCTCTTGCGAACCTTCACCAAGTTTGGTCTACCAGATTGGTCACGTTGTACAGGAACTTGTCGCCGTCTCCAGGACTAAAGAAGTATCCCCCGTAGTAGCCTTCCTCTCCGATGCACTTGTGCACCAAGGCCTGGAATTAATCAATGTCCAGTCCAAAACGTTAGAGCGCGGAGCATTCTTACTTGCATGCCCATCAAGCAGACGTCCCCGCCGTTTATATCCAAGTCTCCTTTCGGCCGCACGATCATGATTTGGGTGGCATCGGGCCATTCATCAGCACCTCCTCCTCCAAGGCACATGGTACCGTTGGGGGCCTTGTTCCAATCCCAGTAAGCTTCGGGCTGCATTAGTGTCAGCAAGCTTTCGTGTGCTTTTGCATTAATAGACAAACTAGATATTACTTACGGATGTATCGAATATACTGTTCTTGCACATCTCGGTAGTGTTGCAGACAACCTGATGGGCCCAATCGAACCTGCTCTTGCCTTGAAAAAGAGAAGCCAGAATATCGTCGCCGCTTGGTGCGCCGTCGGGTCGCTTCTGTGTGCAAATGAAAGTGCCGTCCTTTACCGGATCGGGTAGTAGCTGATACTGGGGGGGAATAGCTTTGCGACTCGGCAGCTCCCTCTCATGGACCCTCGATGACGGAGAGTCCGCTCGCCGTGCCTGAGATTCGCCTGGATTTGGAGGGCCAGGGACCGCTGGACCTGGTGTTTCGTCGTCATTCGAGTCATCAGTAATCCAGTTCATTGACCCCGCCATAACTAGCTGTTCCGCAATGCTCCACGCAATGGCAGTGTAGCCTCGCCTATCGGGTAGAAAAACGTCTCTCTTCTCCACCGTTGTCAGTGGAAGAGAGACCTTAAGCACGCGCCTGTTATATCGAGTCCGCCAGTAGTTGGCGAGTCCAGAAAGTCGGGCATTAAACTCAACCACTCGCTGTAGACCTTCCCTGCGTTCCAGATTCTCGCCTTGATATTCTTTTCCAAACATTGGTAGGTGGTTGATTAGGACCACAGCTTCGCGATCGTGATAGAAGATAGTCCTCAGGATAGCGCCGACTCTGCGATGGGCGTTTTCGAGATCATAGCCGAGGAAGATATCCATCGTTCCTAGCGCAAGTACAACCACCTTTTGTCTTTCGTTATGCATTGGCGAGGCTCGTATAAGATCGTGTATCTCGTTAATCTGGCTTCCTCTATAACAGTCGTGTCTAGCGCCGAGGTAGCCTTGGGAACCAACCCAATGAGGAATCATAGCAGTCATCCCTTCGTCGAAGTGGTCCCAGCCATAGAAATGAGGGTCCAATAATATGTGCTGGAGAGGTAACCTAAAGCCTCCATAGAAGCCCGAGTTCGGGTGATGTGAAGGGTAACATTGGTCATCCCCAACCATCCAGATGCGTTTTACTTTGCCGCTCAGTTTCCTGGCGAACACTTCGAACTTGGTTTTGAGGTAGAGCAGGTCTTTGCTTGCCCGGTGACCAGCCGATTTGGGATGAAACGTCTGTGCAATCCATTCAGGGACAACTTGTGTAGTCTGGTTATCTCCGTTTGGCTCACCCGGAATTGTCCCATTTCCTTCCTTAAGCCACCCATCAAGGAAGTGGAAAAACCAAATGTTGCGGTCGTGTCGGTCTGGTTCGTCGGCTCCTTCGCGACAGAATCGATGTGAATTGTAAACGATGTCAAAGTCAACCCAGTCCAGAAAAGGTGCATATCGTGAGTCGTCGCCAGGTGGTCGGTCATTGTAGTACTTCAGATTCAACCAGTTGGTGTAATACTGCAGGACGTAATTGGTTTGATGAACCAGATTGTTGAGTGTCGATCGGAGCTCCTTTGTCATGCTGGGGCCGTTCGGTAACCAAGGTATAAAGCTGACCTCATCACATTGAGAGGTGTAGGCGTCCAAGTATTGCGAATATCCTGTCTGATAAACGCCAGTGTAATGTGGATCTCGATTCCGCCACCGCATATTATTGTAGATACCATCGGAAACTGCACCATGAGACCTCCTTAACTGACTCCCATACATTAATTCTCTCGATTTGGCCAATTGCCGTGGGCATGCATCTTCATTTTTGAAGAATTTGTAGACGCATGCTTTGAGTATATCGACGAATCCGACATCGTTGCCACCAATGGAGAGTGTGACTATTTCATCCTCTTCATTTACCCGTGAGACTTGCTGATTGGGTTTATACCGATTGATTAGATCAGGGGCTACAGCACCTGTGTGGGAGTCAGTTTACTCGCGTCCTTTCGAAGGATAAGGGTTGAGTCATACCTGTGCAAGAGAAAAAGTCAAAGGTAGTCTGTCTGTCAGGCTCTGCGGGGTTCGGTGACGGGTAGAAAAACCGAGGATCGCCCCATAACGATGGCGGATAAGCGTTTTGATGCCGCATACACTTATGTGGATCTTCCCTTTCCCAATCTTTACCTGCACCTGGACCGGCCGAAAAAGAGTCGCCCAGAGCTTTCCATTGGCGTATTTCAGGATAAGGCTTATTGATGTATGGTCGGATGATGTTGCTTATGGTCATGTTATCTCCGTCTATTGTGTACCAAGGGGTGTACTCGTCTGAGTCATCGGGGCTGGCAGAGTCTGGAGTCGAAAATCGCCTTGTTCGAATGGCAGCAGCAGCAGTGGCAATGGTCGAGCCCGTCATTTGTGGTGCGTTTGCTGTCAGTGATTGCCCAAGAGTCTCCGATAGAGCCGTGTCTTGTGAATTGCATCCTGGCAAGGTACCTGGCATAGCCCGTTAGCATGTACTCAACCTGGAAGACGCGGGGGTTGTACATAAGGTACTGAAGATAAATAGAAGTGCTTGGTGGGCTACCATCGCGAATTCGAATGGAAGATGGCAAAGCTAGTGTACTTACGATTTGGATGCTCAAGTTCGCTTTAATATGTTGGTCCAGCGATGGCTAGGAATCATGGCCGTGGAACGGCAGCTTCAGAAGGATTGTTCCTCTTTGAAGATGGACCTGGCGGACACTAATCAAAGCGATGCGAATATACATCTCTGGCAACTGGGCTTCGAGTGCTATTCCGCTTAACTCCTGTTTAGATCCTGTTGCTTCCTCCTGCGCCGCTGTCTGTCAAGTGGCGGTGAGGGAGGCATCCTGAGAAGCTACACCGATAACTGGACACAGTTGACCTTACCTATGGGGTAAAGCAATGAACTGACATCTTTCAAGATGGAAAGAGAACAGATCTGGGGCACTGGTTTACATCCATATGACTGGAGATGACTCAAGTGAAGTGTCATCTTATCAAATGACATGTGAAAAGAAGACAGCTAGATGGAGAAGTTTTAACGCCACCAGGATACATACATGACCTGTGTCTTTTTCGAGTTACTGCGATCCGCGGTGTCTTTCGATTGGCTGTTCTACTGCGCAATGGCCGCCGGATTGTAGAAATACTGTCTCACTGGAATATTGAAGCGTTTCATCCTTTGTTAGTGTATGGAGGAATCTAGGGTGTGAGGGACCTTACCGGCGATGTTGCAGGATTGAGGTTCATCATGTGTGAGGCGTAGGGCTAATACCAAGCCTTGTGAAATCTGCCTTGGAGTTTCCGCCTTTCATGCCAGGTGTTAATAAGCGACAACTTGACATATTCTCGCTCAAGTTCTAAAGATTCTTTCAGACTCTCGTGTTTACCCCAACAGCGCAAAAGAGCCGATCTTTCAACATGAGAAAAACCTGGAGGTTCATCTGGCACTGTGCTTTCCAGATCGCTTTTGCGCATTGTCTGCTTGGAAGCAAAATACACGTTCCGCTGAGAAGGGTCACTGGAAAGTTCGTTTTCCCAGCTAGCGCCGTTAGTGGAGAGTACGAGGCAATCGATACAGTGAGATACTTACACCATTTGGATTGCACTATACCGAGAGGCTAATTGCATCTTAGGCAAACGTACCAAAAACCTGGAAGCGCATTCTTGACGGGCGACAGGATGTATTCGCTCCGTCCTCTGCGTCCCAGCTCGAGGAAGAGCTAAGCTTAAATGGCGACCACTCCAAAAAAGCAAGAACCCAGAAATACTCCGTAATATACCAGTTGATGTACACTACCAGTATATCCATCGGAAACCCAGCTCAACCGTTTAGAGCCATTGTCGACATCACCCAATCAAACCTGTTTGTGCCCTCCTGGAACTGCACAAACGACTCGTATGAAGCAGAATATTGCCTCCCCCACCTAATGTACAACTCCACGGTTTCGTCAACCTATCAACCTGACCTGACGCCGGCAAGACTTCACTACTATGGCGTCTATACTTGGGGAAACCTATCGCGGGACACCGTACACATTGACGGAGTCTCAGTGGCTGGACAAGAATTTCAGGAAGCGACAATGTGGCGTCCGGCCTACCTCATAGATTGGGACGAGCAATACGACAGCGTTTTGGGCTTAGCGCGCTTCCACGCCACCAATACTTACGATGACTTCAACGTCACTAGCCCTCTAGAAAATATGGTCCAACAGAAAGTCCTCGAGAGGAATGTCTTCGCTCTCAGGCACCCTCGCACAGACGACGAGGAGGGAGAATTGATTCTCGGCGGTGTAGACGATGCGTTCCGCAACTCTCTCATCACACTTCCTCTCATCAACGATCCTCCGGATGGCGATGACTCGAACTTCATCCCTTTTGCATCAGCGGGATGGCAAGTGGCAGTTTCTAGCTTTTCTTTAGACTCATATCGCGATAAGGGCCCGCTCGAGATTGCCCTACCACGTTACATCGCCGTCCTCACGAATGGTTATACCAATATGATGTTCCCCTCGCACATTGCTCATCAAATCGCTGAGCACCTGCACTGGGCGGACTGGCTCGATGACTTCTCTTGCGAGGAGCGGCATCGCTTTCCGAATGTAACATTTACCTTGGGAACCCAGCAGCACCGGCTTATGCTTTCACCTTGGCAGTACATGCACGAGGTGGTTGATCCCGAAGGGCATAAGAGGTGCATATTGCCATTCAATCCACTGTATGAGGATAGCCACCATCCAGACTACATTCTGCTGGGTGCTGCGTTCTTCGCAGGCTTGTACGCCGAATTTGATCTAGACAAGCAGAGTATTGGACGTAAGTTCGACTATTCGACATCTGCGAGAGCATCGAATGCTGACGGGAATAGTGGCATATCGAAGCGATTACTGAAGCAGGATAGGGAGGAGACTGTAGATGTGACTGAGAAAAGTTTATTCTGTTAGAAAGATTCCTACACATGTTCTAGGGTCAACGGATTTGTAAAGTACGACGGAGATGCAGTAGAGTCCGAGGAATGCGAGCCCTTTCGTATCCGCAGATGAATCGTGGCGCAGCCCGAGCAGGTCGAATACGAGATTGCAACCTGAACACGCTCCTGAGCGGGGTACTTCACATCAAGACATCTCGCGAAACTCAACAACCATTTTTCATCAACTCCACACTCCACAAATACTACCACCATGTGCCCCTGCTACTGGAATCCGCCTCCCCAGTGCGGCGAATTAAGCGAGGCCGACTACCACCACGGCCGCGGTGAATGCCTCTTCGCGACCTTCTGCTGCCCCTGTTACTGGTTCTGCTGTGCCTCTATATGGTGCTGTTTCGGGGCGATTGAAGTGTGCGACGATATGAAGAAGAAGATACCAAAGAAACCGTACGAGCTGAAGCAGTACGAATGGCGGCAGAAGAACGCCCCACGGCCCTTGGCCCGACGAAGCCGGACGTTAACTCTACCGCTCCAGAGCAGCACCAACCAGTGGCCCAGTTTCACAATCAAGCAAAAGACGCTGGATCAGCGCGATTCCGCTCTCTTTAGGTTACCTCTAGAATTGCGACAGAAGATATGGTCCGAGGCCATGGGTAGTGCCGTCGTACATATCGGTTGTAAAGAGAAGAGACTCCAGCACACCTTGTGCCGTGTCTGCGACCCCACAGACTACTGTACCGGTCCTGCAATCACTTGCTGGCCTTGTTCACCTGGAAGGCGAAATCCCTACCCTGTAGGTTCAGCTCCCCAGGTGTTCGGAATACTAGCTTTGGCGAAAACGTGTCGGCGAATGTAAGCAAGCCTCCCATCGTAGAATGACTACCACTAGTTTGCAACGCTGACACACGCCCTACAGCTATTCCGAGACCATCGACCTAGCCTATACCCAAAATACGTTCTCGTTTAACGACCTCTATTGCTTCACCTGGTTTGCATCAACCGTCCTTCCCACGCGTCTCGATCTTATCCGATCCGTGCGCCTCTACTGGGATCTAGATCAACCCTTGCATTTCGAGGGCAAACTCAGCGCAAAGTATCACGCCGAATGGTTGTCGCTTTGCCGAGAGCTTGCCAGGATGAAAGGGCTAAGGGAGCTTCGAATCAAGCTCAGCGGGAAGCCTAGGATGAACTCTCACGAACTCGATAACATTTATTCTCTAAGACCTCTTCGGGATATCCGCGGCCTGGATGTGTTTCAAGTATACGTCCCTTGGACGCCTACCGGCCAGATTTCCAGAGCCTTCCGGTTGCTTGATGTCAGGTGTTGGCCGCAGCAGTGATACTGCTGCTCTGTGATACTCGGAGGACGGTAGAGGAAGAAATAACAGTGGGACATATTTGAATTGTGCCATATCCCGCGCATCAGCACCTTGTCGCTGCACAAGTGCTACGCCATACCAGGGAGCACCTGGAACGTTGTACTGCCTTCGCTTGGAGTCCACAGAGAGTACGGTGTCGGACTCAAAGCCAGGGGATGTCGGTCTGGTGTTGCCGGAGGCCCGAGCCACGGGACTGATATGCAAGGACTACGCTGGGAAATTGTTCCGTCGCGGTGGCATTTTGAGATTGGGAAGAAGGAAGTGCGTTTTGCGCCGGAGTGGGAAGCCGAGCGGTTTGGATACTATGGACTAGAGGGGTCGATGAGCTCCCCCCAGCCTCGCCTCGCCTTGGAATGAGCCGAACTATTCTGGATTAGACTTGGTACTGGCTATACTTTCTGTAGTAATAGATAATCACAGAGCAAATCTAATGTATACAGTCCTGCGTAGAAATTAGTTGAGAGGGAGCACATCGGCGACAGTTATGCTCAGCATATCACTTAGCGTTAGCAACTCTCGCCCGCTTTCTCATACAGCACTTCCACCATGAAGAAAAGACTGAAATTGTAGCAGCCGTCCTCGTTTTCTTTCTTATGTGAGCGCGGACTGCGAACAGGCATACCCCAATCGGCAACCCGGAGCTCCAACAAGCGGAACCCCACCCCCGCAAAGCTTGACACAACACCATTCCTCATCGCCCCTAGCTCTCACCCACGACGACCACACCGCATCGGCCATACGGACGCAATTTCATCCCACGCAGCCCCGTACCCGACGCCCATTTACGCGTCATGCGGCTGGCAAACATTTTCCACGGCGCGGACGTCAGGATCCGCCTGCTCCGCTTTAAAACATGAGGCACCGTTGCGGGGAGCGTCCCAACGCTACCTAAGTACCTTACTGCTGGATCTTGAAGGACCCGACGTCTGCGTCTACAAGTACTAGAGAAGTCCTGGCTGCGCTTCCGGAAGGAGCCCTTTTGGTGCGATGTGTGCGCTCGAGTCGGCGTTTGTGAATACAGTTATCACGGGTGAACAAGAGAAGGGAATTGCACCTGGGACTACTACTACATCATCATGCGTGCAGCGAGATACTACGGAAAAGAAGATATCCGGATTGAAGATGTGGAAGTGGAGAAGTGTGGAGAGGGACAAGTCAGAGTACGTTCTTCTCTAACACTCGTACTCGTTTTCTGTAAACTCTTCGGTATCATTCATGAGATGGTATGGCCCCGACACTGAGAAATACGCTTAGGTCGCCCCGTCCTACGTCGGAATCTGCGGAACAGATCTCCACGAATACCTCGGCGGCCCGACCTTCGCGCCCACAAAGCCCCATCCAATAACCCACGACACGATACCAATAACGCTCGGCCATGAATTCTCGGGCATCATCAGCGAAGTCGGACCCGGCGTCGCCTCCCTCACACCGGGCCAACATGTCGTCGTACAACCCACGCTCTACTGCGGGACCTGTTCGGCCTGCACTTCCGGGGTGGAAAATGTATGCTACAAAGGCGGCTTCGTTGGGTTGAGCGGCGGCGGAGGTGGGCTAAGCGACTCAGTCGTCGTACCTAAGAGGGCGATACTCAAGCTACCGGATGGCATACCGCTGGATGTTGGAGCGCTAGTGGAGCCACTGAGCGTGGCGTGGCATGCCATATCTGCTGCGCCGCTGACGCAGGATTCAACTGTCCTTGTTTTGGGCGGTGGCCCGATCGGACTCGCGGTCGTGCAGTGCCTTGTGGCTCTGAAGACGAAGAAGATCATCATGAGTGAGGTGTCCAAGTCCAGACAAAGGTTTGCAAGGGAGTTTGGGGCGCACCATGTTCTGGATCCGAAGACGTATAATCTCGTGGCTATCAGTAAAGAGCTTAGCGGTTCTGATGGGCCGGATGTGGTGTTCGACTGCGCCGGCGTGCCCGCGAGCATAACGACAGCCTGTCAAGCGGTACGAGCAAGAGGAACGGTGGTGAACGTCGCGATTTGGGAAAGAGAAGTCCTCTTCCAGCCGAACATACTGGTGTTTAAGGAGGCCAAATATACTGCGGTATTGGGGTACCAGAGAAAGGATTTCCAGGCTGTAATTGATCATCTCGCTGATGGTGAGTTATATTCACTCGTCTCGGCAGGCGGTGGTCGCTAATGTGATGCATAGGGAGTTTGAAGCCTGAAAAGATGATCACAAGCAAAATCAAGTTAGAGAGCCTGGTAGAGGGCGGGATTAAGGCTTTGATCAATGATAAAGAAAGCCATGTGAAGATTTTGGTAGAGGTGGGGGTGGGTGGTAAGTAGGCTGTTAAGTCTCATGACAATACGGAAAGTGCCTTCCAATACAATACGTATTGCTCGATTTTCGCCTACCTAAGTACTACAAGTTAGCAAAATCATAATTTTCAATCCGCCAAACTACCTTTCCGGTTGCACGCAGGCGAATGAAAGCCCCGCCGCAGTCGCTGTTGCTTTTCGAAGCCGTCCCCCAAGACTGGCCAATGATAACGCTCGAGGGCTGCGTGGCGCTAGGCAATCATCTTCTTGACCCAACTCCAGCTCGGCCTTCCTCTTCTCGATCTTTCAAGGCAGATTACGCAACATCATCGCTGAATTCGTTATAACGAACTATGCTTGGAGAATCCCCCGAAGAAGGCGCGCCACAACGCGAATACAAGGTCGAGTCGTCTAATGTGGGCTCGACGCAGCTTTACACTCTGGTTGACCCTATGGACAACTCCGCGCGATATTATGCTGGTCCATCCCTTGGAATAGCTTATTCATCGTCATGGCGGCCGTCTTCCGTCGAAAGGGAGGAACACTCTCCCCACCTGGGAGCAGACTCCGAAAGATACAAAGCGTGGGTCGGTATTCCTCCCCTACACCACGAGAGACGGCTTTCATATGCCATGTCCCCTCCTGTGCCAAGCAGCCATAATAGCTATAGAAAAGCTAGTACGGGGTCTCGGAGATTCGAATGCGGCCAGAAACGACCCGACTGTTGCGACACCAACGCTGCGAGATCTGGCCTTGCTCGGCGGTTGGATGAGGAACCGGAAAAGGAACCCGAGCGCTCCAAGAGATATCTAAGTCCTTTTGCCGATGAGTCTTACCCGGAAAAATGTCCCACACCGAGTCAGCGCCTTGTGGAACTGATTGGAGATGAGAAGAGGATGCCACCCCACCTTCTTCCATTCGTACCCTACGTTGAGAAAGGAGTGGAGGATTCACCAGATTCCACTCGGTGGGACAAGGAGATGTTCATCTCTACGGACGTGATCCAAAGTTGGCTGCAAACTTGCCTTCAATTACACGGTGACCGATGCGGCAATGGCTTGCGGTCAGATACGCGGGGCTGGAATGGTCCGCTCTGGCTGATCGATGTGGAAGACGGGTGCCTTGTTGCAGCATTCCCAAGAGCCAAGTACGTTGCACTCAGCTACGTATGGGGATGTGGGAGCATATCTGCTTCTACGACGAATGAAAACTTTGTTAAGTTACAAGAGCGGGGCGGGCTTTACGATCCTAGTACTGTTACACTCCCACGCACAATCAGAGACGCCATCGAGCTTGTTCGCAGTGTTGGGGAAAGATACGTATGGATTGACAGATTCTGCATCGTCCAAGACGAAGGCCCAGCAAACCAAAGCCAACTGAACGCCATGGGAAATATTTATGCGGGGGCTTATTTCACTCTTGTCGCTGCCCAAGGTGAAGATCCCACGGATGGACTATATGGCAAGAGACCCATCAATTTGTCGAGCACTTCCCGACCTATGTCGAACACACCACCCGGAGATAGTAGCAAAGAGATATTGCTGGATCAGGCGATGCACCTCATGCGCACCAAATGGTACTCTAGGAGCTGGACCTTCCAGGAATATCTGTTTTCCAAACGCAGAGTCGTATTTCATAACGATACGGTTAATTGGGAATGCTTCTGCGCGGCCTACCACGAGTCCCAGGACGTGTCCACCACCACCCCATTAACTGCGCAATTCCTGGCCCAAATCCCGAAGGCACCTCTGATCAGAGACATTCCCAGCACGGGATTCGAATGCTCGTCCTGGCCAGATATGTTCAGATATGCGCGGCTTGTCTCAATGTTCAATCGGCGCAATTTGTCATATCCCGAAGACGTACTGGATGCATTCGCCGGTCTCCTATCACACCTGAGCCGCATCTACCCCGGCGGTTTTATTTCCGGTCTCCCACAAATGTGCTTTGATGCTGCTCTTCTCTGGCAGCCTTGGATATATATGTGCCGTCGGAAAAGCGTCAAATTGTCTGATTCCGAAGCAGTGCTTCCATCATGGTCGTGGGCTGCCTGGGCTGGAGATTTGAACTCAGAAAGCTGGCGGTCTGCGGCCAATTATCTCCTGGAAGCGGATGACGAAGATAACCCTCACCAGCAATGTTCCTGGAAGACGATCAGTACAGTCAAATGGTTCTACTCTCTGGACCGGACATCCGCTCGGAAAGAAGTCCAGATCCGCTCCGAGTTTGCGCGTCCAATCTTCGGTAACACATTGGCTCCTTTACCTTCAGGTTGGTCTGCGGTGGCGAACCCCAATGGTCCGGACCGGGTTTTGTTCCATCACCACTGCGACCCCTCTCACCCCTTCCGCTATCCTATCCCCATTCGCAACCAATACCTCGCGCATATACCTCCAATCAGCGCCCGCTTTCTACATTGCACGACCCGCCATGCTCTCCTCAAGGCGGGTCCAACATACCAAACTCTTGCTTCAAGCTGTCCGGCAATAGAACTCCTTAGTGAGGAGGAACGATGGGTGGGAGTCCTTCGACTGAATTGTATCCCTTCAGATTTTGAAGATCTCATAGAAGCTATAAGAACAGAGCACGGAGGACGTCTTGAACTCATTGAGATTTCTGCCGGCGCAGTTGAGAATCAGCCGATTGAGGAGAAGAGCTTCGATGAGTGGAACCGGGAAGGGTGCCCGAGACACAAGGGGCTGTATGAGTTTATCAATGTCCTCTGGATCGAGTGGGTAGATGGGATAGCCTATCGAAAGGCTTTGGGAAGGGTCGAGAAGGGGGTATGGGGAGAGGTTGCTATAGAGAAACTTGACATCACCCTTGGTTGAGAGTGTGAATCAGGATATCCAAGCATGCTGGTAAGCAAGGTCACCTGTCAACCAGCATCAGACTTAACGCTTTGACTGGAAAACAGCGCCGAATGAACTGATAAGAAAAACTTTTGGTGTTCATTACCGCGCATACGCACGACGGAGGCTCTGCTTGTGCCCATAGATATACGACATGCCCGTTTTAAGTGGACATCTTATACCCCTCAACGAGGAAATCTTTCCGTCCACTGCCAACAATTGTCGTGTTCCCTCCACCACCAGGAAGCACCACCTCCGCCTTACTATTGGGTGGGACATTGACCGCTAAATGGAATCCATCATCCTCCACCGTCCAGCTACTGTTCACCCACCCGTACGGCCCCAAATAACTTGCCTTCGCCCAGGTAATATTACCACCCGGCTCAGGAGCCACCTTCACCGTCTTCCACCCGGGTTCTGCAGGCGCAAGGCCTCCCACCTTCTGATGCACCCAGTCCGCCACACTGCCAAAAGCATAGTGATTGAAGCTCGTCATGGAACCTGGGTTTACACTGCCGTTAGGGAGCAAGCTATCCCAGCGCTCCCAGGTCGTCGTACCATCCATGACAACCTGGTAGAGCCACGACGGGACCTGTGTCTGCAGCAGCATTTTGTAGAAGTCGGAGGTGGCATTGATGCCAGAGAGCGCGAAGCCGAGCTGTTGGGTGCCTGCGAAGCCCGTGCCAACAAGGTAGGAGTTATTCGCGATTACATTTTGGAGGGTGGATGCGGCTTCTTGACGGGATTCAGGAGTATTAAAGATGTCGAAAGCGAGGCCGAGGGCGAGCGCGGTTTGCGTGACGTTCGCGATGATGGTATCGTAGGGGTCGGTCCAGGCAGCGTGGAAAGCGGATATTATATCCGAATGCTGGGATGCATATATTTCGGCTTCGGAGGTTTTGTTAAGCGCCGTGGACATGTTGGAGAGTAGACGTGTCATTTGGATGAGGTATGCATCTGCGACGAGATGTTTAGCTGTCGTTGCCGCTCCGGGGTCGTCAGACGGCGCTTTCGGGTCCAACCAGTCAGCAAATTGGAACGTCGATCTGTTCCATAGGCTAGCTTCGTTGCGTGGGATTCCTTTGTCGATCCAGGCTTGCGCGCCGGCGTACTGGTCCTCCAGCATCTGCTTATCGCCCGTAGTCTGGTAGAGAGCCCAGGGATTGCCAACCACTACGTCTCCCCATACCGCGGTCGGTGTGCGGACGCGCTCACGATCTGTGTCCGAGATGTCGTCTGTGGGAATATAGTAAGGCGGGATGAAGACGTCGTTGCGGCTCTGCTCCGACCAGGCGTCTTTGAGCCAGCCGCGCCAGAAGCCAGAGGCGTCGTAAAGGTAGTTCGCTGTTGGCATGAAGGCATGAGCGTCGCCGGTCCAGCCCAGACGCTCATCACGCTGGGGGCAATCAGTTGGCACCCCGAGAAAATTACCTTTCATGCTCCAGAGGACGTTCTCGTGGAATCGAGTAAGGAGATCGTGGGAGCATTCGAAGAAGCCGGTTCGTTCCATGGCGCTGTGAACAACGAGTGCGGTGATAGAGTCGCCGGTCAACGCTGTTTGGTTGGGCCACCCTGTGATCTGGACGTAGCGGAAGCCATGGTAAGTGAATGACGGTTCCCAGGTTTGTGTTCCATTTCCAGAGAGGATGAGAGTATCCCTCGCTTTGGCGGACCTCAATGGCCGCGTCGCGACTTCTCCGTTCTCCATCACTTCTGTATGAACCATGGTTATGTTGGTACCCGATGGACCGGTGACGGCGAGTCTCAACCAACCGACAAGGTTCTGCCCAAAATCTACGACCGTCTTGCCGGACTTCGACAGGAAGATCTCCTTTGGCTTGACCTCTTCCAGCCTCCGGATAGGTGCTCCATCCGAGGGAACGAGATTACCTTCCGGTGCAGGCAGTTGTTTCACGCCTAGCCAGTTACTTTCATCGAGGTTCGTAGAGGACCATCCCGGAATTTGTAGCGTAGAGTTGTACACTTCTCCATCGTATATTTCTGACGTGATAATTGGACCAGTATTGGCGTGCCACGTGAGATCGCTCGCGACAGTCTGCTTAGTTCCATCGCTTTGAGTGATGGTGAGCAAGCACAGTAACCCAAGCGTGTCCCCATAAAGGTTCCGCTCTTGCTTTCCGAAGCCAAAGCGCCCAGCGTACCATCCTTCCCCAACGGTGACGCCAATTGCATTCTTGCCGGATTTCAAAAGCTGCGTGGTATCGTATGTATCGTACACATGTCGGTAGTTGTAAGATTGGTACCCAGGGGCAAGGACGTGATCGCTGAGGCGCTTCCCATTAATCTCAGCCACATACAGACCGAGGGCGGTGATGTATAGTCGGGAGGACGTGACGTTGGAGCTAACATCGAAGGTCTTCCTAAATAGAATCGGTCGCTTGGGCGCGTCGGTTTCCGTCTGTCGATCTGCAGCAATAGGAATCGCGCCCGCCCAATCCTCCGTACTCAACAAGGCCGTCTCCACGGTAAAAGAGTCCGACCATTCCGTTGACGACTGAGTGTCTCTTCCGTAGGCTCGAGCTCTCACAGCTGCCGTTTCCGAAGCCTCAAGTGGTATATCAGGCCATGGCACTAGGATTGATTCCGACGAATTAACGTTGAAGACATTTGGGACGCCATCAAGTCCGCGGGTGATTTCAATATCATATGCCGTCTGTTCCCAGTCAACTGCGGTACCCTCAAATCTCCAAGAAATGCGAGGCTGGGTCTCGGCGATACCAAACGCTGGAAGATGATGTTCAAAGGAAAGATGAGATATAGATACTGCCATCGTGACCTCCGAGCATTGGGCTAAGTAAGGAGAGGGTGATATCGGACAGTCTTGTGAGGCAAGAGGTACTAGCGGACTCTATTATGGGCCACGCGAGAATACCTCCGAAGGAACTCGGCTGAAGATTGCTGCGAAGCAGCTCGGGCCAAAGAGCACCGCTGCGGAGCACTACCACGAGGATCGTTAACGGCCATGTCGGTCAAATGCCGAATTAGGAATCTGCGGTGCTGCGAGCGACGATCAACGCGGGGAAATCTGGGGACGGGCGGATTCCGCCGTCTTGGCGAAGAGGAGGGTTCGGATGGTTTCGGTCTTTGTAGAGACTATGCGGCTTTAGCGTTGTGCTTTTCCCTACCACAAACATCACAGTTTACCTTTCTAGAGGACGCTGCAAGGGAAAAGTCCGCTGTGGTGTGACGTGGTTTGTAATCCCTGAGCAGAGATTACTCAGAAACGAGGTCGTCGGGGAATGCCAAGGGCCAGAACTCGCTCCCGCGAAAGGACTGAAATCGTGGCCTCCAACAAGGATCAAATTCCTGAACGCAGATTACCCTAATCTTCCTCAGACGGTGCGGGACCAAGGTCTTGGAGAATAGAATAAAGTTGTCACGGTCCCAGAAGATAAAAGCATTGCCAGAATACAAAATATCGATGGCTTCGCGATAGCTGGGGCAGGTTAATGGCTTGCTTGGCGAGCTGTCATATCGTTCGAGTACTCACATTCTTCGACAGGTAAAAAGGATATTGCTCTGCACTGTGCATCTCTTACCCCTCGCAAGCTCTCGGCAATACACCACTGGCACAAGGCAGGTCCTGCCGTAGAACCTTGAAGGATCATGGCGATTCCAAGACTCGATGATATTCACCTGTCCCGTCTCGCACAAAACCATCTCATAGATCTTGATTCTCAGCTCAACGGGCAACTTTGCGAAAAGTGGCGATTGATTCTGCGTCTTCGTCGTACTTCTTCTGTCCTCGCGGTCGACGGAGATGCTGCGTTTCCGTATCTGAATGGCTCGTTCACGCTGGGCTCGAGCAATCAGGGTTTGGAATCCCCGAGTATGGTCGCGGTTGAGGTAACTGTTGAAATTGATGGATGAAGGAGATGGAGCAGTCGGACGATCAGTTTTGTTTTTCGACCCTGGGTGCGAGAATCGTTTCTTCAGACGTGTGAACATTGTGAGCCGGGGCGAGGAGACGAATGCTGGTTCCCGGAAGGATGTCGTAAGTGGAGGAAAAGCAATGCTCGTACAATTAAAGTGAGAGCGAACCTTTTGCAAGGAGGGCAAAGCAGGCGGGAAGCAAAATATGAGTTTTGATTAGGAGTCGAGAGAAGGCTGGAGTCAGCAGTGCTTGAATGGCTGCCTGGAAACAAGAGGTGAGTACGACTGGCGTCGACTCTATCCGCCTACCTCAGGCGTCTGTCTCTTGTAAGCACGGCTGGAAGGGCGACATCTAGTTGGCATCTGTATCCGCGTGTCTTCTTTGACACTTTGTAGGCGGTTTCAGGTGAACTGTCGACTGCCAGCCTGGCGGGATGGGTTATCGATACCGCTTAGTGCGGCTCAAAATGGACTAGCGTACGATGTATCCTACTCAGTCTCAGCCCCAGCCGTCGTGCCGCCCACGCTTCACAGCCCCAGCCTCGAGGAACTAGACAAAATGGCTGCAGCTCAAGTCTTCTGCCTGGCAATTGCCCGCCTGAAGCTCTTCACTAACTATAGCGGCACTTACAATGTCTCCTAGGCGCGCAAACCCCCCCGACGACCTCCGAATCGCTCTCGCCCATGCCTTAGGCTACGACGACTACCCCGGTAATTTGACCGCCGAACCGTATCTGAATTACATCGCGAACCGTCATATCGGCCGCGGGACGCTGGAAGAATACCTAAGACTCTTTATTCGCGTCATAGAACACTTCGCACAGGTCCAGATCAAGGCGAACGATCCTTTGAAGACCGACAGCATACGCATGCTCCTCGATGGGCTAGTATTGTCCGACGGCGAGGAGTTATTTGCGGATACGAAAGCAGGGAGCACAATGAGAAGGGACGATGTAGAGGATACAGTGTTGTACATCATGGGTGCTTGGGCAATGATGCTGAGCTCTTTCGTCCAGCTACCCAACGGCTTTCGAAAGGTGATCACTGCATATAACATTCGGGCAAGGGAAAAAGAGAAGAAGAGCGAATTCTACGATGAGAACTTGACTAGCCTGGTAAGGGGGAGCTGTTTGCTCCCTGCGCCGAGTAACGGACAAGTCTCACATGGCATGGAGCCGGGGGACGAAATCGTTCGCACCGCGATGAAGCTCGTAGCACTTCTTTCAGACGATAACGCAACAGTCGCGAACTCAACTCTTCGTCTCGAGGCGACTGCGAATGTTTCGGAGTGCGCCAAAACTCCCTTGAAAACGAGCAAGAGTCAAATCTCGTCTCACTCGCTGGACGCCATGGACTCTCTCGAATCGCTTTCAATAAAAGCCACGCGACTCAATGCCTTCACTCTGAGAGTTTTCGGAGCTGTCCGAATAGCATGGACACACAACATCTCGCGCCATATGCTCCTTTCTCGACATGGCGGACGTCACATCCTAGAGATATTCGCCCTCCCCTGCGCTCTCAATGCGGCTACCTTGACTTCGAACGCTGTGGGTATATCCTTCGAACTCGCGCAAGAGATTCAAGAGTCGTACTGCATTCTATTCAATGCCTGGCCTGAAATACCACTGCATGCGAAACTCGGTCGATTCCTAGGAATCCGCAAAATGTGTTGGTGTTGGTCGTGCTCCGCACACCGTTATCGGACCAGTGTCATTACAAAATATCGGAAGTCGGTTGGGGCGAAGTCGCATAAACTGAAGAGGTGCGGCAATGCCGCGAAGAGGAGCGAGTTCGACCCTTTGGTGGTCGAGCTAATGAACAACACCGAATCCTCCGACTGGACGCAAGACCTCTTTCCGTGCCTATGGTCGCGAATTACCGCGTTAGAGGAACATTTGCAAGGGGCAAAGCCTTGGAGCATATGGATCCTGTTTAGAGATCGGAGGGATACGTTGCAATTCTGGACCTTTTTGTGAGTGATTGCATAGATCATTGCTTGAATGCTCGCTAATTCCGCAAAGTTTTGCAACTATAGTAGTGCTCCTCACGTTCCTACAAGTTGCTCTTGGAGTGGCACAGGTTATAGGCTCTTTCCGATGACCAGGTCGGCATACACGGCCATTCAGCGATCTACTTTCCGAACTTTCCTAGATTTGCGAAGCTACACTTGACCTCGCAACGCCTGGGTAGCGCTTCCATGTACGTTGTATCGAGCCCCCAACTTCGAGGGCTAGCGCATCCCTACAATACACCGCTAGTTTTTTTCTGGGCTAGATCGATGTTTCAAATATGGGGATAGATGGAGACGCGCGTTTACCCTGCCCACAATCCCCAGCTCGGAGAATTACGACTTCGTCCCTCCAAGGAAACGGGCCGTTGCTTAGCAGAAAATCTTCGCGTCCGTCGCGGCGATATTGCCTGTCCAGTAATCCTACCGATGGTCTCCATGGGGGTCCCCTAGTCTACTAAAACCTGTCATACCAGGTATACAGCAGCTTCAAAAAGGACGCGGTGCCCACAGGGTCTGGGAGCAAAACTCATCTAGCCAATTTTTCCTTCCGTTTCACGCGCGCGAAGATGCGCCCCTTGTTCACGTATCCAGCCATAGCCTTCGCTACATCAGTGTTCGCTGAAACTCATTACTTCTTCTCCGGTTTCTTCGCAGGGAAAACAATAGTTGGGGTGGAGTTTGACGATACGGTTGAATCTTTAAGGCTTGCGCAAAACATCACCACGCAGGTATCAGACGGCTCAAAATGGATTGCCATAGATGTTGGCCGCTCCAGCTTCCATTACTATAATACGGCTGACAGTTGCAACTAGGAGCAACGAGAGAATGTCTATGTCGGGACGACTGGCTACTTTCAAAGCTATGCGATTACGAGCAATGGGAGCCTGAACTATGAAAGCAACATCACACTGTCCTCTGACTGTGCGTGTCATCTTGCTTACGTCCGCTGTTCATGCCTGACACTCCTTGTAGGCTCGAACGCAAATTTCCTCATTGCAGCTAGTACATCACCCTACACAGTCTTCGGCGCCCCTTACAGCAACGGTTGTCCTGCGCAAGCCATTTCAGTCGATGAAAGAGGCGTGTTGCAAACCACGGTCGCAAATTTGACCTACGGTAGCTCGGCCGGCGTCCATGGCCTCGCGTTAAGCCCGGAGAATAATTTTGTCTATTCTGCAGACGATATGGGCAATGCTGTATGGGTTCACTCATTTGTCAGCACTACTCGGACTGCGGAGCAGATTCAATATCTTGCAGCACCCACGGGTGCCAATCCTCGACACCTTGCGGTGCATCCAAACGGTCGCTGGGTCTATGTTATTTACGAGGAGTCAAACCAATTGGCCGTTTATAGCAGGAATAACACCACAGGCAAGCTTACGGATATGAACACTACCTACCCTCTCATCCCGTCCAGTAAGCTTTCCATATCGAACTCCGCAGTTACGTTCAACTAAGTTTGTTAAGCGTTCGCGAACACCTCCTCCTACTGGGCCGATGAAGCCCTTTTCTCGATCCCTGGCGGCAACGTGAGCGGCACATCCCCGAAATATCTCATTACCGGCACACGGTCTCGCTCGACCAATGCAACCGGATACATCTCGGCATTCGCGCTTGATGCATCAACCGGTGCCATCAGCGAACAGCTCTTCCTCGTCCCAAGCACTGCTAGTGGTGGAGCAGCGAATGCGGTATCTCCTGCGCCGTTTAGTGAGCAGTACTTTGCTATTACGGACAGTGGGTCGAATTTTATTGAGGTGTGGAAGATTGCGGATGATGGGACGGAGGCGGAAGCTGTTGCGCATTTGGATCTTGATGTGGGGCCGGCGAATGTGGTCTGGTATAGTTGATGGAGACGCCGAAGGAGTCAGTCTAGTTAGAGTTATGAAGTCCTATGCCTACCGGCAGCGTCACGCTACTGCATTCACGATCACGTTAAGCTATGCCGTATCAAGAGGCGCATCGAGTCATGATGAATCTCGCGAATCAAGGTACCGCAATTTCCATCCTATACAAGAACAGAAAGTCGCGCGGTGTGAAAGTTAGTTTCTAGTCATTCCGCATGCCCTTCTCTCGGTCCGACTATTCTCCGATCTCCCCCGCCAAAAGTTACCTCGCACTCCGACCAGCTCCCATTCCCAGTTCAAGATACCCCACAACCGCAATCGCAATGCCGTACTTCAAGACGAGTACAGAGTGGTACGAGCAGTCTTCTCTACTGCTCAAAGCCCGTCCGACCACCGTACGTGCACTTGCCTCGAGGAGTCGGGGCCGGTCCACACCCCCAACCTTCGGCTTCCCGAGACTAACGTCTTCTAGACACGCATAACCTCCAAATACACCGTTCTAAAACCAACCCCCTCGAAAATAAAAAAGCGCCAAAAGTATCTCGACAAACAAGCGGCGAAACTCGCCGACCCGTCGCGCACTTCCTCACCACCTCCTTCATCCGCGCAGAACCCCGAAGAACCAACCACAACATTCGCACTAAAGACGTATGATCCGGAGTCAGGCACATGCTTGCAGTATGAAACGACGAAGGCAGCGGAGGTTGGCAGGTTGATCGGGAGTTTGGGAAGGTTGGGCAGGCATATGGCGGCGTTGCCGGAGGTCTTGGAGGATTTGAGTGCGCCGGCTGAGGGGACGGGATTGGCGACGCCGAGGATAGAGGACGATATTAAGGTAGGTGGAATGGGCGAGGGGAAGGCTGGTGGTACAGGAGGGGGCGGAGGGGGTGGGAAGAAGAAGAAGAAGGGAAAGAAATGAGCTGCTGCTCAGGTTGCGGAGACCAAAATAAGAGTTACCCATGCATTACAACGGCGTCATAATGGGAAGGTAGAGTCAGGCTGCTGAGGGCTGCAATGCGCACTCGTTGACGCTTTGCGCGAGTGCAGACAGTCATGTGGGAGGCACGAAAAGCATGAGTCACGAAGACACGAGTCAGAGCACGACGAATTAACAATAGCGTAGATTCCCCAATACTGCAAGGTCACATATGACCTCTTCTACCTATCGTATCGCTCTTATACGCTTGTGCCAAAAACCGTGGCAGATATGATATACATCTCAAGGAATATATCGATCGCTTCCCAGGACTGTGGGGCATCGCTATTGCTCATGACCAGGTCGGTTCATGAAAGGCGAGCTCGTATAAAGTTCCGGGAGAGACTCGGACCATTTTCCGGAACCATGGGAAGTCGCTACTGCTCATATCTCATAACTCGGTCGAATCAAAGACGGAGGGTTCGCCGTTCTCAACGTGGCGGCGTTGCTATTAACCTTTAGTGCACGGTCTCTAATACAACACTATGACCGACCGACCTCAAAGAATCGTCAATTCCGCCCGAATCTCATCCTCGTCATCCAAGAAATCCCACTCCTTCTCATCGCGCTCTTCCTGCTCGCGCTGCATGTCCTTCTGTACCTTCTCCTTGTCGACTATCACCCAGCCGTCTTCCTTGGTGCGGACGCCGACTTTGTTGGCGCGCTGGAGGAAGTCTTCCATTGGCGATGACTCGCGATCCAAGGGCTTTGATGATTTCGCGGCGTTGGTAGTGTCTTTGAAAGGAGAGGGTGAGGTCGGGGTAGAATCGTTGGCAAGTTTGCACTTGCGGGTTTGCTTTTTGTTCGGGGTGAGCATGGAGAGGGTCTTTGAGATGGTGTCCATTGTTGAGGTTGAGTTGGAGTGCTGAGAGTGTGGTGATAGGTTGCGGTTTAGAGCTAGGATACGTGGTGATTATGTGTGTGCGGAGGACCATGATGAGCGCGGATAGAGAAATAGGGATTTCAATTTTTTTTGGAGTAGCGGGAATGTGAAGATGGAGGTAGAGTGACTGATCGGCTTGTTTGTTGGGCGGACGTAAAGACTCACCGAGCTTCGAGTCGGCCCCTTGACTACTCTTCATGATAACCTTTGTGGTAAGCATAGGTACATGACCGAGAAGATTAGTGCATAGGCAGGATGACTCGGAAGTCTGACTCCAGAGGTCGGAGATGTTGCGTGAGTCTTGATTTCTGGGGATTTGGTGAGAATCGTTTGGGGGTAGCCTCCCGCAATGTCCCAAGAGAACCGCTTGATCTGCATGTGCTCTTATTGTGTCCAGTGCTATGAGCCAACGGGGACGATGAGTGGCAGCATTGCTTAGTAAGCCAAATACGCGCTTGGGGTTCGGTTCCAAGGTTGAGCCTTTGAATAGATCACCTACAACTGGGACATTGCAAAGCATGCCGCGAGCATAGCTAGGTAGTGTCTTCTTACGCATGGGAAACAAGCTTTACTACCTTGACGAAGGCGTAGGGCGTCACCCCTCATTGGATGTGAGATTCTTGGCGCCCGTGCCCTATTCAGGCCGCGAGATTCCGCTCGTGTCTTACCTTAAACCATCGTCACTCCATCTCACCATCGTCTTTTTGTCTATCTGAACCGCCATAACGTACTCGCTCGGTTAGTTTACGTCGCCATGTGTCCTCCTTGCGAGCCCCCAGATCACTTTCCGCGAAACTACTGCCTCGCTTGCCCGGAAAGTGGCCAATTCCAGTTCCCTGTCCCACCACATGTCAATCTTCTGAATTTCTTCGCGACTGAATCCGCTCCTTGGCTCGAGCCTGCTTCCTGGCTTTGGGCTTCATTTGCAAGGCCCGTTGCCGAAGCACAACATCACCAGACCTACCATCTGCGCTACACCGGCAATCCCAGGGGGATAGAACGACTCCCGAATGAACTTCTCGATCAAATCATCGACTTAATAGCCGAAGATAAGAAGGATGTCCTCGCGCTAGGTCTCTCGTCCGCCGTCATCTGGCCTGCTGTGCTCCATCGCATCCACCGTGAATACGCAAAGTCCACAGCCATGTGGGCCGGGAAGGAAGTCGCTTTCCGCGGGGAGAGTTACTTTCGGTCATGGGTGGACGAGCACTCTCCAGCATACCATTACTGGCCCGAGGGGGCCCCCTGGTCTGTCAAAATAGCGCACGCTACCGCAACGCCGGTCCAAGAATGGAATCACGCTTTAAATACCGCGAAGCTCTGGGGCAGATGCCAACGCATCTGGAGCGCCGTTGAGCAGGACCTCTCGCACGAGTACATGTATCCACAGGATCGAGTCTGGGTCCTTCGCAATCTCACAACTCAGGAATACATCCGTTCGGACAAACTTCGCCCAACTGAAAAAGAAGATCCAAAACTTAAGACCCAGATTCCGAGTCGGTCTGGCCTGGCAAAGCTGACGGGACTCTTCAAGCGTGGGGCCGCTTCAGCGTTGAAGAAGCAAAAAGGGCACCAATTACCGGACGTGGTTTACGACACCAGCCCTCTAACCTTTGCCCAAATATTTGTCGTCCTGACATGTCAGTCAAACGACCTTCCATGGTCTGAAGTACCCTTACATTTCCAAGAAGGCCGATGGGCTGGCCATCGCTTCGACATCGTCACCCTGGACGCCCACCTCAAGGAGACCAACGCATATGAATGGGCTGACGTGAGCGAGTTGGCCGTGGACGATGTCTCCAACCTGCGTTACTGGGTTCGGCGACTGGAGGGCGGTTTCAAGGGTCATTATCATCCCCGACATCTATGGCTCAGGATCACTGAAGAACGACAAAGGTATCACAGCTGGGAAGGAACCGATGTGCGAAAGTCAGAGCAGTCTGATGACGATCGGTTACACACGAAACCAGTGCAGAGAGGAGTGCTAGTTCGCATTCATCAGAAGGGCAGATCATCCCATGCGTTGATAAGTAAGAGGAGGAAAGGCCAGGCTTGACATGTAGGCCCGATTGGTCTGAGGCAATATTGTTGCGCGGGGCCTGTCAACGCATGTCTCTCTGCGGCGGGACACCAGTTGAGGGATAGTGCGCGGACGCTACCGGGCGCGGGGCTCGGGAGCATGCTGGTATCTGTCTCAATTCGGTCTAGCCTCTATTTAGCGTACTGCTTCGGCTCCATCTTAACGAGCTCCCCCCGCGCGCACGTTCTTCGCAAAGCCACCTCTTCTCTCGCGACAGCAGGATGGAGTTGACAAGCAATCTCGACATCGTTGGCGGTGCCAAGCTGCTTCTGGCCTCGCTGCTCCTATATGTTGTCTTCAAGGTCATCCAGCGCCTGTTTTTCCACCCTTTGTCAAAGGTTCCGGGGCCATGGTATGCCGCTGTCTCCTCGCTTTACGAGTTTTGGTGGGACTGCCCTAAGGATGGGCGATACTGGAAGAAAATTGAGGAGATGCATGGGAAATACGGTTGGTTCATCCTTCCAGTGTTCGCGATAGATTATGCTAACGCATTGTAGGACCGATCGTAAGAATTAATCCGTGGGAAGTGCACATTAATGACCCTCCTTTCATGGACACGCTCTGGAGCAATAGCAAAATGGAGAAGGACCCGTTCTTCTACGGCGGTTTCGGCGTCGATGCTGCCGCCGTCTCCACCGTAAGTGCAGAGATGCACCGCCTTCGACGAGGAGCCATGGCCCCATTCTTCTCCAAGGCCAATGTTGCGAAGCTAGAGCCCAGAGTCCTCGCGCGGGTTCAGCAACTCTGCGGTCGTATCGAGGAGTTCGAAGCGGAAGACAAACCGATCTGCGTTTCGGACGCTTATCGCTGCTTGGCTACTGACATCGTGACTGATTATGCCGTGCCTAAAACGAGAACTATGCTCACGCACCCGAACTTCGCTTCTGTCTTTGTTCGTGTGGTGAGGGACACTGCCGGTGTAATCAACTGGAATCGCCATATCCGCATTATTTATCCACTCCTAGTTCACATGCCGCGAGGAGTAGTGGCTTGTTTAGATCGCGACGGCGCGACTACGGCTATGGTGGACAATCAGAACGTGAGCTCAATGTATTTCTGTATCGTGACCATCACTGAGCTCAGATAGGATCTCTACTCCCAGGCCAAAGCAGTCGTGGAGAACGCGACGACTAAAGAAACACCAACAGTCATCAACGCCGTCTTCGATCACCCATCCCTTCCGCCTTCGGAGAAGACGGTTAGTCGCATCTTTGACGAGACTGTGACGGTTATTGGCGCTGGAACGGAGACCCTTGGGAACACGCTTTCCATCCTGACCTTCTACGTCATCAGCAACCCACCCGTTTATCAGACCATGAAAGCCGAGCTGAAGAAAGCTGCTGCGGAGCACAATGTATCTCCTGACTCGTTGCTTGACTGCCACATCGTGGAGTCTTTGCCCTACCTGCAGGCTGTCATGAAAGAATCCCTCCGCTACAGCTCCTCGGTCGTAGGCCGCCTGCCTCGTCGCAATCCTACGGCATCTATGACATACACGACGCCCACTGGAAAGACCTACGTACTCCCTCCCGGCACTGTGGCCAGCATGTCCGTTCGCGATATCCACTTCAACGCCGACATATTCAAGGACCGGTACGAATTCAAGCCTGAGCGCTGGTTAGTCGAGGATCCGGCGGAGCTTGCTCGCTTGGACAAGCATATGGTCGCCTTTGGGAAGGGCGTTCGAGCTTGTCTTGGGCTGGAGCTTGCTAAGCAGGAGATTTTGCTGGTAGCGGGTAATCTCTTTTGGAAGTATGATTTCGAGTTGTACGAGACAAGCCTTTGGGATGTCACGGTGGTGCACGATTATTTCTCGCCGTTTGGTCCGAGCCAGAGCAAGGGCGTTAGGGTGAAGGTTAAGAACTAGGTGAAAGGTACGGATTCTACGTCATCTAATGTTATTAGTCCCTATTGTTGCTCCGCCGCACCGTAATGAAGCGCGGCGAAACCCTTTTCACTGCGAGGCCCATTTTTAAAATCTCCAAGTCCCACTACCCGCAAATTTCTACCCCATCTCAACCGTGCCTTCACCGAAACAAGAAAATTCGCTAGCGCTTCTTCCACTCGGCCTGCTTCAACACATACACTCCATACCTCCCACAAAGCTTCAACCACAGCTACACACTTCCAACTTATCAACACCCATTGCGAAGACCACCAGCACACCCTTCAACATCCACCGCCATGGCATCCCACAGCCGCCTCATGTCGCGCGCAGCTCTACGCCTACGCGACCTGCGTCTCAACGGCGCCCGCGCCGCAGCAACACCCACCACAGCCAGCAAAGTCACCAAGCCCTCCCGTCCCGAAACGGGCGCAATCAAGAAGCCGCACCTCAGCCGCCGCGCGCAGGGCCACGCAGAAGCACGCCTAAGCAAGCTGCGCCTCGCTCTGCACCAACATCTCTACACAGGCGAGGAATTCAAAGACAACCAGGGCCGCCTCAACAAAGAAACACGCGGGCGGGTCAGAATGCTGGGCACCGTTCATGCCGATGGCATGCTGGACGCAGAGACTATCCCGCCGCCTCGCCCGGCGAAATGGCAGACCGACGAGGAAATCAGGCAGGAGAGGTTGATGAAGGAACTCGGGCGCGGGCAGAGTCCGCTGAGGAGCGTGGATACGATCAGAACCCAGAGGGAGATCGAGGAGGAGTGGGGATTGATGCCCGGTGAGGGGTGGAGAGGGCAGGAGGAGCTGGAGATGAGAGTAGCGATCGACGTTTGGCGGGCGAGGTCGAAGGATGAGAAGTGCATGGAGTTTGCTGCTTCGGGCGGACGGTCCCAGCCTGAGGAGAGTCTCGCAGGTGTTTGGAGAGAGTTGGAGGGTGGGGGAGATGCAGAAGTGGAGACTGTGGCGCGGTGGGCGTGGGAGCGGGAGGTGGAGAGGAGGAAGGCGCGAGAGTGGGCGGTTATGGATCCTACGTGTCGACGGGTGGTTGGAGATGTGTGGGCTGTAAGCGCCAATTTGTAGGGGTTCTGGGGGTCGGAAGGTTGTTGGTTTGAGTTCCTCGCATGCCGGTATGCTCACCCTTTGGGGTTTGAGTCACGGACATGCTGGGTTGACTCGCCTATGTAGCAGTAGCATCACATAAAAGCGATTCTTTTGCGTAAGGGGAGCATCTACCTGAGAATAGAATGGAACATTGGATCGTAAGTCTAGCACAATAGCTTAAACATCATCTGGATCTGGCCCCCATCTTTGTGTCTGGAAACGTGGAACCCGGACCAGGAGTCACAGCCGTGGGTGGCTCCAGCGTAATCTTCGGCCCCAGTCCTGCATCCTCCTGCGCATCCAGCTCATGAACGACGCCCAGTCTCCTCTCTCGTCCGTCTGCTTCGTTCGAGGTGTGGTCGCCCTCCATTTCATATTTCCCGACATTGTCTGGTGCTTCTAGGGGACCGAATTTGTTGTTGTGGGCTTGGAGTTCGTGTTTGGCGCACGAATCGAGCTCCTCGGCGCCAGCGCCTTTCTCGGGGTGGTAATCGGGGAGAGCGTTTGGGTCGTGAAGGATAGTGTTTTCGAGCTCAAAGGAAGCCCGGCCTTTCGATCTCGCTCTTCGAATATAGAACCATGCCGCCAGAGCGAGAAGTATAACACCAACTGCAGCGCCTACTGCTATACCGGCAATTGCTCCTGTACTGAGGCCCTTACGAGATCCTCCTGTGCTTTCGCTAGGGTTGTCTGAGCCCGGATTGGCCGCAGTAGAATTCACCGAAAGAATGGGGATGATGTTGGCGTTCGTGGTTTCAGAGTCCCATTTGCAAGGCCAGACGGAGAAGTTCTGACGCTCGTAATCGGCGATGAGGTAAGCCTCTTGGAGGAAGGCGCGGCCAAGGGTATATTGAGTGTCGTTGGTGGCCCTCTTCAAGGGGAAGTAGTATGCAGAAGTCTCAGCATGTGGCCACGAAATGTTAAGATCGAAGGCAGAATAGGGAAGAGTGATCGCGACTGAATTCTCTGAAGCTGAATGTGGCAGCTGAGGTGAGAGCGTGACGGTAATGCTAGGATTGAGCGCTGTCAGAGTGGAGTGCTGGGATGCATTTAGCATGTAGAGTCCGGCTGTGGAGTTCCACGTCAAACCAAAAGCTGATTCGAAGGCCTTGCAAACGGATTCCGGGAGCCAGAGATGCGGCACCGTGGAATCGATGAAGGCGAATATACCATCTGAAAGGAGCTTGGTCCCCGATGTCGAGGAGGTTGTGTTACTCGTCGTGATGGATTGTATGCCGACGAGTAGATCGCGCGCTATGTCGGTGTAGAACGGAAAAGTGAGATTTTCCGAGGTACCAGCGGGCTTGGTAAAGCGAGACGTATCGTAGCCACCAAGAGTGAGTGAGCCGTAGACTTTGTCCAACCCTAACTACGATCAGCTTTCAAATCACAAGTATATATTGGCAAAAACAAGTAACCACCCTGAAAGGCCCCAGATATGATGCGTGTCTTTGTAGAGAATAAGATCGAAACACCACGTACGATATTGAGCTCCCGCGGTATACGCCCAAGATACACTCGGAATGCTGTTTTGGTTCTTCAATGCCTGGACAAAACTCACTTGCGGATTATTCGGAAAGGTCGAGAAGTTTGTAGGGCGAGGATTTAACCCCAGAACTCCAAGCCATGAGAAGGTGGTGTCTCCGATACCGGCAACGACGGCATGTTCCACGGTTGGTCCTCCTGAGCCCTGCCATCCTAAGGTAACAGTGTCGAACCCGAAATCGCCAAAGACATTGTAATCAAGATTTTCTCCTAGTCCCAGTTGGAAGATTGAGTTCGGGACCCATGTGAGAGAGTTGTTCGGATTGAAGATACCTCCACGTGTATCTGCACAATTGCTCGGAGCGTCTGCAGGACAGCCCTCTTCGTATACAATCCAAGTTGACGTGGAGGCGGTAGAGGGTAGGACGCGGACGTTTTGCGCTCTTTGGCCTACTTGGATCGCGAATGAAGACCATGGGCCATCATTTCCTTCCCAGTATTGGGACACGCTGGGAAGGTTTAGCAAAGAGTCGATCATGGAGGGGTGCATCTTACCTTGCTACGATCGGCGCCGGAATAGTAGTAGTCTGTTCCTGTTGTTGCACCACTGCATTCTCATCCCGCCACCATCGCTGTCGGGAGTGCGACTCCTGTTTCATTCCATGTTCCGCCAGAACGAGCGAGGTTACCTGCGAGGACAGCAACCAAGGAAGCGCAGCGTTACCATGCCCTAACGCCCTCATTATTGAGGAGGGCACAGATACATGCAGAAACCGTTGTTGAAGGATCAAGGAGGGGTAGAGAATCTCAGCGGAAACTGCTCCATCGATCGTTGTGCATCAGCCCCACTGTCGCTGGCGTTGGCATCAGCATCGGAGGCGCCGTTGCGACCGGCCTGGCCAAAGCATTGAGAGTAGAAAGCTGTAAGTGTCAGCGGACAGGCTGCTTAATACGACGCATATCGGCGCTCATACATGGTGCCATGGCGAATGACGGCTAGACTGCTGTGAAGGCGGGATCTAGAGCAGCACGATCTAGTTCAATTGGAGGAAAATGCGTCACGTATTCGCTACGTAGAGGATAGCCGGCGCTCGGCAACATAACAGAATATAGAATAAAACCCAGCCAAGAGTAGCATTTTCTAAAAAGGTAGTCTTGTACTCTCGGCATCCAGCTGCGAAGTATGCTTTCGCTGCTTACTGATCACGCTAGCGCTAGACGCTATACCTGATAAAGGCAAGTACCTGGTACCACCCAGCCTCATGGCCCCACCGTCCCGGTTCATACCCCTTCGCTCATCGCATCGGCCTCGCCCGCGCCGCTCAACGCTCAAATACGACCAATCGGTGGGCCGCCAACTCCTGCAATGTCCATGTCCTGCACATTTCCCAGAAGCGTGTCCGTAGCACGATGCAAGTTCCGGGACCTGCCTTAATACCCCGGCGTCGGCCACAGCGATGCCGTGAGGTTTTCGGCTCCAGCACCGTTAGAACTGAGGGAATATGGCGTGTGGGTTTTGTTCTTTCCGATTGATACCCTTTCTGCCTGTTTTCCTGTCGTCCTTTGCGCATTCGATGCCTCATCATGAGGCCTTTCCTCGCCAAGGTACGTAGAATTCCAGTTCTTGTTTCAGCAGAGGAGAGAGCAACTATGTCACGGCTCTGCTCCGCCCTCTGTTGTTCCATAAAGCCTGAGCACGGAATCGCTCCTTGAAAAAGTACCTTTTCAACACTTAGGGGATGAATGAATACTTATACGGTTTCTTCCAGCTTTCTCGAATTCTACCGTTGCACCCAGTACATCTTCGATATCGACGCCGACCTCAACGGTCAACGGTAGCACAGCGACAATCACTGGCTTTCCTTCAACGGCCCGTTCGAGCTCCAATGGCACTTGTCCCACGACCTATCCGTTTGACTACCTAGTTGAATTCATGACTTTCACGACTGCTTGCCAAGAAGCGTCTTCATGGGCCGTAGATGCGAATTGGTACAACCTGGCAGATGGCTGTCTGCGTACATATTGCGGTGGCGCAGACTCGAGTGCGATTCAGAGCTTCCTGGACGCAAGCACTACGGTGTGGACCACCAGTACGCGGATCATGTTTCAGGGGTTCCCCGGAAGTGGAAGCTTGAGCGACGTCGTAGTATCGCAAACGACTTGGACCGAAACATACACGTTTACCCTTGACCCTCCTCAGGCCGTTACACCGAAGCCTCCTTGTTGCGGTCAATGTACTCTTCGGGCCGCAACAGTCCAGCTTTTCTTCTGGCCGGAAACCGCCGAAGCTGCAACACCCATAGTCACCGGTCTCTTACCCAATGCAACAGCCGCTGCTTCAGGTCTCCTAGTAGATGGCCCTGGAATATATGTGGACGAGTCCGGCTTCACGTTTACCTCCCCCAGCATCTACATCGGCTTTACTTCTCTGGGTGGCCATAACCGATGTGGGCCTGTGGGTACTCCGGTCTTCAACACAACAATGGCTTTTGATCCCACGGAAATTAGCAGCGTTCTGCCCCACGAGACGACAGCGGAATGCATTGTAACACCAACGTATGATAATGGAGTCGTCGGGGAGGTGACATACAGAGAAACAGCTTTTCCACCTCCTCAGCCTCTAACAATGTCAGACGTGGTTCAAAATTGTAAGCAAACCTTTAACATGGGACCCGGGGCACCGCCTCAAGTTGACATCCTGGAAGGAGTAGCAAAGATAGCCAGCCTCATCCTACTAGCCCCTGTGCTAACTTTTGAATCCTTTTTTAGGCTCGACATTGGAAGGCTATTACTACTTCACGAATAATCCATCCTCTTGGGCGGCAGGTGGTAAGTGCAAACTTCATTATCAGACTTCATTTAAAGTTCATCTGGCTTTAAAATGGAGTATCTGTATCACTTTCAGTACTGATCGAAGCAGACCCCTGTCATCCTGTTATTGCCATTCCGACTAGAATAAATCAGCTCCAAGCAGAATGGAATGAATGTGGTACGGCGTACAACGGTGGTTTCTACGACCCACCAAAGACGCTTCAACAAGCACCGATCCTGGTCCCGACCACGGCAAGCCCAACCCAAGGAGGGGCTACGCCAGGTACGTATTTCATGCGCATATACTAGCGTTTCTTAGTATGGCCTCGAAGAGCCATTCTTGATCGCATTCAAGGGGCCAAGCACGGGTCTTGAGCATAATATGCTGCTCACTCCTGTCTGTTGAAAGCCAAGACATATGCTAATATGTACCGCCACCTGCGCAGTTGCGCCGAGTGCAACCGCAAGGCCACCATCCTTGCCGGAGCAAACTCCCGATCCGGAGCCCAGTTCTCCTGCAGAGACTCGCGATTCGCCAGCTTCAAGTGTGAACGATATTCCCCAACCTACACCACAACAACCAACCCCACCTCCTCCCTCCGGCCAGCCTCAATCATCGAACGATCCCGCCCCTCGGCCCGGATCATCATCTACTATCGTCATCACTCCACCACCTTCCGCACCGGGCAATACCCAGCCAAACCCAAATAGTCCAAGCAACCCTGTTATAACACTCAATCCGCAGCCCGATCCTGCAGATCTTAATCAACCAAACAATCCTACATCATTGGTCACGCTCGTTCCGACCGTTGTTTCTCCACCCCAGAATGATCTCAATCCCCAGAATCCGACCCCTTCCCCACAACCCTCGGGGACAGTCGTCATTGTCGGCACACAGACGCTCACCCCCGGCGGCGTTATCACAATAGGCGGTACAACAAGTACACTGCCAAACGGTCAGACCACTGTAGTTGGAGGAACCCAGATCGCCCTCGATCCCCAGGCTACCCAGGTAATCATCGATTACACATCAACTGTCAACCTCCCATCGGCTGCTCCTGCAGAGTCAACTGCCTCTCCTGTCCTGCTTACGGTCGACGGCCAGATAATTACCGCTGCACCAACCAGCCCTATCGTCGTAGGATCCCTGACGCTCCTCCCTGGCAGCAGCATCATTGTGGATGGCACGACTCTGAGCCTAGCGGTCGGCGGCACGCAAATTGTCGTAGACGGATCCACCATCCCTCTGACAGCCGGTTCTCAGACCACCGCTCCGTTGGTGATAACGCTCGATGGGACGACGCTCACAGCGAACTCATTAACGCAGTTCATGATTGGAGGCAAGACGCTGTCCTTTGGTGGCCCGGCATTGACAGTTTCTGGGACGACGTATATTCTCACGACGAACAGTGAGGGGAGTACAGTGCTAATTGCGGGAACAGCTGGGGTCTCGAGTGCGGTGACTGCGAGTGCCACGACTACGCATTCACGTCATTCAGCTGTGAGTGACAGCCAGACGGAAGCTGGGACGAATCCTGCATCGCCTTCTAATACAGGCGCTGCAGGTAATGTGGTTGTTACTTGGGCCTTGCTGTGCGTGGCGCTTTTCCTCGCGGAAGTAGTGACTCGGTTCGGTTAAGGAGCCTGGATTCTGATGACTGTAGCTGTAGTAGGGAAACTTTTCATGGTACATGGCATGATGCATAATGTAGTAATATTGCCCATGCTTGTCCGGAGGAATAAGTATGCAAATCGCGCTTCCATGATATAGAGATATCCACATTGTAGTACTGCGAGGCGCGTTATATTTCGCAATCTAATTTCCTAGCTTCTTTACGCGTCTGACATGCGGATTTCCACGGCGAGACCCATTGAGATCGCTGGAGTGCCTCTAAGGGAGTGAATTGGCACTGCACGTGATCTCGAAGAGAAGCTTTGCCTAATTCAGATTAGCGTCTCTGAATCTAAGATTTCGCGACAGAAGCTCCAGAAGGCAGCACAATCCCCACAACAACGCCCGACTCACCACCATGCTGTGCGCAATCTCCGGAGAAGCTCCCCAGGTGCCCGTAGCCTCGCGCAAAAGTGGGAACGTCTTCGAAAAGCGCCTAATCGAGGCCCACCTCGCCGAACACCACACCGATCCCGTCACAGGCGAAGACCTCTCCGTCGAGGACCTCATCGAGCTCAAGTCGCCGCGAATCGTGAACCCCCGACCCCCGAATCTCACCTCGATACCTTCACTGTTGAGCGCGTTCCAGAATGAGTGGGATGCTATTGTGCTGGAGACATTCACGCTAAAGCAGCAGCTGGCGCAGACGCGGCAGGAGCTTAGCACGGCGCTGTATCAGAACGATGCGGCGACGCGTGTTATTGCGAGGTTGACGCGCGAGAGAGATGAGGCGCGAGAGGCACTGTCGAATGTGACGGTGACTGGAAAGGGCGCGGCTGCCAATGGGGATGCGATGCAGGTTGATGGCCAGGCCCTGCCGGAGGAGCTTGCAACCATGGTCGATGAGACGCAGCAACAGTATGTATATACGTGTAGAACTTTGAAGTCTAATCCTGACCCCCGCGCAGGCTATTCGCGACTCGGCGCAAGCGACCTATTCCTGAAGGCTGGGCTACAGGCGACGACATCACAGCATTCGACGTTACTACGTCAAGCGAGCCTCTCTATCCGGGCAGCAGCGCAGTTTCCGTCGACCAGACTGGCGGCCTTGCCTTATTTGGAGGAACAGACGGCGTTGCCAGCGTCTACTCGATATCACAGCAAAAGGTGGTTCATACTCTGAAGTGTGGAGCTCCAGTGACCACGGCGACGTGGTGGGAATCCAAAGCCGTTGTTGCGACATCGGCTGGCGTAGTTAAGATATTCGAAAATGGAGAGGAGCTTGCGCAGATGGGATCACATGCTGGGGCCGTAACGTCGATATCGCTTCATCCAAGCGGAGCTATCCTGGCATCAGCCGGAGCGGACAAGCGGTTTATGTTCTACGATCTTTCGACCTTCGAATCGGTCTCGCAGGTCTACACGGAAGCAGAGATTACCTGCTGCGCCTTCCATGTGGACGGCATGCTCTTCTTCACCGGCGGTCTCGACGGCAACATCCGCATCTTCGACGTCAAGACCGGCGCATCCATGGCTGTCCTAGAGACTAGCGGCCCCGTCCGCGCCATCTCGTTCTCGGAAAATGGAACCTGGTTTGCGGTAGCGGAGAAGGGCTCGAACAGCGTGTCGGTGTGGGATCTACGAAAGCAGGCGCCCATCAAGGTGCTTGACGTTGGTGGTCCGATCGACAGCATTCACTGGGACTACACTGGTCAGTTCCTGGCGACCGCCGGGCCTGGAAGCGTGTCTGTGCAACAGTACACCAAGGCTTCGAAGAGCTGGTCGGAGCCTGTGCGGAAAGCGGTGCCTGCAAGGGACGTTGCTTGGGGTGCGAGTGCCTTGTCCCTGGTTGCGCTAACTCCGGAGGGTGGACTGAGCGTCTTGAGCGCAGCATGAGGGGCCAGATATGGAGGACAAGGCATACAGTACAACATCAAGCTAGAAAGTTCCGGGACAATGAACTGTTTCGGGCGGGATTGGGTCGATCTCCTGCGTTTGCAAGAGATGGTCGGCTGCTGGCGCCACTTGTTTATTTGGCGGATTGGGCCAAAAGACGGATACGGACTGGATATGGGACGAAGACTATTTAGCGGCTGAGTGCCTTCGACGCGAGGGCATAGTATCACTGGAAATGTAACACATATTACCTATTTCAAGTATCCGTGCAACCCACGGAATTCTTCCAGACGCACCATCACGTTCCTTTTGCTAGACGAAGCGCTTCTTGGCGTCATGCTTTGACTGGCGGGGTTGATTCATGGTGGAAAGAGCAGAGCGCGGTGAAGGAATGCAGAAAGAAGACTAGGCATCAGCCGCAGTGAATGCGTGTTTGCAGGTGATCGGGTGGGGATAGTGAATGTCGGATCCAGACCGTGCTTCCGAATCGCGAGGTTTGCGGCTCAAGACCTCATCCTTGCCACCCACAGCGACGCTTCTCGGAGCGCCTGCCGAGCCGCCTCCTCTCTCCCGACCTCACGACTTCTCTCCTCCTCTCCACCGCCTTGCCCCTTTCCCGCTTCCCCTCGGCAGTCAGCCTCGACGGCGCAGAGCATGGCTAGCGACGAGCTGCCGTTTGGTTACACGCACAGACAGAAGGTCAGTTCGCGCCCCGTCAACGCACGCGGCGCCGCCGTTTATGGCCCTGTTCTTTGCTGACAAACTCTGCCACAGCGCTCCCATGCCCAAATGGAACTTGAGGGCTCGTCGTCGCCGACTTGGAGCAATTTCACCGGCCTGTCCTCTCGCGAGCGCTCCGCCAGCGCTTCCCACCCACAGCTCTCCGGCCTCCACCTCCCTCGCCTCAACAGCATGCCTTCTGGGCCTCCGCGACGATATCCAGGCGACGGCTTCGATTTCCGACGACCAGTCACTTCGGCGAACGTCATAGACCTCACCCACGACGATGCGGGGCCCTCAGGGCCGCCAAGTGACCGCCAGCGCACCAGCGGTCGGGCCCCCCGTCCGCCACGCTTTGGGCGAGATATCATAATTGATGTGGAGCAGGAGGATGCACGCAGAGCAGCTGCACCGTCGGGCTCGCCGGAGATCGAGTTCATATCGTCTCGTCCGATAGACCCGCCACGACGCCAGGACCCGCCTACCTTTAGCCGAAACAACTCAGATGAGGACGAGGTCGAGTTTGTCGGCGAGAATACGCTGCCTGAGTCGCAAAGAAGAAGGCCCGCCAACTTCGACTTCATGCTCGGCCTCCTCGACGACCCGGAGCTCGGCGAGGTCAATCATCTCCGAGCACGAATCGAACGTCGGGCAAACGCTGAGCGTCAGCGACAAGCTACAGTGGATCGCGTAATGCAACGTATACGCCGTGCTGGACCTATCCCGCCGCCTCGGAATCGTCGAGGACATATTCACCAGGGCTTCTTGGGCTTCTTGCCACCGGACCTGAACTTTAATGTGGTGGGCTTCAACTTGGGATTCAATCACGAGAATGAAAACGACGGGCCGGCGCCGTCACCGCCGACGTATGATGCACCTGAGAAAGCCCCACAAGGATTCACAAGGAGCCCGGAAGAGAAGGATGTGTTGGTATGCCCGAATTGCGAGGACGAGTTGTGCGTTGGAGAGTCGGAGCTGAAGAAGCAGGTGTGGATTGTTAAGAACTGCGGTCACGTACGTATCCTCCTTTGTATTCTACAGAAGCGATGCTAATCGTTGCTAGGTCTATTGTGGCGAGTGCACTGCCAACCGATCTCTTAAGAAGAGCGCAAAGGGCAAGGAGAAGCAGCCCTCTCTCCGCACAAAGCCCTTCAAAGAGTGCGTAGTCGAAGGCTGCCAAAAGCGCGTCTCCAACCGCGCCGCCATGACTCAGATCTTCCTATGACAGCCTCACTGCTCACGGTTCTACGACACCAACTCAGCTGGTAGTTTCTTGGGAGTGTCCTACATTTCCTTTGTCACTGGGTCATTTGGGCGGAATTATCAACGATACCCTATATCCATGCATCACCGGTTTTCCTCTCCTCAGCATTTCACGAGACTTCCCAGTCCATCATATGGCCCCTCCTTCGCATGAGAAGGAGTATACACTCCCCCTGGCGGTGTTGATTTGCATAGCCCCGGTGTTCACTGGGTTCGGTAGGGTTCATGGCGCGGCAATGATAACAGCGCCCGGCAACTCTAGAAGGTGATATAATCTTTTGGGGATCTCATGGGAAGCACGAGGAAAAGCACGGACTATATATTTTAAGCAATCTTTACGATATGTTTTGAAGCTTATAACCTGTGAGATCTTTGCCACTCATGAAGGCCTTTAATGGAACCAACAGTCCTCCCAGCCTCAAAATTCAGGCTTTCGAAATAATAGTACTTGAAGGTGCAGAATGAGATCATAGCACGGAGTTTAGCGGGGCTAACAACCAGACCCCTGCGCCAAGCATCCAGGCACGCGTTGAGCTCTGCTCGCTCCCAAAAATCTCACTGCCGAGCTCAACAACATTCCCGACCATCGCCGAAAGATATCTCCCGTCCATCCATCCTCCTCGATCCCTCTTCCTTTCCCCCAACCTTCCACCTTCTGTCAGGTCTTGCAACAACAACGACAATGCCGCCAAAATCCACCTCCAAACCGCCGCCGTCGCCGGGCGGAGGCATCAAGAACATGTATCTGCAGGCTTACAATTGGGTGTCGGCGATGCTTTGGCTGGGCGTGCTGGCGAGGGTGGTTATGATTGGGTGGATGGACGGGCTGGAGAGTGGGAAGGTGTATGAGGGGACGGAGAAGGTGTGTCGGCTTACGCAGAGTTTGGCGGGGTTGGAGGTGTTGCATAGTGTGTTGGGTAAGTCTTTTTTTACAGTCCGTTTGGGGGGAATGGTGAGAGTGGTAGGAGGGTGCGTGGAGATGCTGCTCGGAATTGGGGTGCTGCTTCTAGCGCTGGGGAGCTTGTAGGCGAGGCCGCTCATAAACTTGGATGGCTGACAATATGGTATCAGGCATCGTCCGAGCACCACTCCTCACGACGCTGATGCAAGTCGCTTCGCGCTTTCTGCTCGTCTGGGGCATCGCGTATAATTTCCCGCAAACGACCAAGTATTCGCCTGCGTACAGCTCGATGCTCGTGGCTTGGAGCGTCACCGAAGTCATTCGGTACTCATACTTTGTCTTCGTGCTTGGTGGAATGGGTGTCCCGCGGCTGTGGACGTGGCTACGGTATGCTTCTCATGGCCCGCTCACACGACATACCGGAGCCGATGGGCTAATGCTCTCCTAGATACAACACCTTCCTCGTTCTCTATCCGCTTGGCGTCGCTAGCGAAACGTGGCTCATCTACCGCGCCATTCCTCCCGCTTCTAAGATGGACGAAAAGTACGGATACGCGCTGTATGGTATTCTGGCTACGTACATCCCGGGATTCTACACTCTTTTCACGCATATGTTGAAGCAGAGGAGCAAGATTATGCGAACCAAGGCTCAGTAGACGGTTTCTACACGAGGTACCGCGTGGAGTAGATGGTGAGGAGACTGAGGTGGAAGCTTAATACCGACTTTGATACGCACAGGAGCGAAATCGATAATACTTGGGCTGGCGAGCATTCGCACCCGTTGTGTTCTAACTATCTGGATTGGATACTTACTGCTTTTAGTCGCAAACTGTTCTTCCAGTATACAGCTCTTTTTGACGAACAGCCTTCCCATCAAAAGGCCAAATGCGAAACTACCTTGGAATATTTGAGGGAAAGCGACGAGCTGCACTAACCAGTGATGCTCCAACGCTAATTTCATTGACAGCTGAAGGCCTCTTGGATGGGTTTTGCATCCCCAGCCGCTATCTATATAAAGTACTTGGGCCTCATAAACACATGCCTACCGTGTTTCGGCTTCCAGATGTGTGCTCTTGCGCCGGCTGACAAGGTGGACAAGGCGGACTAGCGACATCCGGCAGCACAGCCACACCGGTGTACCAGTCACGCCAGTATATCTCAATGCCTCGCTCCCGTTTCTCCATCATCAAACTCTCACAATATGTCTTTCGGATTTTCTGTGGGCGATCTCATCGGCGCAGCTAACGTAACTTACCGTCTTATCAAAGCGCTTCACGGTAGCCAAGATGCGGGCGAAGAATACCGCGCCGCAATCGAAGAGTTGGGATGTGTTCAGCAAGCATTCATTCGCGTCAGCTGTCTAGGCTCCAACAAGAATTTTCCGCGCCCTACGTTTGAATCGGCCTCATGCATAATTATGGGCTCCATGGATATTATTCAGTCGTTTTTGGATAGGACAAAGAAGTATGATCGCAGGCTCGGAGGTCTGGGCTCGCATGGTGGGCTTGCAGCTGGGTGGCGGAAGCTTGGTTGGTCGCTATTCAAGGCTGAAGATATGAAGAAGCTGAGGGAAACGCTGCATGCGAGACTAACGGCATTGGGTGTACTCCTTGCGGCTGCGAATCTGTAAGGCTTGATCATTGTTGGCTTTGTTTCCGAAACGCTGACCTGCCTGGAGAGATACCGATGATGCGGCTACTCGATATCTGGGGACCAGTAGTTCCCGTCCGGACACAAGGGCTCATGGAACAGTGAGGCAATCGAGTGATACGACTTCTGGACCGAGGCCTTCTGGTGAGGTGTACGGTGTATCCGAGTCTACGTCTTCCGAAGTCATTCTGGAAGACTTATCACCTACGGACCACGAGACTGCCTCGTCCACCGGCGAAGGCAGCTCGGTGAAATCTACCAATATTTCTTCTGCGTCGTCGATCTTCCGCTTGTCGTCTTTCTCGTCTACCGAGCTGGTCTCCATCATAGCAGACCGGCAAAGTAGAGAAGAGAAGATCAAAGAGGTCTCTATGCTCCTGCGGACTCTCGTATCCGTGGGCGACAATCAGTTAGAGGCCACAGATCGAGAGACCTTCTTACGCCTTCTTGACTCCATTTGCGGGACCAACACACAACGAGACACAACTCCGCCTATCAAATTCAAAGACGCTGTAGGGAGGAAGTTCAGTTTCCCTTGGCGCCTCTGCCGGACCTGGAAGGTGGGTCTCCGCGCGCACATAGAGCGAGGGGATGCTAACGCGTAATGATAGGGCATGGAAGAATTAATCAAGCAGGCCTTTCTTCATGTGGACGTCATTGGCCCTCATGTTCAAGAAGGGCATTATGATCTTGTTGCTGATGGCGAGATCATTCTCCCTCAGGTGTGGGAGAATATAGTGCAGCCTGACTGGTGTATCACCATGCATATGTGGCCTATGCCAGAGCCCCCACCGCCGCCCCCGTCGCCGCCGCCACCACTGAGATTACCACCGCCCATAAGCCAATTGCCGCTGGTAAAGAGCCCCTCAACACAGAGTGCTCCTATCGAAACTGCGGTTGTGGAGATCCAGGAGGCTTCTGATGAAGGCGAGCATGAATTGCATCCGGATAGTATAATAGCGTAGAGAACATTGAAAGGTGCCGGTACACTTACCAAATCTCTTAGATAAAGGGGAAACCCTCTGCCATGTCTTGAGTCTTTACCTGCCAACGGTCCTCAAGAGAAGCTTTGCACAGTTAGACATGCTAGAGTGTGCACCGCGGCCTACGTAACCTTCAACCTGAATCGATTGCTTAAAGTAAAAGTACTAGCATGAATAGGCGGGTGCAGTTGCAAGCTGGACGCAAGTCTCCGCTCTCACTGCCTGGCCCATTTCGCTATGTCCCGTGTCGGACCGACTTCGGACAAATAGCATCAGCCTCATACGGCATTCGGCTGACAAACTCATGCACTATTCTCTTCTTTCCAGGAAACGTCGGGACGAATGGCCAGGGCCAAGCTAACAAACCCCAGCAATGACGCTACAAATTGCGGGGAGGCAAGGCTTGTTACCTACCTAGGACGGCACAGCCCAGTCAGATGCATCCTGACTGGCGGGAATGCTAGCGTCTCACTGCGCTGGACTGGGGAGTTGCATCATGAGGTGACCCGGTGTACACGAGATTTTCCCCAGGTATAAGTATACCTCGGAGCAGGTCATGAGAGAGGCAAACTGGAAAACTGCATCGTTGGTAAAGAAGGTGCGTCACAATGTTGTTCAGAGCACCTGTCTTTTTGGGACTAGCTGGGCCCGCTTTTGGTAGCGTCTTGGTCCGACGTCAGGCTTCTTCTCTGGATAGCTGTCCTGGGTATGCGGCGAGTAATGTCCAGGATGATGGGGCCAGGGTTATGGCAGATTTAACCCTTGCTGAGCCACCGTGCAATGTTTATGGCGAGGATTTGACGGACTTGAAGTTGGAGGTAGAGTATCAGTCCGGTGAGTCCCTTTACCACTCGTCAGGCAATTGGGGAGAATTTCAAGAGGTTTCTAACGAGCACCTAGAAAGCCGCCTACACGTTAAGATCTATGATGCGGAAGAGCAAATCTACCAAGTCTCGGAATCGGTCTTCCCAAGGCCATCAAGCGAAGACGTCGACCCGTCGGATTCCGCGCTTGCTTTCTCATGGACAGAGAGCCCGTTTTCTTTCGCTGTGACGAGGAAGAGCACGAACGAGACGTTGTTTGATTCTTCGGCTGCTAGTCTGGTATTTGAAAGTCAGTATCTGAGACTGAGGACGGGGCTGCCGGATTCTCCGCATCTCTATGGGTTGGGAGAACATACGGATCCGTTTCAGTTGAATACTACGAATTATACGAGGACGGTAAGTAAGTGCAATTCTACACTCTGGCCGAACGCTGACGTGGAACAGCTCTGGAATCGAGATGCCTACGGTACGCCTAACGGCACCAACCTATATGGCGATCACCCCATTTACTTCGACCACCGGGGCTCTTCTGGCACTCATGGCGTCTTCTTGCTCAATTCAAATGGCATGGACATCAGGATCGATAACACTGACGGGCAGTATCTGGAGTACAATGCCCTTGGTGGAATCATAGATCTATACTTCCTTGCCGGGCCGACACCGAAAGACGTCAGCGTCCAATATGCAGAGGTTGCAGGCACGCCCGTTATGCAGCCTTACTGGGGTAAATCGCGAATATCATCTCATCTGATCTCCTCACTTACGTTCCTCCAGGTTTTGGTTTCCATCAGTGCAAGTATGGCTACAGAGATGTGTTCATGGTCGCGGAAGTTGTGGCCAATTATTCGCAAGCGAATATTCCGCTGGAGGCAAGTTTACCATTTAGAGAGTCCTGAATATGCGGATTGCTGACAAGCCTAGACTATGTGGACGGATATCGATTACATGGACCTTAGACGGGTCTTCACTCTCGATCCGGAAAGGTTCCCACTCCACATGGTCCGCGAGTTGGTCGACTACCTCCACGCTCACCAACAGCACTACGTCGTCATGGTCGATCCAGCCGTGGCGGCACTCGACTACGAAGCCTACAACAATGGCGTCGATCTCGACATCTTTCAGAAGAATCCAAACGGGTCGATTTATACTGGCGTGGTATGGCCTGGTCCTACGGTTTTCCCTGATTGGTTCCACCCAAGCACTCAGCAGTACTGGAACAATGAGTTCCTTCAGTTCTTCGATCCGGAGACAGGCGTTGATATCGATGCGTTGTGGATCGATATGAACGAACCAGCGAATTTCTGTCCGTACCCTTGTGCGGATCCCCAAGGTTAGTAACTCCTTCCCAGTCATTCTTCGTATTGTTAACAGAGGACCAGGCTTTGCCGAAGAGGCAGGAAATCCACCCGAGCCGCCACCGGTCCGTAACAATTCAGGCCGCATTATCCCCGGCTTTCCAGCCGACTTCCAGCCACCAGGGCAATCGAAACGCTCTCTTCACGCACGGCACTCTGATCGGGGAGACACTCCCACCGGCCTCCCCGGCCGAGATCTCATCAACCCGCAATACGAGATCCATAACGCTGCTGGCTCAATCAGCAACTTGACCCTTCCAACCGATATTCAGAACTATGATGGAACGCATCAGTATGATACGCACAACCTTTACGGACTGATGATGTCGATTGCTTCCAGGAACGCATTGCTTGCTCGACGACCGAACAGGCGTCCTTTGATCATTACTCGGTCTACTGTAAGCCCCCGCCTTGTTCACCACCTCTTGCCTGTCTCGCTGATCGTCCACAGTTCGCAGGGGCGGGTAGTCACGTAGGGAAGTGGCTTGGAGACAATCTGTCTATCTGGGACCATTACCGTATCAGCATAGCCAACATCCTCGAATTTGCCGCGCTCTTCCAACTTCCCATGGTCGGCGCCGACGTGTGCGGGTTTGGAAACAATGCTACCGAACCTCTTTGCGCACGATGGGCCACGCTCGGTGCCTTTTATCCCTTCTACCGCAACCACGCTGGCCTCGACTCCATTCAGCAAGAATTTTACATCTGGCCCACTGTCGCTGAAGCCGCTCGCAATGCTATCAGCGTCAGGTATCGCTTGCTCGATTACATATACACGCATTTACACCGACAATCTACTAGCGGGTTGCCTATGCTCAATCCTCTGTTCTTCCATTATCCCGAGGACGAGAATGCGTTTGCTATCCAGCATCAGTTCTTCTACGGCGACGACGTCTTGGTCAGCCCAGTGACTGAGGAGAACGGAACAGATGTCTCGATTTACCTGCCGAACGAGATCTTCTACGACTACTGGACGCATGAGAGAATCCAAGGGAGTGGGAGTTGGATCCAGCTGACGGATATCCCGTTCACGTCCATCCCGCTACACATCCGCGGCGGCTCTATCATTCCTCTACGAGCCGAGTCAGCTAATACCACAACGGAGCTCCGCAAGCAAGACTTCGTCATCTGGATCGCGCCGAATGCTTCGAACCAGGCCGTCGGCTCGCTGTATCTCGATGAAGGTGATGCACTTGTGCAGGACGCTACGTCGGAGATAAACTTTAGCTACGATAATGGGCTGTTCAAGATGACGGGCACTTTCGGCTACCAGACCGATGCGGCGATTAAGAATATTACTGTGTTGGGAGGGAACGCGTCCGGAAACGAGACGCAGCAGTATGAACAGTCGAGCAGAGCGAGTGCGATTCAAGGACCGATTAGCTTGAATGGGGAGTATAGCCATAGCTTCTAGCGTTAAGGCGGAAGATGGCGTGGTTGTAGCGGTACAAGGCGGATGTAAATAGCCCCCTAGGATTGGACAAAAAGTGATTCGTTTTGACCATATGTGTATACTTCACTTAGGACCCAACCCCTTACTCAGCGAGCTGAAGAGCCCTAACAACAGCTTTGCAGAGCCCCATCGCAATGCGCAAGCATAACGAGTAGCCTTACATGGCTACCCCATAACAGAACCCAACACCAACGGTGCTCCACCCTTCCCTCTCCTACTTCCTCCCCATCCTCTGCACTCGCCCTCCCCGCCGCCATCCAACAAATGGTGTAGCAAGTCCCTAAGTCCTGGGTCCCTTTCCTTGCTTCAAACATCAGCACTCTCTTCCTCATGCAGGGAAATCTCCTTACCGCTCTGGCTAACACTTCGCGTCCCTTGATTCCCCCACTACTCCACGGTTTTTCGCGGATGTATTCTCCCTTTTCGTTAGTTTTGAGCGGCATGGGTGGGATGGCGTCGGTGGTGTATTTCGTCGGGTCGGATGTTTTAGCGCGGTTGTGGCGGCGGAAGCAGAGGAAGAGGGAGGGGAGGCACATGCTGGGCGTGAGTGGCTTGTGCGAGTTGGTGATGGGGGTTGGGAGGGCTGTGACTCGAGGAAGCATGGGGAGTCACTCGGTCTGTGTTGGGATAGCGAGGGGTGTTCTAGCTGGCGGCATGAATGTTTTCGTCCGGCTACGTTACACAACACTGGAATGCTGGAGCCCAGGCCCTCCTCCTCCGGCAACATCGATTAGCTTCCTTACTTTGCTTGGAGGATTAAAGATTTTCTGCTAGACGTGCATACGCATGGGGTATCATAGGTAATTGGCCTTCAGCGAGCTTCTTGGAGACCTTGTACACCGTCCGATTTCCCGCCGAAGCAGCACTAAACCATAACCCTCAACCCAACCTCCTGTACAAATGCATCTGAAACCGCATATTCTCCAGCTCAATCGGATACCGCAGCCCGTCACCCAACCTAAACCACCTACTCCCATCCTCCCTAACCTTCTCCCACGCTACATCTCCCCCCTCATCCCTCGCACCCTTCTTCAGCAGCGTATGATCGAGCAGCCACTGCATGGGATACTTCTTCTCCGCACCATTCAGACTCACAGTCGAGTAGCTCCCCGGGCTGTCGACGACGAGGAGAAGCGCGCCTGGAGTGAGGCAGGTGGTGAGATTGAGCAAGAAGGTTTGCGTGAGGGCGAGGGAGGCGGAGTACAGTTCGTTGAGGGTGAACATTAGGGTGACGAGGTGGGCGTTCTGGAGGAGGGAGGAGAGTGTGGCGAAGGGCGTGGTGAGGATGTCGTGTTGGTGGAAGGAGACGGTGAAGGCTGTGGGATGGACGAGCGGCGCGTTGGCGGATTGCGCGGCGGCGGATGCGTATTTCGAGAGTGGTGGCGCGGTGGTGATGTGCTGGTGCAGCTTCTCTACGACGGGGGACCAGTTGGCTATATCGATAGCTACGACTTCCATCGTTCCCTTTCCGGCCTCTTCATCCCCCGCGGAGGATCCACGCATACTCATGGGCCCGGCGAGCGCCACGATCTCCGCGCCCGCTCCTCCTCCAAGGCACACGGTCTTCCACCTCTTGTCTTCATTGTCTTCGCCAGCACCCCTCTCATAGGCGTCCCAATCCGCCCCCAGCTCGTCTAGAACCTGCAGATACCCCAAAGCCCTGCTGGGACTCCATCTCGCCGCATACGCCTCCAAGTACTCGTCCTTCCCAAACGCAGCCAAGAAGTCGCGATTATACAGATGTCCTTTGACCTCCTGGAGTAACGGTTTGATATCTGACTCAAAGCATTGTGAAAACGCATTTTTGAAGATGTTGAGCAGAAGTTGTTGCAGCTCCAGTGGAATCGTCGAGGTGATGGGCTCAGTACTTGCTTTCGATTGTTGTTTTACTTTCTGTGGTGTTTTCGGGGCGGGCTTCTTGGTCGCTTTTGGTTGGGGTTTCGGAGGCGCCATGATATGTATACCTATTCCGCCGAACGCAAGCGATGGCTTCGAAAGACACGGGGTCGAGGTTTGTGGATTAATACGGAGCAGCGGCTGCAAGCGACGCCTTCTGATTGGCCCCAGGACACGCGACTACCTCGGAAACATTTCCGAACGGAATCCGCCCTCGGAACCCACACACACACCCCCAGAACCATCTTGTCTTCCCTCCCAATCTTCAACGGCCAGCAACCAGCACATGAGTGGAGCACCAACGCGCCCCTATCGCACGCCACCCCACCAGGAATAACGCAAGAACACTTTCAATCCATCCTAACCTTACCGCTATGTGACGCCATCACCACCAGCACTACCATCTTCGACGAACCCCACAGCGTCGTAATAGTGTACGCAGACGCCATGACGCTAGACGTCAGCGTTTCCTATGCCGTGTTTGATAGACTGAAGAAGCGTTTTAGTGCCAAGCAGGTTGTGGAGATCACGGCAACGGTCGCGGCGTATAACTAACTGCGTGAGTCAGGTTTTAGTGGCGCTAGATGTGGGGAGAGCAATGGAGGGGGAGATGAGGGGCCGACGGTGGTGAGATGATGCTAGTAGGTGGTTGTTTGTATTAGACTAAGCGTATATGTATACGTTAATAGCTGCAGGTGCGGTGCCTTTGACGCAGACTGCCCACCCTTTTCTCCCAAGCGCCATGCCCGTGTATGTGTATATCCAAACCCAACCGCGCGGCAATGCAAACCTCAGATGCATCATACATACTCATACATCCCATCCCATGCCATCCCATGCATAAACTCCGAATCTGGCCGTTGATAGCTACCGTGCAGCAGCGCCACACTTCCCACAAACCAGCACTCTCTCTTCCTTCCCGCCTAATCCCCTTACTCTAACCTTAAACTCCGTCCCACCGCACTGTCTACAGTTTTCTTCTTCTTCACCTTCGCCACTTCCGCCGGCTTCGCCGTCCTCGCTCGCTAGCTCGCTGCTCAATTTGCTCACAACGCTCGCCCGCGGTAGCAAATCGGGCCTCAAATCTTTCCCATCTGCAGGCCCTAGCGAACCGCTCTGCACCGTCCGCTCGCGCAATGTATAGTTATTCCAGAAAGCCCACGACTGGCCGTTGTAGACGTGGAGCGGATTGGCCCCGTCCTGGCGCTTGGCATCGACAGGCTTGACGGGGTCGAAGGTTGATGCTTGCGAGGGATTGCGGCCGCGCGGCGGAGTGGATGCTTCAGACGCGGTCTTGCTCAGTGCTGGAGTGTGGTCCACGGATATGGAGGTCTTAGGAGTGCCGGTTGGGCCTGAGTTGATGGTGTCGGTTGTAAGTGTAGGGCCCAGAGCGGGAGAATAGGAAGGCTGGATTGAGGTGATGCTAGTTCGTTTCACTGATTTGCGAGGTGACATGCTGCGGCCAACACTTCCTCTGGGGCCGGGTGCGCTGACGGAGTCGAAGCTACCATGTGACAGCTCTTGCCGCCAGGACATGATACGCTCATTGGGAGGTTGCGTGGAGGTGCTGTCTCTCCTCGTTCGTCCGGTGGTACGGGACAGGATGCTACTTGGCCGACCGATTTTTGGGCCCGTCCGCTTGGAAAAGACGGACGAGGTATCCCAGTTATCCGTGGCACGCATTCGTTTAGCGTACGCGCAATCCTGCCGGAAGACCTTGATAGACCCGGTATAATCGGCCGTAACGATAATATTACCGTCTGGATGCGCGGATCTGGCAAGATACGCTGGACTCTCGGCGACTCTCGTAAAGGTGGACTCGGCTGGTGTAGGCAGTGCAGACCCCGCCTCAGTAGGCGCCTTGGATCCATTGGCTGACTCTTCGCGGGAAACCAACGTTACCGGCGGAGGATTGCACAGGTCAAAGATGGGATCCTCCGAAGAGCTCAGCAGCTGCCTTGTCTTGAGTGGAGCCATTATAGCGCATGTCGTAATAGAACTGTGAGCTTCGAACGTCTCCATAGGCCGCTGATTCCTCCTATCGCCTTCTGGCGTAGTAGTCGACCATATGTACGCCTTGCGGTCCTCGCTCCCGCAAATGATGTAGCCGGTATCATCGGCGAAGGTGGCACGGATCTGACTACAGTTGTTCTCATGGCCCCTAAACTTCATTTCCAGGCTCTTATCTCTGCAGTTGTAGATCCGTATCCTGGAGTCGTTACTTGAGACCAAAAGCTTCACATCTCCGCTGTCGCTGCCAGGTGGCCAGTACGTCGCTTGTATCCCAGTGATCTTGCTTCCCTTGGCATTCTGTCCTCTTGTCGACTTGACGTGAATTTGCGTCTGGTATTTGAGCCCTTCGGTCTCGTAAAACATGCACAGTCCACCTAGCGTCCCGGCTATACATGTCTTTCCGTCTGGGCTAAATGATACGGCGGTGATCATATCTGGCAGCTGTGTCCAAAAGGCGACGGACTTATCCGGGATACTCCATAGTCGCAACTTTGTATCCAAAGATCCCGCAAGGAAGAAGCGATCATCTTTCGGATGGAATTGTATAGATGGGACGAAGTCGGTATGCTTAAATGTGCACAAACACTCGGCGCGGCTGACATGCCATAATCGGACGGTCTTGTCCATCGACGACGACAGCAAGAAGTTGTTCTGTGTGTGTTAGGAGCTAATAGCTTAAGGGCAGTCATAAATCTACTTACCTTGCTCCAGCTCAGATCCAGTATTGTCGAGTTGTGGCCGCAGTATTCCCTATACGGCTTTTGCTGGAAGACTGGTGCACTGAGATGTGTCGACTCGCCGCCTGACGCGCGTGGATCGGTCTCCTCACTCTCGTGCGCTCTCCTTTCCTCCGGGGTCGAAATCACTGCCCATACCCAAACAACCCTTGCCTGCCCACCAGCAGCAAGATACTTCCCATCTTTGCTAAACTCAAGGGCCCATATAGGATTATGCGAAGCCGCAGCCCCAGAGGGCGTCGCCGAGCTCGACGATATCGAAAGTCTCCTCTTGGCCGTACCAGCCCGCAAGTCTTGGGCTAAAAACACGCGATTGAACTCTTTCTCTTTCTTAAACTTTGTTCTCACTTTGATATACGCCGGCGGTTGCAGATGCTTGGGACTGAAGCCCAGATTGTCGACCGTATGACTGAACAACTGGGCGTTCATCCCCTCCGGTCGCGGCTCTCCGGCTTCTGAGCCATCTTCTTCGCCGCCATCGAGACTTCCCTTCTTTTTGTTGCCGATGAAGCGACTTAAGAACGATACTCCTTTCCTGTGAAAACCCACGAATCAGCCTCGTTAATGCTCCGCCTCAAAATGACGGATTCCTTCGGGAAGGCCACCACCGACCAAAACGGGTAGCGGATCTTAGTATACGCGATCCGGCATCCGTGGCGAATACGAAGGATCCGCTAAGCCTTGGTGGATCGCAACACTTACTACATTCTAGGAAAGTTAAATGGAACATGCATGCTCACTTTTTGTCTGCCTTGGATACACTGCCGACTTCCCGCGTTGTCTCCCCCGCGTACTTCGTATCCGTAGGCGTATCGTTGGGCAATGTAGGCGATTGAGCGGCAGTTTCCGCCGCCTGCCCGCGGTATTTCTGGATCGCATTCGACGTATTCGTGCGCTTGAGGATTTGCTACACCGGAATCCCGCGATTAGCCTCCTATATCTGCTAGCAATATCGTCCCTAATATGTACATACTTGCGAGAGCGGGTCAATAGCCGCCTCAGCCTGTACTCGTCCTTCCGCATTCCCGTTCTGCGTCGGTGACTCGTTCGATGGTGCGGTGGGCAACGTGGGGCTTCGTAGCTTTGCAGCGAGTTTGCCGTTCGTCAACGATCCTACAGGCTTTAGTGTAAGCATTGCTGGCTGCCTCTCGTCATTCTAGACAGAGGTGTTGCGCGCGGGGGTGCCACGTACCCTCTCCCTTCGTCGAGAGCTTGCCAGTGTCCTGCCGCTCCAGGGGACTCGCATCTTTGGTATGTGGGTCCGTCACCCTGATCTTGGGGAGCACGTCGGCCATTGGCTTTGCTTAGGAAGCTTCATGGGTGGACCTAGTTGCCATGTGGTGCTGTGCTGGTGGATGCGATCGCCGGAACTGCAGCTTCTCGATTTGCCTGTGCGCAGTTGGTCGTATACCTGTCTGCTAGGCTTGCGATGTTGAGGAATCGTATCGCGCACGCTGCGCCGCGGGGTATTATGGCGGACGGCGGTTTTCTAGTATCTGTAGATGTTGGGCGGCGTTGGTGGGGAGATGTGGTGCGGACCACCGCGGAAGATGCGAAGTGGCTTGCGATAAACACGCGAGAAGGCCAGAGTATGTCTTATCGATACGATCTACGTCCGTAGCGGTGTTGTATACAGAATTTCGTTAAGATACTCCGTCGCTCGGGGTCGGTGACGCAAACTCAGGTACAAAGCCCAAGCACTCGCTTGCCGTCATGCCCTCAAGAGCCAACCCCGACAGACGTCATCTCTGCCCGATGCGGCCACCACTACGGAACCATCTGTCGGGGATGGAGTCGCTCGCGAAGATAGGTGCCATAAGGAGCGCTTGGAATAACAAGGTTAAAGTGAATATAGGTAAGGATATGGAAGAGCAACGTGGCTAGACTACTGGGCGAGACTTGGTCATGCTTGTGCGCGTCTTTGCGGAGCCCAAGGACACCCTTGTCGCGGGCTGCGATCACGCGCTTTCAACACCAAGCAGCGGTCTCCGAAGGTGCACACGCGAACGGCGAAATGAGATTTTGATCGCTTGTACTCATCATTATCCTAACAACCATGACGGTATCCTACCGCACCCCTTATCCTCGGTCCACATCTCTCATTCAAGAGCCCACCGCAAACGCCGGAAATTCGAAAGCGCGGAAAAAAGGTATCAAAAGCAGGCCGGTATGCGCTTTCCAAAGGATATGCCGGTTGTGCTGGGTCTGACTCCGGCAATGCAGAGGGGAGAACAGATATGCAAGATGAAAGGGTCGCCCCGGACCCATGCCCAAAGTCAGAAGAGGTATACAGCTAGGAGATTGTAACGAAACGAAATGAGAGAGGGGACGCGTCTAGAAGTCCTCTTCGAAGGAGAAGTCGCCAGACAGGCCCTTGGGCTCCTCGCTTGGCGAAGATGAACCCTCCTTCTCATGCTTCTTGGTGCTCGCCATAACACCGGCCTTCTGGTAGTCGCCGACGCGCTTCTCGAAGAAGTTCGTCTTGCCCGCGAGCGAGATATTCTCCATGAAGTCGAAGGGGTTGGTCGCGTTGTAGAACTTTGAGTTGCCGAGGGCCAACAGTAGACGGTCAGCCACAAACTCAATGTACTGGCACATGAGGGTGGCGTTCATGCCGAGCAGCATAACAGGCAGAGCCTCGGTCAAGAACTCCTTCTCGATCACGACAGCCTCTGTGATGATGTCCTGAACAAGCTGCTTGCTAGGTCGAGTCTTCAAGAGGGAGAAGAGCAGGCAGGCGAAGTCGGTGTGCATGCCCTCATCGCGGGAGATGAGTTCGTTGGAGAAGGTCAGACCGGGCATTAGGCCGCGCTTCTTGAGCCAGAAGATGGACGCGAAGGAGCCGCTAAAGAAGATACCCTCGACGGCAGCGAAGGCGACGAGACGCGTCGCAAAGGTGGAGTTCTTGTCTGAGATCCATCGGAGCGCCCAGTCGGCCTTCTTGCGGATGCAGGGAACTACAAGACGCGTCAGATACGCGTCGCTCAATGTGAATAATGGCGCAACTTACTGTTGTCAATGGCGTTGAAGAGATAGGTGCGCTGCTTAGGCTCGCTGATGTAAGTGTCGATCAGGAGGGAGTATGTCTCGGAGTGGATGTTCTCCATCATGATCTGGAAGCCATAGAAGCATCGCGCCTCGGGTATCTGCACCTCGCCGCTGAATCGCTCGACCAAGTTCTCGTTGACGATGCCGTCCGACGCGGCGAAGAAGGCGAGGACGTGTGAGATGAAGAAGCGCTCGTCGTCGTTCAATCGCTTGTTCCAGTCGTGAAGGTCTTTGGAGAGATCGATTTCTTCGGCGGTCCAGAAGGAAGCTTCGGCCTTCTTGTACATTTGCCAGACCTATTGTAGAAGGAGGTGTTAGCCTAGGTGTTCTTGGGCACAGTATCATGACTAGGGAAGTATCATGGCGCGATGGGGTCCGGTCGCGTCGACTTACATCGTGGTACTTGATGGGGAACAGGACAAAACGGTGAGGGTTCTCCTGTAGCAGAGGCTCGTGTGCCTCTTCAGGCTTAATCGTAGTTGCGATGGCAGTCTTCTGCGCAGACGCGTCTTCCGTCGCGTCCTCCTCTGGGAGGTCGGGAATGCCGACAATGGGCTTGAAAATATTCTCCTTGTCCGCCGTAGACTCGAAGTTGAGCTTCTTCGCAGGCGAATCGGACATCTTGAGTGTCTCAATGGCTGATGCAGCCTATATACGCGTCAGTATACGCGCATGGATAAAAGATGCGGGACCGTGGCGGACCTTTTTGGATGGTGTTATCTGCGCGGTGGACATTGTGGCGGGTGATATATAAGTATAGGCGGTGACAGTCCTCAATGGAGCGGACGTGATGTCAAGAATAAATTGTGGCGAGAGGCCGAAGTCGATGATGGTGTGGACGGAGGGACAAAGAAGAGGACGCGCAGAACTTATGTACGCGGGCAGACGAGAGCACGTGACTAGGCGACGGCGCGCTTTCCTAGGCTGAAGACGCTATGACGTTCACCGATTTCAGCATCGATCTCCACGTTTTTGTCAGCCCGTGACCCAAATGTCTGCCTGCGCGGCTGCATACAGGGTCAATTGACTGCGCGCTTTTCAACGATACGCATATCATTCTCTTTTTTCTCCCAATTTGATGCGCACTTCTTGTCGAAGTCGTTCATCGCGTCTCCCAGCCACGGCCATTCACGCACCACAAACAGTCCGTGCCCGACGCGCCTTGTCGCAGACGCGCTCTGATTCGGCCAGGCCCACCACAACAATGAGCCGCCCACGCAGGAACGGTGCCGCTCGGAGTTACAGCTGCATCTGTTTTGCATTTGGCGGCTGAATTAGAGCTCCACTCTGCTTGGAAAATGTCCTCCAAGACGCGAGATTAGAGCATCCGCCGCTCCACAGACAGACACCAACATGTCACATCAGTCCACTGATCTTCCAACATCGTGAACGCGCCAGGTGAAAATCGTCGCACGCGTGGCCAGTTCACCGCTCCACCATGCCCCCATGGCACTTTATACGCGTTCTTTGTACACGGAGCTCGGAGCTCTCGGGTTTGGCGCCTCACGCTAGTCGGATCAGATTAGATAATGCACAACACCGCCGGCGCTAGCTGCCCCACTAAATTCGTCACACAAAGTTGTTGGCTTGCAGTAGTGGCTTTTCAGATCCCGTGTTTACGCGTTTGGGGTCGCGTTCTGACACTGTATTTGCTCTGAGCCTTGCATGGCATCTAGATTATCATTATTGAACGCCCGTAAATGCTTTTGATCGACCCAACGCCTTCATGCTGATCGCGGAGTGCCATAATCTTTGCACCTCATATCGCTAGCCTAACCGAATATCTTTGAGAAATCCGGCGTCACTACAAACTTCCCTTTCACTCGTCCGAATGAAACAGCCTCGCCTGCGTCTTCCTCGACCACGCGCTCATTTTCTGGCACCACGTGTATGGAAACCACCTCTTGCAAAAACGAGGCCTTGTTGCCTGGCGTCAATTCGTAGCTTGTACCCCCCCAGTTCAGCGTGGTACGGCCGGATTGATGGACACGCAGCTTGCCGACGCGCCCGCTGGCAAACCGAGGTCGTTCAGGCGCATTTCCTAGAGGGTTTGAAAACTCTTCTTCCTTCTTAATCGGTACTGCTTCACCCTTCGCGGACGGAGCGGCCTCCTGGGCGCCATGCTGCGGATCGGACGGCTCCTTCTTAACTCCTGGTAAGAGTAGGTCGGGCATAATAGGCGGAATTTGGAAGAGATAGACGTTGTTGTCTCGAACACTCGGTCTGCTGGCATTGGCGGCAGCATCGATCATGGTCAGGTCGCCCGACCCATCTGCAGAAGGGATAGCAACGTCCTCATCCGGTCCCAACTCTGCTCTGATGTGGCGCAGATTTGCTTGGAAGCGGGCCCATTCTGCGCGGTCTTCGTCCGTTTGAAGATTCGGCTCCTCTTTCGAGCGAGCTTTGGGTTTCTTCTCGGCGTCTGGAGACTGTTCCGATGGCTTCTCCACTGCCTTGTTCACAATGCCTACCTGCTCTGCGTCGGCCATATCTTCATCGTCGCTGATTGGTTCAGCTTTGACTTTGACATCCGACTCGTCAGAATCCTGCCACACGCCCTTGTATGGCTTCCGCACGCCGGTGATCTCGACGTCCTTCACCTTGCTCTTCCCTTTTCGAGTGGTACTCTCTACCGCGTCGGCTGTCGGTGCGCTACCGGATGCCTCCGCTTGTTGTAGAATTTTGGCAGATGCCTCGGTGCTGGCCTCCGTGTTGATCCCGACGACGCGTTCCCGGTGCTCCTTCCTACCAATGCGGACTGGTAGTTGTGCCCGCTCCCTGTGCTCTGACGGTCCCACCTCGTCCTCGTCGGACGATATCTCAATTAAATCAATATCCTTCCGCGGGAATTCACCTGCATCTTCATCGTCTGAAGAGATGTATCCCCCGTCTTCCTTCTTAATGGAGATACCGGATGGCCTGTGTGACGGCCCGACCTCGCCGTCGTTGGGTTCGCGCTTGACCCGGACGGCACGGGATCCTGAACCTGAACCTGAACCCGAGCCTGAACCGAAGCCTGCAAAATTTCGATGAGTGGTTTTCCTGTCTTTGCGCGACTGTCAGCGGAAGCAGAGGGCGACTCTGTGAGAAGACCTGCCCTGAGTAGCACTGCCTAACGAGAACGGCCCGCTGGTGGCGCCGCTGAAGCCACCTCTAGCCCTTGCCCCTCCTCCACGTTTGCGATCCTCTTCACGCTTCCTCTGTTGCTCCTTCTTCCTCTCTAACGCCTCAAGTTTTCTGTTCCTCTCACGCTCACGTTCAATAGCTTCCTGGTTCCGAGCATCCCGCTCCTCCTTGCTTCGACGACCCGCGAATGGTGGTAACGCAACAGGCTTTCTGCCTCGACTCGGTGTTCCACGACGGGCAGCTGGAGACGCAGAGCGTGAGGACGGTTCGTTGCTCTTCAAGCTGTCGAGTCGCTTCCTCGGCGGACGAGCGGCAGAATCTATTGGGGTTTGGGGAGAGGAGTTCGAGCTTGGATTGCTTAGCAATTGAGTCCTACAGCAGATGTGAGGCATTGGGTGACCTACAAGGCTGCAACTGAAGGTGGGAGCTGCGTTTCGACGGTGGCAGAGATATTCGCTTCAGCCGCTGAAGTTGGGGCGCTCCCTTCATCTTCTTGTTTAGGTACTATACCAGGCGCGGACGACTCAGTTGCTTCTGTATCCGCTTTGAGCACTGGTGGGGTGGCTTCTGAAATCTCGGTGGCGCCTGTGGCTGGCCGATTAGCAGCTGCATCTCCTCTCCCAGTGCCGCGGGCGCGGCCGCGCGCACCGCCTCGCCCTCTGCCTTTGGGTGGCATTGCGGTTTAGTCGTCGTACAGCAGAAGTGTGGTTCTGTATGTGAGTAGCTCTAGAATCGTGAATTTGTTTTGCTTATCGATATCGGTGAAACCTCGGCAAATACTGCAGCGCGACGTCACATGAAATGCCGCGAGCCCCAGCCCTACTACACACACGTGGGCACCCATCGAAGCGGGAGATTCTTGGAATGGGCTGAGCCTGGTAGAGCTTCATTATATGGATTCGCAGGTTCACATAATCTAAATTAACATCGAGATGGGAAAATGGTGGACCGGGATCTCTTTTCCTGAATGGTTTCAGTGCCCTATACACGTAATGGATTGGACATGGGATCACTCCAACGTCAAGTACCCCAGCGATCCAAACCAAGGATTACAATCTTTCCATCAAACGCTGGAGCAATTCTAGTCCAGATAAAACAACAGGAAAACGTGGTATGCCGCCAGTAATACGAAACCCTGCTCCACCCATGCTCGCTATGAATATTGTAGATATCGTTGCTCCAGGAAACGCCGTCGCCTATCATGCGCAAGCATGATAGCAAGAATACACATGAACCACATTAGGAAATCAGCGAACGAGTGTAAGAAACGGAGAGGAGCGATAATCAAGCGTTGAAATGGGTATAAGAAACCTTCCAAGAATTTTAGCCCTCTACGAGGGTTTTAGGTGACTTGCCGAGGATCTCAAGGCATCGTCGGGCAAGGCTAACAACCTCGCCCTCGCCGTCCTCGTTATCTTCATCGTCCGATTCGATGTTGCGCTCCGCGATGTCGGAGACCATGCGAACTATGTCGTTCGACTTCGCTATGCGCTCGAGTAGTCGGGGGTCTTCGGATTCGAGTAATTGTAGCAACGTCCAGATAGCGATGTGCTGGAAGGTGGGGTCTCCGCTGGCCAGAAAGCGGCGGAGATATCCATGTATGCCGCCAGCGGGTTCGGTCCAGTTTTGAATGAAGATAGTGTAATCGCCCACTACTCCAAGTTAGCGAGTGGAAAGATTGTCCTAATTACTGCTCACCTTTTGATGATAGATTCCCTAGAGCTGCCGCACTGTTTCCTTGGACTTCAATGCTGTCTGATTCCGTCAGGGGAATAAGGACATCGAAGACTCCAAGGTTGAGCAGATGCGGCTTCAATTCTTCGCTCAATGCCAGGACCGCAATCGCTGCAGTCATCTCCGACTGCACCGGGAGCCGCACATTCAGCACCAACTGTTTGCACTTCTGTACAGCTCCGGCCTCGAGAACCAGCTGCTTGTTCTTGTCCGAACTAGCCGCTAGGTTTCGAAGCGTGGAGATGGCGTGGCATTGGATCTCGTCGTTCTCTGTGGAGCCCAGCAAGTCGACGAGCGGCCGCAGGAAACCGGCCTCAATGATCGGAGATTCGTTCGCAGGGTGGATGGAAATATTCCGTATGCATGCAACGGCGGAGAGAATAAGGGGGAGGTAGGAAGATTGCAGGAGTCGGAGAAGCGACGGCAGGCCGCGGGCCCGCACAATGTCGAGCTGATAACGTTCGTCTGACGCGAGGTTTCGTAGCGCTAATGCAGCCTGGCACTGCACTTTGGGAGAAGATGACTCCATGAGGTGGACCAACGACTGTACCAAGCGTCCTTCGGTCTGAGCGAGCTTTGCCCTATTGGTGGCGTCGACGGCAATGTTGCTGAGGGCTGTTGTGCAATAGTACTGCACATCAACGTCTGGAGAGTTCAGGAGCTGCACCAGGACTGGAATGGCGCCGGCATTGACGAGCTGTTGCCGATTGTCATCTATCCGCACGTCAGCATACCCCCGACGTCTAAACGAGTTTGTACGGTGCCCTACCGGAGTGTGTCATGTTGAGCAGCGCTCCCGTCGCATTCCTCTGCACGCGCATGTCCTTCGATTTGGCAAGCCTAGTCAAGGGCTGCAGAGCTCCTGACCGTGCTATTTTGGACTTGTTGTCCTCGTGTGTCGCGAGGTTTGTAATGCATCCGACGGCATTGCATTGCACTTCGACGTTCGGCGAGTTCATCTGCTTGATCAACGGCGCGAGGCCACCGAGCGCAACAATTGCGACTTTATTCTCGGCTGTAGGGAGTCAGCGCAAACGCCCTTTAGCCATTCATAGTGCACGTACTGTTCACGGCCAGGTTGCCCAGCGCCGCACTTGCCGCGCGCTGCACCTCGATATCGGGGTTTTGGAGCAGGAATAGAATCGGCTCGAGCGTATCACGGTCGACTTCTCTGACATCTATCGTGGGACAGGGTTAGATTTGGTCGACAGCCAGCTTCGGGGAAGCAGGTACCTCTCTCGGTGATTTCGGCGAAGGTCAAGCTCGCCGACCTCTGCAAATCGATGTTGTCTGAATATACTAGTGTACTTAATGCGCGGAGCGGCTCTCCGGAGAAGAAATCGGTCTCGGCTCGCTGGCAGAGTGTCAGCCCGGGCGGTGCAGATGGGGGTGTGGATGGGTCGGACATTTTCCAAGAAGCCTAGGAGGTCGGCCACGGCTTCGCGCTCGCTGTCTGCTAGCACTGGATCATAGATACTATCTTTTGAGCGTCCTGCGTGGAGCGAGATTAGCAGCGGGCCGGGATGGGAAACGCGGCGTTGGGGAGCTTACCGCCGCAGCAGGCACTGAAGAGCTTCGCGCAGAAGCCGGAGAGCCCCATGGCGGGCAGCGTCTCGGCGTGGCAGCCACTCGCCGGCAGGAGTCAGGAGGCGGCCGTCGAAGCTGGAGGGCCGCAGCAGGCGGAGGCAGAGTCCAGAAACCGAGGCGTGCGAGCAGTGTCGGCGATAGGATGTCGTGGGTGTTGCTGCGATAGGACGTCGTTGACAAGCACTGGACCTCTAGGGCTCGGAGCAGGTCGCGAGGGCCGCCTAGCCGGCTGGGGCTAGCGCCTGCGCCAAGAGAAGCTGGTGGAAGCAGCGCAGCCTCGTCTGGTGCTGTGTCGAACAAGAGAAAAAGTTCACCAGAGCATGGTAAGCAACTGCGGGCCCCTGAGGCTATTCACTTGGGCAGACAACAGGCAAGGGCCCGTCCGCGTGGATGCTCGCCGGGCCTCTAGGGCTCTGAGAGCTCCGACGTCACCTGGGCAATGCGTGGCCCGACGTTCTTCCGCCCGCTGTCCCTCGGTGACGGACTGACCCTGTTTTCCCTTCGTCGTGTTAGATCTCTACTCGTCCCGCAGTTTTTGCGCAATTGTGCGGGCAACGGGCCGAGATCTAGTTTCTGTTTCGGCCCTGCATAACCATCGTCACCGGCTGCAGAGCCCTCGCATTCTCCGCGTGCCCCATCCCACGCCCGCGCTGCTTGTCACAAGAGGATTCGCAGGCCGCAACACACAGGCGCGGGGCAGTCACGACAGGATCAGCGCTTCGTGGGCAGGTGCTGTCGCCACTGCTGGACGCGCTCTCCGCTTGGGAGGATTCTCGCACCTGGGCATCGCGGCACAGTTACTCCGTCTATTTGGAGGTTCTGCGCCTGCCGCAGCGTTACGTATACACACAGGGCTTACTACCTTCGGGCTGTGATAGGCGCGCGTAGGACGAATGGCTTCCAAGCCCTGGAGGTTTCTATTTTCTCTTCACGTGCAGCGCTAGAAATATACACGGCGGCCTTCGCCGCAAGCGTTCGGCGTGGGGGTTGGCGTTTGAAAACACCCATCCTCGCTTCGTTCCCCAGACAAAGAGCCCTCGCGCCCTCCACAGTCTCTTGTGCCAGCTCAAGCGCCATCGCTCCACTCGCGCTTCCACGCACATCGTCACTTCCACCGCGCCGCCCTGAGCGCATCTCGCGCGACGCGAGGCTGCCGCGACGCAGCCCCGCTGTGCTACATCGCTCCGCCTCGACGGAAATTCCCATTACCCTCTGAGATTACCCTCGCCGAGCAACCTCACCCCACGGTCGCCGCACATTAATACCTGCCGCCGGCGCCTTGAGGTCTGCACTCACCGTGATATTTGCCCTGCCGTTTACATGGCCCCCATTTCGGGATCCTCACATACTTTCCAGAAGCTCAAACTCGACACCTCGGCGTCGCCCAAGCCGGCTGCCTCAACCTTTGCCTCGATTCCGCGACACGATGCTCACCAGAATGGCGCTCTTCCGTCGCATTCGGCGGCCGAACTCGCCGACCCAGATCGGAGTCATTATGCCCACGGCATCCCCATAAAGTGGGAGGAGAACGGCGCAAATGGGCACCGCGCCTACAACAGCGCCTACCATGGCCCCGCTGTGGCTGTCGGCAGCAGTGAAGGGGAGGACGACATTGAAGAGCAATTCAGAAGGCGGACCAAGTCCATCAGCTTCAACAATGAAGTCACGCTTGACAGCGGCAACCGTCTCTCCATTGAAGAACCTCTGCCGAAACCGGCGCCCAGGCTTTCACAGCCGGAGACCTCCGACGGTGAAGAACTTTCCGACCACGAATACTTCGAACTTCCCGTGCGCCAACGAAACGGTTTGCAGCATCGCCTAGGCGAACCAAGATACCCACTGCTTCAAACCACGGTCGACGAGCTCGCAACCGACCCCGAGTACAACGACCACGTCGCTTCCTTGACCTCCGAAACAACTGCCTCTCCATTAGAAGAGGCGAGAACACCGCTAGAGACGCCGACCGAATATCTGCTCTCACCCCTGCCTACAACTTCTCCAGTCGAGTTTCCTCCATACTACGGAAGGCGCAACGGATCTCAGCGATCTAGGAGCTACCGCTTAGAGAACGGAGACGGCGAGGGAAGCCTACGGAGGGCCAGTCGTCGATCTTCGGCTCGTTCAGGACGCTCCATGTCTTCCATGTCCCCGGCCGCATCCTTTCTTTCGAGATACAAAGCAACGGACGGTCCACTAAAGCCAACCGAACCAGACGACGAAGGCCAAGGCATTGGATACCACGGCGAATATATTATTGGCAAACAGATCGGGTATGGCGGTTTCAGCGTCGTGAAAGAGGTTACCAGCATCGAAGATGGGCGGAGAGTGGTCAATGCTGTCAAAATCGTGCGCAAGCAATTGAAAGACAAGTCGGAGCTGGAGAACGAGCAGATTCAGACGCAGTTCGATCACGAGGTGGAAATATGGCGGTTCCTGCGACACTCCTACATTCTACCGCTTCTCCGTGTGTATACCACCGATTTCGCAACCTATTGCATTACAAAGTTGAACCAGGGCGGCACTTTATTCGATCTCGTACGTGATCTACGCAAGAAGAAGAAGCATGGGTTGCCGGAACGATTGGCGAAGCGCTATACGTACCAGCTTGCATCAGCGATGCGGTACTTGCACAACGATGTGCAGGTTGTCCACCGGGACATCAAGCTGGAGAACTGCCTCGTCGACATGACATCACCTAACGCAGAGGTGGAGGGCGGGGATCTCCTCCTGTGTGATTTTGGTATGGCCGACTTTACCGTGAGCGACCAACGAGACGGGCCAGAACCGCATTCAGTTGGCGCGAATCAAAATATAGGTCCTGCCGAAACCAGCACGTGTCTCGCTGGCAGTCTGCAATACGCCGCGCCTGAATTGTTCAACGCACCCGGTCCGGTGTTCTCACCAGCTGCCGACATTTGGGCGTTCGGCGTGGTTGTATATGCGCTTCTTACCGCAAACCTACCGTTCAATGGAGGGCTTGACCCGAAGACTTCCCTGAAGATCCAGAGTGGCGAATACGACGTCGATCTTATTCGCAAAGCAGACGCTGTCCAAAACGGCCGCGTGGAGGACGCGATTGCGCTCGTTAAGGGCTGTCTTGAGATGGAGCCCGAGAAGCGCTGGACCGTTCACGATATTCTTCGATGTCGATGGCTGGATGGCTGCATGCAATTGTATGAGCATGTGTCCCGCCCTTGGCTTGCTGATTCATAGAAGGTCGTCGGTTTAAGGCGGTATGGGTGTGGTTATCGTTTGGTTGCTTTGATCTTGGTTCGCTTCGGATACCCTTTTCGTTCTTTCTCGTTGCATGTCTATTTCTTGTCTTCGTGGCTTTCAGCGTTGCACAGCTCAGTCTTTTCTGTTGAGTTTTCAGGATACCCGGCTTCAGTCTCCCTCGTCGAGTAGCGTCCGTCCTGTTGTTTATGCGCGGTCTGTTCCTTCATGACTATCAATTTTCTGTACGATACGACTTGCTACCTGAATAGCTTCTCGCGACCGAAAGCGCATGGCAAGACGCTCATGTCCCTCTGTACATTGTTAGCAGCGTCCGACTCTGGAAAGGCGACGCGCTTAATGCTATAATCATCGACATGCCAAGGTTCTCCAATTTGTGATCTTTATTTAGCGCAGAGTGATGACCTGTGGAGCTGCTTACACGTGGCGGAGGGCGTTCTCAGTCTTTGCACTCAGTTCTTGCGTAATATGAAGGAGGGTCTAGTCGCACACTGCCTCTTTCTTAGGTGTTACACGGCCACTAACTAGGGAAGCCTATGCCGACCATAGCCCCAGATAGCACCCGGGCATGCGGTCGCTTTCTGGAGTCAAGGGCAACAAGAATTGGTGGGGAGAGAAAGTTGGAAAGAGGAAGGAGCTTCTGAGCAGTGGGATTCCTCCAGTGAATCTTTAGCCTGCCCGTCTTTTCAATAGTTGGTTCAAGCTCACGAGGTTGGATTATGCGCAGGCTAGCAGGCTAGTTCCCTTCCGGGCGGGGATGCGCGCAGGGATTTAGATGAACCGTGCACTCCCCATTACCGCGCCATGCACCATCTTTCTTTTTCATCCCCGGTCGCCGTGCCTTGTCCCATGCTCGCCTGGCCACATGCTACCGCAGCTTCGTAGCATGCAACGTTTTCGCCGGCTAGCATGAGCTGGTGGGCAGATGCCATGGCCGTTGCTTGTCTCCTTCCTTTTCCTTCTACGCGCCGAAAGCTTCCCCGCAGTACTCCCGCGGACAGTCACAAGAACGACCCACGGCACTTCTTGTCCACGATTCTTGCCATAGTCAGACTTCATTTTGTACCCTGGGTTCTTATCCCTATGGCGAAGGGATGAATGAGGCCAAACTTCGCACTATGGCGATAACCCGGCGTCTGGCAGCACAATGGCGACCACCTAAAATCCAGGAATTGAATAAGCGTGGCTATACGTCACTAGTACCGCGGGACTGGCCTCACCGTAACTCTTAAATACCGGGACTGTGGAGAAGGCATCACGAGGATCGTGGAGTCTGCGATACCGCTCCAGCAAGGATCACCATCCTCCTTAGGTACAGCATCACATCGCGCTATCGCATGCTACCAAAATCCACAACAGACCAGAGGCTGGATGCTCTACGATTCTGGGAAGTCCTTCAGTCTCGACATAGCCGGGGCACTTCTGAGCTTGATGCAAAGCATTGTGGCGGACGGGTACCTGATTTTCTCCGAGGATGCCGACGCCAAAGCCTCTTTCTCGTTTAATCCCCTCTTCCACGAAAGCTTACTCCATAGCCTTAGCCATATGGGTCAGGCGAGCTACTATGTCTTCGAGCTAGAGATACAACCTCCGCCAAGGTCATCGACGTGATACGCCAGCACCATCACATCTTACGCCAGCCATGGTGCTTGCTTGGGCCTCTTGTCGTCGAGCCTTAATCTATTTTACCCTCGGACGTACCGAATCATAGACTCTTTCAACGCCCATGTGCTTGCTATTTTCCTCGCTGACACGTCTCCATGACCAAATCGGGAATGTGGAGACTTCGGGAGGATGTCACTTCCTTCCTCCATTGCCGGTCCCTACTGCATGAACACACCACCTGGGCACTACTTGCCTGGCTTGGGGCTTACCTGCCGCGGGTAGTGCTTATTAGAGAGAGATTTCAGGGCTAGATAGGACCTTCGGCCGCCAGGTACCGCCGCGTCCCGCGATATTCTTTAGCATCTGGCTACAGTACTGTTGATGGTAAGCTTTCCGACATTCCAGCTATCATCTTGCAAGGCCATAAGGCAGATTCCATAGCGTCTCGCCGAGCTCAAGTCCGCTAGAGTTGGTACCATCTCCTAATGTAAGTGCATCCTCCTTCCCGTCATGTGGTCCGTTCTTGTCTCGCCGCCTGCGTAGCCTCCCCAGCAAGCCTTCCGCAGGCTAGCCTAGTAGGAGGGCGTCCCTTGCTATGATCAACACGTATATATTCAACCCGTCCAGGTTCGCGGAAAGATCATCCATCCGCTCACCAGTCCTGAGACTCCCCATCATTAATCATGCATCTCTCTTTATTGGGTGCGTTGGGTGGACTTCTCATCAATCTTGCTTCTGCTCAGTCCAAGTTCACCCCGGCCCGTCCGCCATCGTTACCCTTGGCCGTCAAGAGCCCTTACCTTTCCACGTGGTTTCCCGCCGGCAGCAATGGCGGCAACGGAGGATACTTACCCGGTCAATGGCCGTCATTCTACACGTATGGTTAGCGACTTCTTATTGTCATTTCCCCGCTGATGCAGATGCAGAGGCCAAGTCACAGGATGGGCGGGATTGATCCGAGTCGACGGGAAAGCATTTACCTGGATGGGAGCGCCGAGGGACGTTGAAGCCGCCAGTCAAGTCGCGTACGAGTATACGAGCACGAAAAGTATCTTCACAATCGAGGTTGACGACAAGGTGTCGATGAAAGTCACGTTCCTCTCTCCGCTCACTCCGGATGACTTCAGGCGCCAGTCGTTGGTCTTTTCATACATGAACGTCGAAGTTTCCTCTTTGGACGGCTCGAACCACGATGTGGAGCTGTACACGGACATATCCGCCGGTACGTACTTGCGTCACCTAACCACATGGCTTAGAGTGCTCACTTGTCCCAACAGAGTGGGTTTCGGGGGATCTTGCCGCCATCGCACAGTGGGACTTCGGCGCGACGGATGACGTCTCGTACCACCGTGTCTGGAAGCAGAACCAGCAGTCGTTCAGCGAAGTCAACGACCGGGCCGAATGGGGCAATATCGTAAGTGGTTCAAACTTGACTGCTCTTACACTCCACTGACTTTTGCAGTACTACGCGACTGACTCCTCTGATGGACTGACTTATCAATCCGGCGCGGATACCGACGTCCGCGGTGCTTTTGTGGGACAGGGGAAGCTTGCGAATTCCAAGGATTCCAACTTCCGCGCGATTAATTCGAATTGGCCAGTATTTGGCTATGCCGCAGATCTTGGCTCCGTAGGCGCCTCTCCGGTCTCAACTCTCTTTACTATTGGCCTCTGCCAGGATGACGCGATTCAATTCCTTGGTGCAAATGGTTTGACCACCATTCCGTCGTTATGGAAGAGCTACTTCAGCGATGATCTTGCTGCCGTAAGTTATACCGGTGGTAATGCATTAATGCGCATGCTAACACTCCTCAGCTGTCCTTTTCCCACAAGGATTACTCGGAGTCAAGCAAGCTTTCGACCGATCTCGACACCAAGATTTCCAGTGACTCCATCGCCGCTGCTGGCCAGAACTACGCCATACTCACCACCCTGGCGGCCCGCCAAGCATTTGGCGCCGTGCAGCTTGTGGGAACGCAGGACAAGCACTATTTGTTCCTCAAGGAGATCTCGTCGAACGGGAACACGCAGACTGTAGACGTCATCTATCCAGCTTCGCCGATCTTCTACTACACGAACCCGGAACTCGTTAAACTACTGCTGGACCCGCACTTCGAGAACCAGGAGAGTGGGCACTACCCCAACAAGTTCGCGATCCATGACCTCGGCACTCATTTCCCCAATGCTACTGGACATCCGGATGGCAATGACGAGCACATGCCTATCGAGGAGTGCGGAAACAACCTCATCATGGTCCTCGCATACGCGCAACGCTCAGGGAATTCGGACTACATCAAGCAGCACTACCCGATCCTGAAGCAATGGGCCGAGTATCTCGTAGAAGACAGTCTCTACCCCGCCGAACAGCTCTCGACCGACGACTTCGCAGGCCACCTCGCCAACCAGACCAACCTCGCGCTAAAAGGCATGATCGGCCTCGAAGCCATGTCGCAGATCTCGACGCTCGCAGGCGAAGACGCCGACGCGCAAAACTACTCCTCCATCGCGCACGATTACATCGACCAGTGGCAGACCCTCGGCCTCAACACGGCAGACAACCCACCGCACTCTATCCTCAACTATAACAACGCCACCACGCACGGCCTCCTGTATAACCTCTACAACGACCGCCTGCTCAACACGTCCCTCGTCCCGCAGTCCGTCTACGACATGCAATCGGACTTCTATCCCACTGTCGAGGAGACCTACGGCGTCCCGCTCGATACCAGGAATCGCTGGTATACTAAGTCCGACTGGGAGGTCTTCTGCGCGGCGATTGCGAGCGAAGAGACGAGGGATATGTTCATCGCCGATCTGGCGAAGTGGGTTAATGAGACGCCGACTAGCAGGCCGTTTACCGATCTGTATCAGACGAACGACGGGGCGTTTCCGCCGGGCATTGAGTTCAAGGCTAGACCTGTGATGGGCGGGATGTTTGCGTTGTTGGTGTTGTAGGGCTGTGCGGGTGTGTCGTCGGTGGATGGACGGTCGTTTTATACCCTTTCTTTCTTGTTGATATCTTTTGGGTGAGAGGGCTTTGCTGGGACTTGGCGGGTGGATGGATGGCGGAGGATGTCGAAGGAGTGGTGGAAGGGTATTATTATGCTTCTTGTAGTTACGTTCCTATGGTATTTCATTAATGGCTTTCCTGCGAGCTGAGCTTCTGCGCTTCTGGTGATTACTAGCGGTCCCTTTTGTTGTGCGCAGTTCGAGACTGGGATGTCTCACCGCCAGGCTTTCTGGCTCTCCTCTTCGTCTGAAAGTGTGTAGCCTCTCGGACTTTGTAGTCACTCGACCAGGAAGGGAATTCGGGTCATGAGCGGAGTAGGTTTGCATTAAGCTCTGTTATCCCCACCGGTGTTTCCCCATCAATGCATTGAGCTCCCACTCATCACGCCCACCCATCCCCTCATTGGACGCACCCTCTCAAAACGAAAATGTCGAAGCATATCTCCAAAGCCCCCGCCCGCCGTTCCCCCATGCAGAATCCCCCAAGCCACAGCCCCGCCGGCCCCGATTCCGCAAGTCGTCCGCACTCCTAGGCACCCTCAGATCCTCCAGCTCCCCTTCCCCTCGAGCCCCAAGTCATACCTCTCCCTGACCCCCACGAGCACATCCTGATACCGCACCCTAACCTCCTTCACGCAAGTCATCAGCGCAATTCCTCGCCAAACAAAAAAAGACAAAGAATGAAATCAATTGCAGACTTACCCAACTCCTTCCCGCACCAAACGCCACAACCAACCCGCCACCCAACCCCCTAGCCTGCATAAAGCTCTCAGAGCACACGACGTGCTGCACGCCCTGCACAAGGTCCTGCATGGTGCGGCGAGCCGCCGTCTTCGCTTCTTCGGACACCACGTAGCTGCGGATGAGCTTGGACGTGCGGGCGTAGCCGACGCGCTTGCCGGAGGAGGAGGAGGAGGAGGAGGAGATGCCGATGGTGGGCTGCTGGACAAGCGGCCCGACGGCGGAGACGACGTATACGGGGCCGGGCAGGACGGCGGCGACGGGGGCGTTGGGCTCGCGGACGGTGCGGAGGATGCTGTGGGTGGTGGTGGTTACCAATGGTTCTTTGCATAGATAGATAGATGGATAGATGGGGGTTTGGAAAACGCATCGGGGAGGGCTTCGAGGGGGAATGAAAGGGCTGGACTGGACTGGACTGAGGGTCTGCGACCTGACTAGTCAGACTTACCTGTAGGACCCGTCCTGCGCTTCGGCGACGAAGGTGGTGAAGCCCGTCTCGAGGAAGGCGGGCTTCTCCTGGTTTTCGTACGGCACACCGTAGTAGCCGTACGCGTCACCGTCCTGGTCTTCATCTACGCACACACGTGTCAATCCCTACCCTTCTTCGCAACACATGCAAAATGCCTCCTGGAGCCCTTCAATGCACAACGTACCGTCCTCTTCGCCGTCGTCCTCCGCAGCCAGAAGACGCTCCAGCTTCTCGGCCGCAGCCGGGCAGTCCGCAACAGTCTTCCTCACCAGCGGAAGCAGCTCGGCGAAGGTTCTCGTCGGGCCGTAGAACGCCCAGGCGTCCGTGTGCGGCGTCGCTATCGTGAGGTAGTAGATCGTGTCTGGCTCCGGTGCTGGAGCCAAGAAGTCGTCTTCCGGTTTGGCCACCGGGGAGGGGGAGGAAGGGGTGGTTGCCGCTGGGACTGGGGGAGAGTAGGGATCCTCCGCGAAGAAGATGCCGTCGTCGGACATGGTTGGTGTTTTGTGACTGACTTGGAGAAGTGGGTGTCGTCTGTAGGAGGCTGCGCTTGCTTGTTGACGTGGTACTTGTGATAGTGGGGTGCGAGAGGAATAGAAGATAGTAGTGAGTCAACTGAGAGTGGTGCTGATTTGTTGGCTTGGAAACCCGAGCATGTGACTCTGCCTTTTCACAAGCTTCGTGACCAAGAATTGAGGAACTGGCGGTCAGGTTGCGGGATCTGTGTTTGACAAAGGGAATTCCACTCATGCGGGCATTGCCACGCTTAGCGACAGGGAAAGTAGTAATGCCCTTGAAGATAGATGTTTAATTTGGTATCTTCTAGCCGTTTCAGGAGCAACTTGCCTGAACTAGATAAACCCGTACTTTTATCGACTATTCTCGACAAACGCTACGGCGCCGTTGCATACTAAGTACGAATACCGGAATAAATCTCACGCCCTTCACTTCATCTTCGCTCTCCGATTCTTTCCCGGCCTCTTGCTTGCACCGCCGCCCTTCATCTTCTTCACGGAGTAGCCTCGGGCGTCTGCGCTTGAAATAGCGTCGTTGCTTTTCGCATGCCGCTTCTTACCGCCGAAGCCGTACTTCTCGTTCTTTTTCTGGCGCTTTACACCCGGTTTTACCTCGCCTCTCCGGCGATCTGAAGATTTGGCGGCACTGTCGAGCTCGACGTCGAAAAGGTCTTCTTCTTTGGTAGTCGTGAGGGCGGTGCCGGACCGTTCTGTGGAATCATTAGCACCGAGAACCTCAACAGCGGGAAATGGTTGTTCAAGACGTACTTCTCTTGAGAAGGTTGATCTTTTCCAACGTATCCCTCTTCTCCTTCGCCCTCTCCTGCGCCTTGGCGACCTGGACCTGCTTCCCAAATTTCTTCAGGTCCCGCTGCTTCCGCGCCTCGGCTGCGGCCTTCTTCCCCGCCGCATCATCGATCAGCTTCTGCTTAATCTTCCCCATATGTTCATCGCTCTTAACCATCTCGGCGAAGTAATCTGCCGGCCGCGAAAACGGTACACCTTCCTTCTTCAGCTTCGACCGCGCATCGTTCACCGCTGCAAGCGACTGTTTATAGAAAGCGAGTTCGCGATTGAGATCGTCATCGACGTCGTTGATCTCAATAGGCTCGTCGCTGGTTACGGACATGTATTCTGAGAAGGGCAGTTTCGAATATGGGAGCTCGATGCGTTTTACGGCTGCGGTGAGGGCGGCGGTGTTGTTTATCGTGAGACGCTGGTGGGGCATTATATCGCCTTTGTCTTCAGAGGCGAGGGACTCGATGTCGGAGAGAGGAATATCGTCCTCATCTTCTTCTGCTTCCTCGCTATCATCCTCGTCCTCGTCCTGGATCTCGGCGTCCAATTGTTCGTCATCATCACCACTGTCTTCGCTATCGCTGTCCTCGAGACGGGATAGATCTATCGCAGGTCGCTCCGGCATATCATCATCGTCGTCGTCAATGTTTTCGTCCTCGCTCTCTTCCGTCTCCCATTCCGGTTCGTCTGCTGGCGCTGGAGCTTTTACGCCATTAGCTTTGCCCTTCTTCGGCTTGCCATTGACATTCGCAGCCGCCTTTCCATCCAATTCCACTCCTGCATCCTCCTCCTCGTTGTCCCCGTTGTGCGGCTTATTCCCCTCCCTCCGTTTCCTAGCCTCCTTCTCTTTCTTGCGCTGCTTCTCGAGCTTGATGTCTCGGCCCCTGTAATTGTCGAGTGCTGTCTTGAGCTTGCTGCGCGCCATTTCGTCCGTCTCGAGGTATTGAATGGTGGAATGTGGATATGCGGAACGACTCGCGGCACGTCGAAGCTCCAAAAATTGACCGACTTCGAAATCTTGGCGAAGAAATAATTTAGATTGGCGCTAGCGGCTCACCGCCCGCACTTCGGGAAAGAGCCGAGGCGGGTCGTCACGTGGCTGCTATCGATGTGTACATTCACTTTCCTTGCCGTGCGAAAGCTAGACAACAAACTTGATATCACACCAGAAGGACTCCGACCCGTAGTCGCTCTCCGTGACTACTGTTCACACCCAAACATCGACTATAGCTCGAGCAAAAAGCAGCCTCAGCCGTCATGTCCAACCGCCCAACAACAGACCGCACAACTAGCGACGCTACCGTATGTACATTGGAGCCTTATTCCATGTCTTCCACACTGACTAAGCCTCATAGTCGACGGTAGCCACCGGCGACAGCTCCGGCGAGCTTGCCCAAGTGGTCGACGACCTACTCACCCAGCTAAACAACAAGTTCAGCTCTGTTAGTAGCGAGCTGCTTGCGAAGAGTGAGTCTCTGTTGTTATAACATGTCATGATCCGCATTCGCGTGTTTCAGTCATCAGCATATGAATGCTCCAGGGAAGAGGATAGGGCACTTTGGAGACAGCTGACCGTGTTTTACAGTGGACGACATGTCGCGGCGAATTGACAACCTTGAGTCTACGATCCAGGCTGGAGACGCTAACAAGGGATCTGGATCTAGCAAGTGATGCAAGGGAGGTCAGGATTTTGGACACGGCGTAGGGCGAGTTATGGTAGAGTTTTCATTCTGATTCGGACATGACAAGGACGTGCAGCTTGCCATTGCCGGCATGATCACTTGGAACTAGGGGTTTTGAGAAACAGGTGCACGTAGAACACAATATCTAATATACGAATTTCCGAGCATCCAAACAACTAACGCCGTATCATTCTCATATCGATACATGGGCTATATACGTCCTTTTCCCCGTACTCCCTTTGCCAAAGCGTCGTAAACCTTGCTTGCTAAGGATATCTAAGCGCTGAATCAACATACTCAATCTCTCTACAATTCGCTTCTCTCCTCCTCCTTTCCAAGGAATTTCCTCAGGATATTGCTCCTGCTCATCAAATCATCCAGCTTCTCGGGCGCCAGATTGCCCTTTCCAATCAGGCCTTGCAACCGCTTAAGCTCCTTCTCCGCATAAGCCTTGTTCGCCTTAAGCTTCTCGAATACTTTGACATAGTACTGCGCGTATTTGTCCTGTAGACCAGCAGCTGCCTTCTTTGCCTCTTCGATGCCGTCGCCATATGCAGACTGGAATTTGGCGGCGATGGTGTCGAGCGCTTCGATGGTGCCTCCGGTGGCATCGAGACCGCCGCCGACGGCGCGGTGGGTACCGGCATTTGTGTTGATAAACTCGACGAAGTCCTTCTCGCCGCGGGCGCCCTCATACGGAAGAGGCTCGGTGGAACCCTTCTTGAAGTATTTGATGGTGGGGTAGGACGATACACCCTGTTCTGTCGCGAGGGCCTTGGAGTTCTCGGCTTCAGCATCAACCTTGGCGATCATGACACCGGGCTCGAGCATAAAGTCGGTGGCGAGAGTCTCCCAGATGGGAGCGAGGCTCTTGCAGTCTGTTCATCTCAATTAGTCCTTGTCGACTTTCGAGCTTTGAATCAGCGGGATCTGACTTACGTCCACACCACGGCGCGGTAAACGCAACCAGCACATCCTGATCCTTGCCCACCTTCTCCTTAAAGCTCTGGTCATCTAGCATAACTACCTGGCTCGGCAACTTCGCCTTAACCTTCGGCCTAATCCCCGTCTTATCCTGCACCCACTTCATCAAGCTGTCAAGATCCCGTCCGCCCTCATACTCCGCCGGCTTATCGCTCTTGCCATCGAACCACTTCAGTGTCGGGAAGCCCTGCACGCCAAACTTCTTGCCCAGGTCCTTGTGGTTATCTGCATCCACCTTCGCAATTGTGACTTTGTCGCTCGCGTGCTGGTAATTTGTAGCCAGCTCTTCGTAGACGGGTGCAAGGTTCTTGCAGTGGCCGCACCAGGGTGCGAAGAATTCTACGAGCGCGGGCTTGCCGGATTTTAGCACGATTTTGTCGAAGTTGGAGGGCTCGAGGTCGATGACGGCGGAGGCGGAGGTGAGGACGGGGAGGAGGGCGATTGCCGCCGGCAGCAGGCGGTTGAAAAGCATATCGGCGGCGGGGTTGAAGCTTCAAGGGGAATTGAGGCCTCAGGGTTTGAAGGCTGAGGTGTAATGGGTTTGTGCGTGGGAGCTTGGAGCTTGTGCTTGGAGCTTTTGATGTGCGGAAAGGTGGCGGAGGTCTTGGCAACGTCTAGGTGGCCTTTCCTGAGTGTTTCGGATAACATTGATAATCGGCAGTGAGATCAGCGAATGGGAGCATCCTGTGAATGTTGGATTTCTCATCAAATTGGACAGATAGAGCAGATCAATCAATATTCCTGGATACTTCGTCACTATCGGTGGTAGTCTGGCATAGTCACCAGCCTCAATTGCTTCAAAGGTTTAGGTTAAGGCTCAGTAGAAATACAAAATCATAATCATTGGATGTTACACCTATCCCAAAATATCACATCCAACGCCAATCCAACTGGGTATCAAATCATTCCAAGCTCTCCCCTAACGAGCGTCATAGGCCCGAAGCCGTCCGAGCCATGCTATCCCAACACGGCTACGAGCCACAGCGAGACCCACGCCTGGAAGCGCGGGTCCTTCAGGTCAAAGACATCTTCCAGTGTTTGCCACCAGTTATCTCGTAGCTCCCACTGACAGTCTGCTCCTCCTCTCCCTCCTTCTTCTCCTCCGCAGGCTTCGGCTTCGGCGGCGTAACCTGCGTCTTCACATCCGCTGCGATCCTCTCCACCACCTTCTTTAGCGCCGGCGGATTAGCGCCCTTGATCTCTTCAATCTGCTTCCCATCCTTGAATATCAGGAACGTGGGCATAGCCTGGATGCCGTATTGGGCGGTCACCTCCTGCTGCTCGTCGACATTGACACTGACGAAAGCGAGTTTGCCCGCGATGGCGTTTGCAGAGGCGAGTTGCTCGTAGATGGGCGCGATGACTTTGCAGGGCGGGCACCAAGTCGCAGTGAAATCTGCGACGAGGTAGGTGTGCCCGTTGAGGAGGGTACGGAATTGCAGCGGGGAGTTGATTTCGATCGGCATGTTGTTGATGTGGTAGTTGGTTCTTCTGCTTTTGCTTGGTCCCTCGAAGCAGGTCGCCGTGCTTTTATTACGTTGTTGCGCGGTGAGATGTCGTTCGATGGGGTGAGCGGGGCCTGGAAGCTGTGAGGCTGTGGTGAGTTGAATGTGAGTGCTGCTTTCGATTCCTGTGATCAAGACAAAGAGACTAGTCAGGCCATCTTATACGCGTGCTCTTCGTATGGCCCAATATTGTGGAATCTTCCACCGCCGCTTAGCGATGCCTGACGATGTCTGTCGGCGAGGTGCGGAGTCTTTCGGAGACTTTCTCGCCGACCTATGATTTGTCATCGTCGCACGGTCACGTGCTTTACTAACGTGTAGTCGGATGTGGAAACACTCAAGGCATGTGCTCGTTGCTATACAAACAGGTTGAGTGCTCCATTGACACCATGCTATGATTAGTATCTCCGGCGTTCTCAAAGAGCTTCGATGGTGTGTACGGGATAGTACCAGTGGTCATTCCTTGCGTTTGCACAACAGTAACCTTGGATGAGTTTACATCGTGCCTAGGTGATTGCCGCCATATATGTTTCGAGTAGCTATCGACAGCACCAACTCCCGCGGCATGGGTCAAGATGTCTTTGGGGAGTAGCTGGTTGAACATCTGAAGGAGTTCGTTTGGCACAGTGGTAAGGGTACGCTTTAGCCCCGAGGCGTCCAAGGCTGTGAAAACCCAGCGTTTGAGGTTCGGTAACAGGTTAAAAAAAGTAAGGATGGTAATACAACGACAATTGGATGACGACCTAGAGCTCCAGAGGAGGTTATACAGGGCCTCAGGTAGGAGTTCCGTGTGGAGCTTTGCTTCACTAACAGAAGAAGCCAGGTGGCGCGGCATAAGCAGAGCTCGATATTCGAAGAAGGCCAAAAAAAGAATGAGGATGCTGTTCGGACAGTTTTGGGGTGTGCTCAATGAAGCCGCGATGGAGGAAGGTGTGAAAGCTTCGGTTATAGACGAAGTCCTCCACTCGGCTAATCCTATCGCTGGACTTCCTCACAGTGTCCAGCCTGCCCTCGTATTCCAGGGCTTAAGCGGTTATCAACATTCACGTCTTCCTACGCAAGAGGCTCTTCGACGGTGGAGCTGGTGTTCGGTGAAAGAACGCATGTGCAATCTTCTTCAGCGTCCACGCATCCGGCCCTCAATGTATAGCGTTAGTCTTAGCCGTGTTGGACTCGCCCGGTAGTTCGAATCCGTCAGAATCCTCTTCCAAATAAGCTAAGTGGGGCTTGGTCCAGGGAAAGATTTGAAGGACTAGTGCATGCTGGGAAGCATCACACTTATCGTCCGGGGAAAATTGGTATGACTCCACCTAGGATGTAGTTGGCCGATCTCGGAGATATCAACTTCTTCACCAGAGTAGATCTCATGCTCGTACCGAAGAATACAAGATCCGAGTCCAGCATAGTAAGGTGGAGATAAGAGTGAAAAATGTGGCAAAGAGCTCCCGCACGTCCCATTTAAAATCCCAATTTTGAACTTCATGAAAACGACACCTCTTTCAACTTCGGCTCAGTCGAATCCTTAATCGCGTCAGCTATGGAGCTCTTCAATCTCTTATTCGCGTTACTTAGCTCGATCCCATCGATCCTCGCACTCTCGTTTCCTTCCAACGCCGCCGACTCTCCTTCCTTCAATACCCACGATCCTGTCTCGATCCTTGATGCATATGGGCCTAGTCCGGGATACGCAGACTGGCTTCAGTCAGGTATCCGGGAACCCGGGCCACTCGACCACAAGAAGCGCCGGGTCGTCAGGTACTGCTTCGCCGACCAGGAGACTAGAGACAAATTGAAGTGCGCCTTCGAGAACGCAATCACGCTCTGGAGCGATGCGCTTGGTGGTCCGAGCAATCCAAAGACCGGACACTCTTTGTTCTTCAAGGAAGTTAAGGGACCGGACGGGCAACATGCGTTCTGCTTCAAGGGCAACTACGACGCGAAAAAGAAAGAGGGCGCTTGGAATAACGGCGTCGTTGCGCCTGATACCCTGGTCGTCGCAATCGTGCCCGATCAACCGCCTCGGTCGACAACAGGCTACATTCCTAGTGAAGAGAGCGATAAGCCCTGGCGACATTTCATGGAACTTCCTCCGGACGTTCAGCGTTCCGATCGAAACCATATCATCGCACACGAAGTAAGTCTCTCATTCCCCCCTCCCACAGATTTCGCTAACAAGACGCAGATCGGACATGGTTAGTAGGACCGAGGTACACTCTCTTTAAATCGCTACATCAGCTAACGAAAAAAGTGTTAGGGATGGTCCATGAGCACTCCAGAAACGACCGTGAGTCTCCCCTTCGTCTAGACGCCCCTGACAATCCAGTATTGACAGATTAACAGGAGATGACTTCGTGGAATATCATTGCTCAATGGTCAAGGGCTTCCGACCGGCTATGTTGAAGGCGATCGCAAACAATATCCCACCGGAGGAGGCAAAGCGGAAACTGTGCGAGGACTTCAAATTCGCCGCAGAATACGGATTCGCTGGGAGGGATTTCATCAAGGGCGGGAACCGACCTGGCTTGCTAATCGACGGCGATTCCGGCTTCGACTTCGAGTCCATCATGTTGTACCCCTCCTTCGCCTTCTCCGTCGACGAGCACAAGTGCATGGAGGACCGGAGATTGTGTCCTTTGGTAAAGATCAAAAAGAAGGACGGACAGAAGGTGGGGACGGAATTTATTGGGGAGAACACGGTCCCGTCGAGAGAGGACTGCGACTTCGTCAGGAAGTATTATCCTTTCGGTGGTTGAGTTGCGTTTGCCCCATGGCTGACTTCCTTCGGGCCTGGCTCCTCGGAAGCTGAATACTGGGATCTCTCTTCACCTGCAAGCAGTTCAGCAGCCGCGCTTACATGTATTCAAATGCCTATTGGCATAATACATAGACTTGCTTCAGGATAGATGGGGTATAGAGAGAGATAGGTAGACCAAAAGTGTAATAAAAAGCTCCTTTACTTGACCAAGCCTCCTCCAGATTAAATCTAGCTCAATGCCATGTCCAGAATCTTACAGCTCTGCGTAGACAACATGTGAGCCTGAGCCAGAACCAGGGAAGGTAGCATAGGCGTCAGTCATCTCCTTAATCTTCAGGCTATCAGTTGTGGTCATGGTCCATCCCCTTTGTCCGAACGGTGATGTTGCCTCTTAAATCTCGTCCGTGGGGTCGTGTGGTTAACCATATCGTTGTACCGTTGATATAGCTCTTCGTATCTAAATGCTCAGTGAAACACCGTAGTAAGAATGGGCATTAGAGGTAGCTTCCGAAAGCAACTGCATCCGTCCCAGATTCCGCGTTGAATACTGCGATAGCCAAAGTCGCATTCGACTTCCATGAAAGGGCCATCGCTAAACTTCAACACACATCGTCCCAGGTAGGACACGCTAGGATCTCCGAGTATAACGGCGCTCGTCAATACCCCGCCCGTCCGAAAGTCACCTGTTGAAGGTTCGGTAAGATACCTATCCTTGTTCTCATCTCTTGTCTCAACTGCTCCGAATCCGTTAGCCGTACTTGCCCGTGTATGAAGGCTCTGTAACATATGTCTTGTGGAATCGCTCGACGGCGCTCATCACGGAGGGGCTCAGCTTCATATCCAACATATAGGAGATCCTGTGGATGAGGGCTCGTCCAGCGTTGTGGTCGGCGCCGCAAAATCGTACCATTTCAGGCCTGAATTCCTCCAAGGTGCTAGGAGCGACCGGGGCGAGAACATATCGCACGAGCCGAACCAACGTAGGATTACCCTTTAAAAGGTGATATGACCGTGATTCTGCGAAGATTTCGTTCCCATTTAGATACAGGACCAAGTCGTAACGCTCGAAGAGGAGCTGCGCGGCGAGTGCCAAGAAGGCTTTGCGGGTCGATTGAAGGATACGCAAGCCGATTCTGTTCGGGTTCCTGCACCTCTTTTGGGTTCGAGATCCTGGAGAATTTCGAGGAGAAGCTGTCCTGGGAGTGCTAATATAGGCACTGCGCTGCTATTAGCGGTGGTTCGAGCGGCGTGACGAGCGCGACTCCGCGTCGAAGGCATCTTGGTGGTGAACTGCTTTCACGGCTGTCGATCCGTGAGTAGCTTCGATGCAATCTCTCTCATATGCAGAGGATGTGATATGGCGATGACGAAGCGTGAATGGGCTCATGCATCCATGGATTGAGGTTCGAAGGGAGGTTCGCTAGCGCTTACTGCTATCCCCTTAGCTGCCGGCGCCAAGATTTCTAGCCGCGTCATCATATAGCCATTTCCTTTGCTCCCTGCTCATCTTATGCTTCTTCCACTCTACGGCGCCGGGGTTGCTTTTCTTCTAATGCGTCTTCACATTCTTGGTGGCGCACTTCGGCCCTAGTCGGCGGTTTGAGAAAGCCGCGCTGGCCCTGAGTCGCGCGGTATGTTCCATTCACCCATCTCTACCACTATTTTCGTCCCTACTCCGCGGCATAGGGGCTCCATTAATGTCCTGCGTAGGCGGTCTCGTATTTCTAAGCAGTGCATCAATCCATACGCAAATCATGGACATGGAAGTCCAGCGCAGCCCTGGAGGGTCCCCTCCGTTACGTGTGTAATGCACTAGCCAGCCAATTTTACCACATACGTCTAAACCGTTCTTCGACAAGACCCTATCTACAGCGCCTATTCAAACCTGTCTGAGCCAGCGCCTTGGTATATACCAGCATGTACAAAGGCTTTGTACGACGCCTGAGACCCAGGCTGTTAGGCGTCTCGCCTCATGAGCTCGATTCGTCCGCCAGCCTCCACTTCCCGGTGGAGTGATCTATTTTCCGAATCCCCCACTTCGAACCGATCGGGAACGCCAGTTGCAATGCCTAACTACCACATATCAGGCTCGGTGTTCTTACACGCGCTGAATGATCGACCGCGCGTCACGTGCTCCACTCTTTCGAGCCGACTCCTGCAACATCTATGGATCCTTCCACGTCCGGCGGAGTAACCAGGTATCTACTGTGGTATGCTTCCAGTTATGAGCTTCCAAGGTTTATGCCCTACCTAGATGCTAGGCTCTTACGAAGGCGTCTTCCCTACTCTTCAAGGAATCAAGCCGACGTCTTATCGCGTTGCACGAGAGGCGACCGTTTCGAAGTGGCCTGTACGGCGCTCGACTAGGATGACCTGCCGACCCCGATTCGGATATGTGGTCAAGGCGAGCGTTGCCTTCTTGAAACGCGTATCGCGTTGAATGCTTCCAACGTCTTGGCATTATTGAAGATCCACACCAAGGGTTATGTCGTCGGCAGTTCAGCCCTGTCAAGCATGTCAAAGCACATGTTGCTGAAACCTTTTCGCGCCTCGCTGATCAGGTGTCCCTGGCGTAGCGCCACTTCATTGATGTTTCGAGCTAGTGGGTGGCCCCGAGGTCCCACTTCCCTAGCCTTGTTGCCATACTTGATATGGGTGGACGAGTGCGCTCAACACCAAGAGCTGGTCTCCAAGTATTACTTCGCTTCAACGTTCTTTTTGCTTTCCTGTCGCCCGGGCGGTGTTCCTTCCTTTTCACTTCTGCTTCCTTTCTTTCGGTCTGCTGGCAGTCCGTTTTGTCGATTCCCCCTTGTTTTACTTCAGATTTCTGAAAATCTTAAAAAAATGGGCTTAGGCGTGTTGAATGATGCTCATATGGCTGCCCCTCCGGGGACAGTCAAAATTGGGGCTACGGCAACAGTCGGTGCGTTGCTCTCATATGTCTAGACATATAGGACATGCACTCACCCTCTCGTGTCGCTACAGAAGATCCAGCGGAGGACGCAAGTTCGCTGAAGCGCGATGGCGATATCATCCTCCAGCCGCAACCGTCCGATAATCCCAATGACCCCCTCAACTGGTACTTCCGCCATTCGATCGCGTGAACAATTCCTGATATCGCACCAGGTCCCGGGCTTGGAAAGAGTCCATTATGGTAATCTTAGCGTTCAGCTCAGGAGTTACGACAGCGTAAGTCAAGCTTCCTGTTTGGATGATTCTCAAGTACTGACATGCAATAGTTTGGGTCCAATGATCACCCCAGGTATTCAAGTTGTCTCGATGAAATATGGCGTTAGCCTAGACATGGTTTCCAGTCTTCTTATCGGCTTTCTTGCATTCTGGATCGGATTCACGACATTCTTCACCGCGTCTGGCGCAAACATCTGGGGAAAGCGCCCTTTTTTCGTTATCTCGGCCCTCGTACTCCTCGCCACCAACGTGTGGGGTTTCTTCTCCAGTGTAGGTCTTCCTCGCCAGAATCTCCCTGGGACATTGCTCACCTTAGCTAGTCCTTCCCTTCTTTAGCGGCTATGAGAATCCTTCAGGGTATTGCATCGGCACCGCTTGAAACGCTCGTCACTTCCACCGTTTCCGACATGTACTTCGTGCACCAGCGCGGTACACGCCTGAGCATTTGGGGTTGTATGTTGGCTTCCGGAGTCCTACTAGGGCAGACGATCTCCGGTGCCATCATCCAGAACATCTCCTTCGAGGCAACCTTTGGCATATCCGCTTTGATCTTCATCCCCATCGTGCTCCTGATGTACTTCGTTGTGGTTGAGACCACGTACAACGGGCCGCGCGGCGGCTCCAAAATTGAGATCGAAGAGAAGGGCTCTTTCTGGACCGTCGACACCGATGAAAAGGAAACATATGCTCAAAAGCTCCGCTTGTTCCGTGGTCGCATCTCCGGAGAGTCGTTCTGGAAAGGAGCCTGGAAGCCCGTCCCTCTGATCGCATATCCTGCGGTGCTGTTCTCCACGGTCGTCTATGGGTCGTACTTCACATGGCTGCTGACCATTTCAGTGCTTTCGGTAACGGCTTTCAGCATGCCTCCGTATAACCTCAACCCCGCCCAGATTGGCCTCACTAACCTACCGCTCTTGGGTGTGGCCCTGATCGGCTCCCCGATCTCAGGATGGATGGCCGATGCAGCCGCAAAGTTCATGGCGCGTAGGAACGGCGGCATTTTCGAGCCCGAGTTCCGCCTCACTCTAATGCTCGTGGCGACGCCACTCGCAACTGCAGGCTTCCTCGGCTTCGGCATGAGCGTCCAGAATGGCGCTCCTCTCCAGTGGCCCATCCTCTTCATGGCAATTCACTCGCTCTCCGTTCCGTTCGCTTCCCAGGCATCGCTTACATATGTCATCGACTGCCACCCTAAGGACGCCAACCAAGCTTTCGTCACCATCAACTTCACGAAGGCTGTATTTACTTTCATGGCGACTACGTATGCGAACGGGTGGTTCTTGAAGGTCGGACCAAGGGGCGTGTTTGACGTGATTACCTTGATCAACCTTGGCGTCTGCTGCCTTACCATTCCGGCCTACATATTCGGCAAGAGATTTCGATCAATGGTAAGTCAAGCGCAGTCTTGCAGAACTGGAGGCCGAGTGCTGATGATGATTCTTCCCAGGTTGCCCGCAGCAGCTTCGGTCAAAAACTTTCCGGCTAGATCTTCAATTCGGTTCAGCACTACTAGTCAGCTGCAGAAAAAGCTGGACTCTTTCAATGGCATAAGACTCTCCACGATCTTTCAGCTGGATTTCGCCGTTCTCTCGGCTGAAACAGGGATTCAAATAACAATATATGGCTACACTCGTTCTGAATGTTTCATCGCTCGTATTCCTAATGTCTGCTTGCTACTAACATGGACTGACTGACTGATTCCCCAGAGAGCGCCCAACTTCCCCGGCCAAGGAGCCATGCTCCAAAAGTTGGTAAATACGCCGCCATGCCCCTACCTCAGTGCACCTCAAACTGTTCTCACCCCTCGGAGAACATCTTGCCTACACATTTATGGACCCTTGGGTTCACCTGTCACTGGAAGCCTCTGTGATCCCATCGGGTTTATGACGCACGACGCGGAGTATGATTATGGTCTCGTCGCTGCTGATCGGGATAGATACGGTCTTAGTGTCAACCCATGTATTCAGGTTGCAACTTGATTTTGGGGTACGGTGTCCGCGGTGCGGACAGAGAAGAATGTAGATGTGTTCGTGGAGGAACGGGAGTTTGGTATGTTCCCTGAGACCTCAGGTACCGATACGGTTCTGAACTTGCTCTTGGCTGATCTGGAGTGGATGAACGAACGACTTGTTCGAATTAAGGCCATGATCGCTTGGGGTCGGCTTGACACTGTCTGCGCCTGTGAGTTTGAATGAAGTTTGCATCTAGTTTCCACCCACATACAAGCACAAACCTACAAGGTCTCGTTCCTTCTATATGCCTGCTCTACTATGTATAAAAGCTAATCCAGCCTCCCTCCCACACTTACTTACCCCGAACGAAAATCTTGCAAGCTCATCAGCAACCCAGCCCAAACATGGCCGTCCCCACTCTCGACCCACTCCACCAACGAATCTACAACTACATCAACCCATGCCGTGGCAACATTCCGGAGAACGTCATCTCCACCATCGCTGGTAAGTGTGGCACCTTTTCTATTGTCCAGCACTTGCACTAAAGCATCGTCGGAAGGCAACATCAGCTTCGTTATCCGCCACGTCCATGGCCCTATCATCAATCCCGATCGCGTCTCCATCCCTGTAGTCGATATAGGCAACCGCGGGCACAGAGCGGCAGTGGTGGTGCACAAGGAGGAATTGAACAGCGCCGTCGTCGTCGAGGCGCGGGTTAATTGGGGCGAGAATGCTATCGTGGCCTTGGGGAAGAAGGTAGATAGGATGATCAACGAGCTGTTGGACCTCTCACAGGCTCTTTGCACGCCGCAGTGAGGTATTTCGGGGCTTGGTACTCACACTGATAGGGGGAAGATGTGAAGGTGTATGCTAGAAAGAGTAAATTGATCGATGAAAGACACCATCAGCGAACGAGCGAAATCCCACCGGCCAACACACAAGTATAATGGGGCCTCCTTCATTCAATCAAATGTATAAACCTCCGTGGGCATCGTCAGTAGAGCAAGGATTTCGGGTGGATGGCGATTGACCAACGGAAATACACTGCTATGTAGGGCGGCCAAACCTCGCCTGTGTTCGTCAGTAAAACGCCGCAGCCGTCGTGCTGCGACCATACTGGTAAAGTTTTATCAGCTTCTCTAGAGAAGTCTTTAACTTCGCATTGTGGCTGGTGGAATGAAGCCGCTTGGAGAGGTCGGGATCGCTTGGCCTCACGGAGCTATAATAACGTGACGCCCTGAAATCCAACTCTTACTTGTATAGCAATATATCAGGAGCAAAAGGATCACCTAGACCATCTTCTGCTCTTGTAGAATAATATCCTATATCCGGCCAAGGACAACTCCGACGTAGCGTATGCCAAACGCAAGGGGATTGTTATATCAAGAAGGGTCCCGTTTTCGCTTGAATCCAAATGTGGTTCATGCCGGCGGTTCAACAGACGCTGTGACTCCCCCGATGGTAATCCGAGATGTACTCAGTGCACCAAAACGAGAGGACACAGGACTATGCGAGAACGATCGGCCGCCATGTGGCAAGACAGCCTGAATCCGGGTGACCTTCATGACTGGCTCGACAACTATCAGAAACATTTGCTAGACAATAGCAACCTGCCAAGGTCACTCTGGCCCGAGTTAGCCTGTCATGCCATCTGGCTAAAGAACAGGTCGCCATTCTCTGCTCTAGTTGAGAAAGTCACTTCCTGGAATGCAAAGAACGGTGTAATACCAGATCTGAGGAATGAACGAGTGTGGGGGAGTCCCGCATACCCTATCATTCCCTGGGATAAGCGAAGAGGCGCCCATCATTCAAAACTTCTCGAAAGGAGAGCCACTATGGGTAAAACAATAATTGCGTGTATATCCTACCCATACGCGTAGCGCTATTCTCCCCAAAAAGCCTGAAGTCATTTTCGGGGTATTATTCCCAAACGCTTACGTAAACCCATCAACGTCACCTCACTTCAACACTCAACAACCCAATCCTAGCCCCTCAACCCATATACTCTTGCCTCGATCCATACACCATCTCCTCAACCTTGCTCTTAAGCCCCTCCATAACATCCCCGTAATGCCGCGCCCAATTCCCCTCCACAACAGTCTTACTCTTGACCCGAACATCAGTGCGGAACCGCTGCTCAGCCTCATGTAGAAGCACCAGGCTGACACTCTCATTGCGGGGGATCTTGCCCGTATTCTTGACGATGAGGAATTGGATATTAGCTATGGATACGTCAGAAGCCCTATTTTGCCATTTAGCAATTCAGACCATACCAGCAAGCTCACACTTCTCCCTGGCACTTAACTTTTCTCCCTTGCCCACCCAGGCCAGCATCATCTCCAGCTTCTCCTTCAACGAATTAGCTCGGAAAGAGGCTAACTTAAGCATGGCTACGTATACGGGATGGCCCTGCTTTCCTGAGAGTACGGCAGCACCACTGGGCATCTCTTGCAGAGTTGGATGCTCGAAGAGGCCATAGAGCTGCGGCATCCTGATCCCTGGAGTAGAGCCCGAGAGAAAGGAAGATGGACGAGGGGATGCGTCTTGATCCAGTGCTGCGGTTGTGATTGGGTTGGACTCGGTGTTCAGCTTGGAAGAGTTGCGTGAGGATCTCCATGGCAGGCACATGTTGTCAAATAGGGATAAGGATTGGGAGTAAACAGGAGCGTGAAAAGGGTGCTGCGTGTCAGTGAGTGTATCCGCAGCCGGCAGTAGTGTCTGTGATGGGATGGGAAGGCAGGAGTATTCACGAATAGGTCGGTGAAAGGCACCAAATCGGAATGGTATAGAGACAGTGGGAAGAAGAGCCAGACTTGCTAAGATGACTAAGGAAGGGAGACAAGAACTTGAACTTATGTGTCGGGATGGAACGTCGTTTGCTCCAGTGCGGGTATGCACTGCTAGTTGAGACTAGGTGGAAACATTTCTAAGCAATCAGCAAGGTCCTCCTCCTAGATCAGTTCTGTATCCTAGCGCAAGCCCTACGGCTTAGTTACCTCTGGCCCACTCTCTATACCAGTCCAAGCACTCAGCATTCGCAACACTCGCTGAGGTCTTCACATTCATGCCGCACAGGATCTGCTTGACAGCCCCTTCAACCCTGAATACGGTCAGCTCGTGCTCTGTGCCACCGGAGAGAGGATGGATACTTTTTCCCATTGGTAGTAACCGGAATTTCAGGGCATTCGTCTACGACCCCAGGGACGTGTCGGGCACTTAGCGCTTTCCTGACCATAGCCTTGATTCCATCAACAAGCTCTGATGAAAACCGCTTGCCGTCCGCCATCTTCAAGAACAGACAGACAGTCTCGTCAGTATCGTGGTCTCTCCTCCTTCCGATGCAAAGAGCGTCAGCGACCTCCTCTGCAAAATGCTCAAGTACGACGTTGTAGATTTCAGCGGACCCGAATCGGATGCCTGCGGGCTTGAGAATGCCGTCGCTGCGTCCAAGCATCCATAGACCTCCGGTTTCGGGGTTAAATCGAATGAAGTCACCATGATGCCATACCGGTTCTCCTCTACTATTCTCAAACTTTTCGAAGTAGCTGCTGCGATACTTCTTCTCGCCCTCCTTGCCCCAGAAGCTAACGGGCTGGCATATGAATGGCTTTGTACAAACAAGATCGCCCGGTTCTCCCGTGGAGGTAATATCCTGACCTGCGTAATCGAACGCCGCAATGGCCATGCCCAGGCCTAGACCTTGGATTTCGCCCTCGTAGACTGGGAGCAGCGGATTTGGGGCGCCGAATAGCGAAATGATGTCTGTGCCGCCTGTTATGCTTCCTAAGTTAATGGTCGGAGGAAACGCGGAATAGACGTAGTTGAACGTCGAAGGCGCTAAAGGTGAGCCAGTGGAGTAGATAGCTTCTAATGTGTTGAGCGAGAGGCCCGCGGACTGAGGCGAGACAGACTTTTGTTCGAGGACTGAGAGGTATTTGGCCGAAGTGCCGAAATGTGTGATACCCATTTCATCGATCAGGCGGTGCATTGCAAGGTCATCAGGAACTGAAGTGGGCGGATCTGTCGAATCAACGTATCGGAAGGGCGAGCCGTCATACAATACGAGCGTAGCCCCTGATGCTAGCCCGGAAACGAGCCAATGCCACATCATCCAAGTACAAGTGGTAAAGTAAAACAGTCGGGACTGAGGAGTTATGGAACAGTGGAGAATGTGCTCTTTTTTATGCTGGAGAAGCGTGCCAATGGCGCCGTGGACGATACATTTGGGCGCTCCAGTGGTTCCTGATGAGTAGAGAATGTAGACGGGGTGATCCGGAGGGAGGCGTTTGAAGGTAAGCTCCACCGTAGGCTTCAAGGAAGTGAAAGCCTTGTATTCGTACGCTTTCCCAGACGGTACCTCTATGGAGTCGATGGAGGAGTCCACGGATGGTACAGTGGGAAACACTACGACGGCCTTGAGAGATGGTAGCGCCGACGCGATTTCGCCCACCTTGGGTAAGACTGGATGGCTTCGACCGTTATAGAATGCTGCATTATCCGCAAAGAGGATAGCGGGTTCGATTTGCCGCAGACGTTCCAGTACAGCATGAACCCCAGTATCAGGGCTAACAGCAGTCCAAAGGCCTCCCAAAGAAGTCGCTGCTAGCATGGCTACCAGCGCATTGGTATGGTTTGCCACGTAGGCGGCTACTCGATCTCCATCTTTCAACCCCAAAGCTATCATACCTGCTTGGCAGTGTGTAACTCGCTCTCTTAGCTCCCTCCACGTTACAACCTCGCGGGATGTTTCGGTGGCGGCGATTATGGCGGTACTTTCAGGGTCGACCTCTTGAGCAGGGAAAAGTAAGTTCTCCGCGAAGTTGAGCATTGCACCTTCGAAAAAGGCCGGGCGAGGAAACATTGGCGCCTTAGGGTCCACCACCTAAGTCTCATCAGCCCGTGCACCTTACGGAAGAAGTGTTGCAAAACTGACTTTTACCGCCTGGGTGTTCGCCCTGACGCCTACAAAACCCCAAACGCGGCTCCAGAGCTTGTCAATATGATCAATGCTCCACTTGTGGAGCTCTTCATAATTCGATAATTGCAGGCCGTACTTCTGATTTACGTTGTCCAGGAACTGGAACATGGGCGTCGACTGCGGGGAAGGATGTCTCCATAGCAGTTTGGGGCTCTTTGACGTGCCATTGGTAGTGTTGGCGCCATTCATGCCGTCTGACTGGTCTCCGTTCGTGTGCATGTTGGAGCAGCGCAATTGAGGGAGTGCGGAAACTAAATTTTTGGTGTTAAGAGGTACGGATATCGAAGGCTTTATGACGTTAGCTTATTCCCTGCCGTAGATCGGATCCCCACATTCGGGACCTATCCGAAAGCGGTAAGCCTCGGCAACCGAAGTCTCTCCAAGCTCAACCTCCGGAAACACCCTCCGTCACCAATTTTATCTCTATTCATCTCTTCGCCGCCGCGTTTGTTTCGGCTCTTTAAAGTACGTCGGCTTGGTATATTGCACACCCCCGGCCATCTAGCATACACCGAAACCCGATGTGCGGAGAAATTCCGCTCCCCACCTACACTGCGAGGGCTTAATTCGTATTCGGATGTCTTAAGTCTCATGTTAACTCTGCTTGTCATTCAGCTCGCCTTGGATCTATCCGCTGACTTCTTTAGAAAGCCGCCGAGATCCGCTACAAGCTCGATTGCCCAACCATCTAACACCTCCCTCTTGCGACTAAGAAAGTTTATCTCCCAGCTACGGTTAGGATTCGTTGCCTGAAGCGGCCGTTCTTCGACAAAGGAACCCTATTCTGATCGATGAAGGACCGATAGCCTCGACACAATATGAGCTTGCTCGAAACTACGAGCTTTTAGAAGTCCGACGTGAATACCAGGTGCTCGTCGTACCTGATGCAGACTTCAGGGGCGTTTCCTAATCTCAGCCATGTCCACGGGGCGACTGTCCGATGAAGTGGCAGTCTATTATTTCTTTTCCTTTTCCTCCTTCCTTCAACGTTTGCTCTAGTCGTTTTCCTTCGCTCACTGGTACTCATTCTCGTACTTTAACCTCTTACCCGTTCCTACACCCTTGATTTCCTTTTTTTCTCGTATTGATTTTGTACGCGCGTTCCGCAGGTAAGCCGGGAAGAAAGAACCACAAAACTAAACCATTCAGATCCGAAAAGAAATGCGCTTTTGCACTTCGTCTGGCAATATCGTAACATCTTTCCCCTTGGCGCTCTGACAGATGTCATCTCCCTGCGAACGCAGCGCATCCCAGGATGTCTCACTCGATTCATTTCCATTTCCGGTATTGAAGACTTATGCTGCTCATTGACTTTGGTGGTGCAGCAAGGCTAGGGTTGTTCTACTTTCGGCAGGCTGCACGATCCTATCCTTACCTAGGTTCGATTGGATGCTAGCCCTAATGCAACCCTGAATGATACCTGACACCCTCCGCTCGAACTACTCCATCGCGCACTCCGAAATCGGAAGGATACCACACGCCTAAACCGAACCGAAACTTTCGGCGCCAGACCAAATGCCCCCAGGCACAACGTGGGGGTAGGTTTCCGTGCTCAACACGTGTTCTTCTGTTCGCTGAGTTTGGCGTCTAAGGTCGGCTAGCCTTTCTCGTTCGAAATACAAACAAAATGGAAAAATACCGGCAGGCCTCCGGCATCGTATGGTATTCAGCGACTCGTGCATGTCTAATGGGACACGACACCCGAACGCGACCTTTGCTCCAAGCGAGCCACGAGTGGATGCAAATCGTTACAAGCACTGCACCCAAGCTAGTCCTCGGATAGCTGGAAAGTCAAAGCTCTATCCTACTCTCAGCTGCGTTCCCGCCTAGATCATCATTCCCTCTGCGCACCACTCAACATTGTCTGGAGCGAAAGACCTCAACCTTCGGGCCTCGGTAACGCTATGACCGCCTTTGATGCGCCATGATAGAAAATAGGAATTGTCTCAAGCCGGAAAGCAGCTCCTAAGCCCTCAAGCCGAAGAGGCTGGCATCCTTGCTGCCCGACTGGCGTTGTCAAGAGAGGCCCGACGCAGCAGTTCTTAGGCGCCCCGTGTCCCTCCCGCTTCCCCGTCTCGCGAAAACGTCCCCCACGCACGGGAAAAGGCAGTAATCTAGCCGTAACGGCTGTCTTTCCGCATTGGGCGCTGCGGAGGTGGGCCTCTCCGTTCCTGCGGGATTCGGTGGGTGGCTTTTGGGCTGAGCGCCCATTGGTAGGGCTGAAGAGCTGAACGCCTTGAGGTCGGCGGATACGCCCCGGATGTGCACATCTCCTCGACACGGGACGCGGAACCATCCTATTAGCTCTCGATTAAGCAGCTACGCTGTGCAGCTGACTTTGGTTTCGGCTCGCCCTCGTGAAGCGCTTTTTTTTTGCTTTTTCATTCTGCTGCATCACATACGGGCTCGATCTCCCACAGTCCTCAGACTTCGTCATGAAGCTCGGCAACACGGAAGACACGGATCAGTGCCTCGTTTAGGTGTCGTGCCATCGTTCTGCACGTATCGCGAGCCGTACGTCGTGCTGCATGAGTCTCTGAGATGTGTCCTTGCAGCCCGAGCATTCCGGTGAAGCGCCACGGTAGCAACAATTCGCGTTAGAGTTACAGCTTAGATACAGGACTAGCTTTCGCTCTGCCGCTTCGCGGAATGCCGAGCCCCAAAGAACACATTGGATAGTCCACGATCGCAGAAGACGGAGACGCCCGCATAGGATCGTGATGGGTCCCGATGCTTCTCAGATACATCAGGACCACTTTCGGATCCGCGATATCAGGCAAAAGGGATCATCTAGCATTCGGATGTCGTCAGAGTTGCGGTTGGAAGTCTGGAAATCGTCGCAGTTCGGAACTCGATTATGGGAAAGTTGAGCGGTCTATGCCTGGCGCAGCTGGAGAAAAATAAGCAACAAAAAGTGTGCGGATCGCGTGCATCAAGGTGTGCCTGGCACATTTGGTCAAGACGTGAAGCTAAACTCTCCACCACAAGCGACCATATGTGGTAGTTCAGCCATACCGGATACGTCGATTACACCCCGGCCTCCAAGCCCGACCCGCGCTGGACCGCCTTGCTGGGCTTGCGTGGGGGCTTTCACAGAAGCGGTCCCGACCTTTCATCCCACGTTGCTTGCACGTTAACCCGAATCCATCACTACTGGAAATCCAACATCAACCACGGGAGATGGTTCATAGAACTCAAGGAGCGACAAGGGATGCAGGATACTCGGTTTAATATGTCCAGAAAAGCCATCTTAATCAGAAATGGCAGTTACCGATCTACGAAAGCACCTACGAATAATAATCGGACCATTCGAGGGGTGGTGGCCCAATGACCGCTATGCATGGGAACGATCCCCCGTAATTTCCCGCCCCTCATGTTTTGCGCCCTACCTTCCAAGCATCGTGCAGCTCACTTCGACCATTCGCCATGCTTTCCCGCCCTGTTTGGTGTCACACGACACCGTACAAAGCCACGAAAAAGGCACCATGTTGCCTTTTTGCAGCAGCGGGTTACGACGCTAGACTTGCTGATGTAACGAAAGGCTGCCGCCGCCTCCTCTTCGGTATACAAGAGAAGGAGGTTCCCGTCCTTTATCCGTTCTATTGAAGATCCCATGGCCCAAAGAAGTTCCCAATCCTATGATTTCTATTAGTGTACCGACTATGACCTCACTGGACAACAAATCACCTCGACTTGTGCGAAGTGATGAAAAGTTCGCATTATCTCACATCCTCTCCAAACATGCTAACCGGTGCAGGAAATGCAAGTCGAATAGTACAACATCCCGGGAGGACATGCATTCTATCTCCCGCGCTCCTCGAAGTGGCATTCGAACTCAGTCAAACTCGAAAACTGAATGTCAATCGCAAAGTCCGAACATCCTCACCACCACTACATCGGACACTGCCACTGACACGTCCTTAGACTCACTCGATGGCAATCCAATTCAGACCTACTGCCCCTATCATAACTCATTGTTTGGAGCTCGGGGCGCCCAGACCGCTTCATCCAGCGCCGACCCCATGCAGAGATACCTTGATGCTCCAGTCTCAGAGCATGTAATAGCTCTCTTCGATAATCTTCGAATCGGGACATCCTTATCGGCTGGTTGTACTTGCGGCTCCGTACCTCAGGATACCGTCGAAGACTTGACCCGGACGGCTATTCGTCTGCTCAATACGCGCCCGGAACTGCGGCAGAACATTGCATCGATTGAGCACACAGCCCAACCATGAACGCGTCATGATGGAACCGCGCTCTAAACGATATGGAATGCGAGCATTGATTTCCTTGGAGTCCCTAAGGCGGTGCATTGGGAAGTCGTTTCCTTCCGTTCGCATTTCACCTTTTTTTTCTCCTACCAATCGGATTGCGTGGTCTGCCCTAAACGGCTCACTTTTGAGACATCCTTTTTGTTTGGGAGCTGAGGATATTTCAGCAATTCTCGGTACCGAAGAGGCGCCGTACAAGAGCTATGATGCTTTTAATACAGGATGCGGGAGGGTGAATGCTAGTTTAGCGCCGGCGCTAGTCCGGTTAGGCATAGCGCTCACAACCTCAGCCTTCCTCGCGAGAATGCGTCGTCCCTCTTCTGCAACAATCACATTGCGAGCTGACATCCCACGCCCTGCAAGCGTCCTGAAACATCTGGAATATTGCACGGTTCGGTTTGCATCCCCTGGTATATACTGTTGTCGTGTGAACGACTTTTGTACTACCTTAAGGCTCTCGCTGACAGGCTGGTCGCTCGAAATTCCGACAGGCCATGAAACGCCGCTGTTGCGTGTGATTGCCGGTCACAGAACCTCTAGATTGCAGACGTTTGCCTTGTTGTCGGCCGCAGACGCGTTTCCAATTCTTGGAGCACTCGACGCGAGACATCAAAGATACGCTGGCGAGGCCAGTGGCAGCGCATCGGCAGCACCCCAGCACGGACAATTGACGTCTCTTGACTTGGTCGGCCCGGTGCGAGCGAGTGCTCTTCCTCCCCTAGCCCAAGCCGTCCGGCAAGCCAGTAAAGGCCGGCAGCGTGACTTCTAGGTTCTGCAGCTTTCAGCCTATCACGTCTCTGGCTAGGCGGGTGGCTTCTGCGAGGCGCTCATCTTCATTTGCGGAAGCCATTCCTCCATACGGCTCTTCTCGCCTCTCTTCGCACTTTTGTCTTAAGTGTCCGCGTAGAATTGCGTCTTCGGCGGCACAGTGCTTGGCGATTTTCATGCAACCTCGAGCTTTCGCCCCCAGTTGAACAGCCTAGCAGATCGCCGGACGCTCCTCTTTGACACGCTCTCTTATCCTTGCTTGGCGGGTAAACTTACAAAGGCACGATCCCGCAAGGCTCTCCCCAGTAAGCCACCTTGCTTTCGCGGTTTAACAGGCTGCTGTGTCAAACGCCCTACAGGATGGGATCGAAGACTCTCAAGAAAGTCTCAGGCCAATGCTTTGGATCTGCGCGGCGGGGAAATTCGAATGGCTTCCGAATAGCCGTTGCCCCGGCCTCACCCTGCAGCCCGCTGTTTCGGGCGACTTGGCCACGTGGAAGGAGCAACGGTGACAGCCTCCCGCATCCGCTCACTCGCATCAGATCGAAGACTGGGTTGTTGCGTCATCCCTCCCAATGCTTCGACTCCTGACAGACGCAGGGTTGGTCGGAAAGGAAGCCCCGCACGCAGCGCCGGAGCAGGCAGCCTCATCGGAGAAATCTCTATCTACAACCGCACTTTTACCCATTCCGCGCCCCAAATGCGCTTGGATAGGGGCTGAGTTGGGCGTCGTACTACAGGAAAGATAGCGAATAGCTGCTTTCCTCCCTTACGGAGCAATCCGCTCATCTTCACCGGATATCGTCGCGTCTAACGATCCGAGCACGTTGCACCCGAGCAACCCTAAACAGTGGCTTGCAGGACTAGGACAGTCCTGTGCTGTAGCTCCAGTGAGTCCGTGTCCAGGCTTTTTGGAGTATGAGCTTCTTCCGGTCCTTGCCGCATGCTGACCACAGAGGCTATTGGGAAGATTGTGATGGCGCCGGCACTCCGTCACATAATCCTGCCGCTAGACGCTCGCAGATCACACTAGTAATGCAAAATCAAGCCACCTTACCTATTTTCACAGCTGGAGGAGGGATCCCTGTTAGTTGCGATACAGGAGCAGGCTGCCTTGTCAAAGGCAGGAAGCCGAAGGAAACTCTTGTTAGCCAAGCATTGCTGGAACTGCAAGCTGATGCCACTGGCACCACATGGCAGGCTGCGCTCAGATACGTATTTCCAGATGCATCAAGCTCAAACCAGCGGAACTTTATCCGACTGGAGGTGCTGCGTTGAATAAAAGCAGACGGCTTCCTCTGATCGGCTAACCAGCGCGCCGTCTGCAGAGGGTTGATTCTCCAGTCTTGCGCCTTCAAACTCCCCACTCCTTACAATGGCCTCTTCGAACCACTCCGCCCCCGATGTCACCACTGGAGCTAACGGGTACTATGGACCTATTTCCGTGACTTTCCAAGTTAGCGTGGACTTACTTGAGCTAGGAATGTTGCTTCTGTCCACGGAAATGGTGTCGATATTAATGGAGAGGATACCAATGAGGTTATTGGGGCTCAAGGTTCCTCTGAAGCTCAGCCTTCTTCATCAGCTCAGAATACCGCCGCAGGACAGCAAGTGAACGGAGGTGAGGGGTATCCTTATTTTTCTCTGCAGAAGCGTCAATTAAAAACACATATAGCTCAGCACCCTCTTGTACCCGAACCGTCACGTTGCCCTTACCACGCTCCGATTCTGGAGCTCCGCCCACCTCGCAGCCCGACCGAAAACATGAGCCCCATGGAGCGATACATACATACGCCCTCAAATGAGCTTCCCATAGCGCTCTCTGGAGATGGTTCTGTTGGGAGCTCAGTTTCCGCCGGATGTACGTGCGGACAGACTACTTCAGGAACCAGGAATGTTTCGTCCACGGACTGCAATCAGCGCGGTTAATGCTATAGTCAAGGCTTACCTATGGCCAGGCCGTGCTTGGGGGAATTTTCGACGAAGAACGCTTATCGACGATAGATTCCAGAGGCACTGTACGATCAAGTTCGCTCTGGGTGAGTTTGAGTGGAGAAAAAGTTATCTTCGATTATTTCCACAACCTATGTTTATTACTGGCTGCCTGTTTGAATTATCGCTGTGCCGCATGCTCGCTTTAATCCTGATCCTCGGTGTTTCGTCCCTCATCGCCCCCAGTCTGCCGTCCATTGGCCCGTGCTTTCCCCTTGCCGCCCGGCGAACACCAGCCTTTATACGCTGCAGCCTGCTGGTATACTCAAACTCCATCAACACCGAAGTGCCACCGTCGAGCTATTTTGTTGCGGTATGCTATGGCTCCGGCGTTATCGGCATGCTGCTGGCCCCTTTTCACTGACAAGTTCCGTAGGAGTCCTTTTCCCGATCGCAACGGCGAGAGTGCGAAGACCTTAGACGAGACTCGAGCGAGATGCGAGCAAGGCCGTACAAAGCCTTTTGGAGACAAGAGCGCCCCTTCGAGCATCCTTCGCGAAGAACCAGCACAAGGGTGGGAGATCGTTCAGGTTGCCGAAGACGAGATCATTCCCCTGCTCTCGAACACAGCACGCGCGTGGTAAACGTCACCTAGTCGCGTCGTTGCTATTATGGTAGGCCATTATCTTGGGGCTGTTACCAGTTGGCACGCACGAACATAGGCGATTCGGCCCGTTACCACTCACCTAAAGCCGGACAGGACGAGACCACGGTGAGCGGACGAGAGAGCTCCAAAACCAACTGTTGTGAGGTGGCTTACTGTGCAGATAAGGTGGCCAAACCTACGAAGCCCCGATTCGACGCGCTTCCGCAGTAATCATCTCATACCAAATCTTGGTAAGAACGCATGCCCCACCGAAGCGCCGAATACTGTTTCGAAGAAGGTCATCAAGGATGATGGCGATGTGTTGGGAATGGTGATATGGAGAGGTTCATTACCAGAACAGTTGAGAGAAGTACCCCTTCGCGCCCTGCATCACTGCGTCAGTTTGGTCCAATGGAAGCTGCAGGTGCCCTTGGGAGATCTCGGGTACCAGTAAGTCTCCCAAGACCTACCAGGGCATGGGAGCCATGCTCTTCAGGAATCCTCCAAGCTGACATCGTGGCTCGCAGATACCGAGATCCCAACCGCGCACCATACCGTCCCTGCCTTCTCTTTCAGAGCAAATGCGTTATACTGTAGTTCTCCGCCCGGTCCATCGGACAGGTTTCCGGTACCTGACCTTTTACGCTTCGACTCGCACAACGTGAACTCCTCGCATACCCATCTTCGCTCCTATACTACATCAATAACATATCCCATACTTCCGAGCTCGCTCTCCCATCAAGTGGATGAGAGAAGCTATTGAGACTACATCTAGTGTTTCGTTGGAATATGGTGTTCATCTATGCTGCAGACCTTGGGTTCTCAGGACGTTCTAAAGTCGCTTTATGGAGCTCCGATTACACCCGCCGCCGGTGAGATGCTCACCCAAAGCGGGGCATGTAATGCGATTCCTGAAGCATTATTTTCTAAGTCTTCCTATATAAAGGGCCTCGTAACCTTTATGGACGTCGAAAGCTAGCAGTCCCGCGAGCACGAGAGTAAGGCGCCTCAACTCTTACCAAAGATTCTTGTGGTGCTTTTAACGGCGCTCTTTATTCATACTTCTCCTAAGGCAGAGATATACTAGCTACTCGGGCCTGTCGATGTTCCCCTGATCGTTTGACCGAGTGGAATATACTAGGAATGATGGGGGTGCTCAATCTTATAATATTGGTGGCCAACAGGAGACATACCCACCACTTTTTCGTAACAAAATTTTCATTTTCAATTTACTCTCTTCTTATTTGTGCCCTACGACTTCAGTTCTCTGACAGAGGGTTCCACCGCACACGTCGTCATTGAAAATATGGTGCGGAATTTAGCGTCGGCCCCAACTTTCGAGTGCGAACTCGGTTAACGGACAATAATTTGGAGGACTCTAGGGAGGAATCAGGATGTCGTGGTGGGCTGCTCGCCAAACGTGAATGCTAATTTAGCGCCGCGCTAGTGGAAGCGCGCTTTTTCCACTGACAAGCTCGCGGGCGCTTCCTCAGCCTTCCCGTCCCATCTCCACCAACACGCTCCGCATCTCTCCGTGCATGGGTACCTGCTTACCTCCCCAGTGCCCATCCGTCCACTTTATGAGTCCGTCTGCATTAGCGATTCTAGTGCACAACCGTGCATGGGCCGCGTAATGATGCCTGCATTCCTTGGCCGGGGCCATCCTCGCACCCGCCTTCCCTCCCAAACCAATAGGGTCGGCTTTGCATCATACCACAGTAAGCACCGTACGAAGATACGTCGTCACGCTCATCGCAGACCTCCCTCGTTCAGGGTCTTCCTTGTTTCTTTTGCCGACGGTCGTGTTGTTAGGATCTGCACCGTCTTCGCCGTCGGCTTCTCCAACATTTCTACATCAGGACGCCGCCTGCCGGGGTTTGCCAGCAAGACCCGCCAAAAGTCCTCGTCTGCAAGCCGCCCTAAGGATGCATGGACTCAGATGAGCGACGAAGCGTCACCTAGATTCCGATGGCTTCACCTCTGATAAGGCAATCCATTGGTTCCTCGTCTACGCACACTACCATCACCCCTTCATCCTCATGCCACCTTCGAAAATCTGATTCGCCAGCCTTGTGAGCTCCATCGTGAACATTGCATGGGAAGGTATTATAGCCACTGTCCCTTACTCAGGAATTTCCCCCCCCACTGAATGGACGCCGTAGGATTCTTGTACCACCGCTGGCACAACCTTGGCCGTTGCTGTTAGGCTAGGATCTGGAGCGGCGGGGGCGTCAAGAGACGTTGCCGCGACATTCGCGAGATTACTCGGGGAAAGGTTGCCTTGATGCCTATTCCAGCCGCCACCGGCCCTCGATGCCGACGTCCGCGATCCCTTCCCTAGTGGTTGGCTACTGTTTGGAAAACGCCCTGGTAATCTTTTCTCTGACTACTGCTCAGATCTAATTTTCCATTGCCGCCGCACCCTTTTCCTAGGGCCAGGAGCCCACCACTAGTACGTCGTATCCGCCGTTGAAGGGTAATCTTTCGACATTGGTATGGCGGTTCCCCTACCTGATGCTCCAAGCAACCATGCCACTGATGGCGGGACCCAAGGAATTCTTCTGCTTCGTTTATTCCGTCCTTATTTTTGGAGAAGCGTCCAACGACGACCCTTGGATGAACGCATTCACGACGTCCGCATATACGAAGCCCAAACCCTTGCCCGACGTAAATTAGTCTGGCAAAAGCTAAGACATCCACAGCGATTTTCCAAACACATACCTAATAACGTTATCAGTCTTCAAACGGCTTTCGCTTTGGTGCGGTTGGGGTGCGACTCAGCACGCACTAGTGTTTGCGCTCCAGTGGAAGGGAGACGATTTCCACGAAGATCCGGATCCACCCTGTCGGATCACGCCCCTCGTATTGCGCTCTCACCAAATATGCGCGGGCGCGGAAGAAGCCAGCCTGTCCAGCGCGTCCTGTCACCGACTTCTCTAGCCCCCAGCCCTTTTAGCCCAGCCAGCCCGCCGTCGGCCGCCTTTCCAGCACCGACCGTTTAGTAACTTGACCACCTGCGAGCCATTAGTCCTGGCCTCTCCAGGGCAGCATCCATGTTCCCACAATTTGTCCATTGTCGCCACCTGTCAGCACTATGTCTTTCGACGCACGTCCCCGGCCGCCGTTTATCTGCCCACTAGTCATTACCTCCGCATCAGCCCTCTTGCGTCTTGATAGCCTACGGCGGACACTCATCTTACACCCCTGCGCCCATGACGCTTATGCGGACCGACCGCTGCCGATGCGCGCCGTTACCTCTCATAGCCGCTCGATGTGGCCTCTCATCGTCCGCAGCTGACCGTCGCGTATTTGGCGCTGTGCTTCGCTCATCTTTTAATGGAGGACCCCTCTAGCACGGGCACCACGTGGCTCATTTCAAAAGATCCCCACTGGTTGCCCTCCCGGCGCGGCTCCCAATAGTGAGCCTGCCTTTGGCCGTGCTTTGTCAGTCTAACTCCGGCTGGAAGCCGCGTTCATACCACTCTTGGAGAAGACCCTACGTGTATCATGCAGTTCGCCAGATCCAGAATTGAAAGTTCCACTATGTAGTCTGGACAATCCCTGCTTTTCCACTTCCTCAGGTGAAGTTAGAAATGGTGAGCAAATCGCCATCAGTTATGCTGCCAGGATCACCAGCGCATGCGCATGGCCCAAGAATTCACAGCCCAACCCCCTGTCAGATATATTGTCGAGGAATATTGCCTTTCTGAAACAGACATGCTTACTTGGTCGTCGATTAATTCCCCCATTGTGTAATGGCCATGAGTCGCATCGCTCTCTGCGGGTACAGTCTCCTGAGGTCGTTCGCCTTCTTAGTGCATGCACTTCCTCTACCACTTATATGTAAATATTGTCCCTCCTCCAAGTACGAAAACATTCCCTGAGCCTTCGACCTTTGGCTTTCAAAAAAGCAGCGCAGTGGCTGCACTCCTTTCTATCATGGCTTCTCTCAACCCAATTACTCCAAGGACTATTGCTAGAAGCAACATGTTCGTGTTGTTATTCTCCTTTAACTACGTTCACTGCACGCTAAATTTACTCAGGAACGCGATTTCCAATCGTGGCGGATCTTCCACTCTTCCTCAGCACAGCCAAGCAATTCCAGCATCACATCCCTCTTCGGCTCTACAGGGTATAATTGCCGATGGAGGTATGCTCGAACATCGTAGCTCCTCTCCTGATATAGAGCTAAATATACACAGCTCAACACAATATCCATCAAAGCACAGCTGCTTGCCCGTATCATTCTCAAATCCTCGCACTTCGACTTGCACGTCATTCGACCGATGGAATGAGTGCCCTCGGAAGATACATTGAAACCCCGATTGCAGAGCTCCCGATGACACTTTGCGCCAACATTCGCGTGGGGAGTGCGTCATCCGCTGGCTGTACCTGTGGTCAAATACCCCAGGAGGTCATCGACAACCTGACACGAGAAGCTATCTGCGACCCCGGCATCACACCTGAAGATACGACATCCAATTTGGTAGCAAGGCCCTAGGCCACTATCCTCTCTCTTTGTGTATGGAATCGTTTCCGAGAGCTGTGGGGTTGGTGTGAAGAAGCAGGCTGATGTGGGATAGAAGAAAAGTTATTGCGTAATATTTCGCGTGGCTATCTTTGGCCCCCTACGCAGCTGTATGCTGTGCCGCATAGGAACCTTGTAGCCTCTGTGTAACAATATGGGTTGTCGCGAAGAATCATGCCTCAGCCTTGCGAGTCTTGGTCTGTGCGTATCACTTGCGGCCCCAGCCTTGGACGCGAAACCCGTCCTATCAATTTCAGCAGCCTGATACCTAACTTCTTCCTTCGGATACACTGTCGCTCACAAGACTGTCGCTGTAAAGCCACTCTAGAGCGGACACCGAAGGGATGGCCACGAGTGAGAGTACGATGATTTCTTCCCGTCACTGACACATGGAGGTACATATCCACAACTCCGGTCGCAGGAAACCTTGCGAAAGGCCTTCTAGACTGTCTTAGCATCAATTAGGGCAAACAATGAACGAAAGAACGCCGACCATTAGAATAACAGGCCCGGCGCCTGACGAGACGCACCGCGAACAGCCCTTCGACGAATCCCTACGCTCTCATGCACGCGCGCCGGCCCGACTTCCTCCACCTTCCTATGGATACCTGACAACACTCGGCATGGTCTTCGGGGCCCCGACGCGGTCACCATAGCACACCACACAGAAGCTGCGCTCTGTCGAGCAACTTGTGATTGGTCCGCGCTCTCTACGCTACGTCTTGAGACTGAGACAAACGCCGGCGGCCGCAATCAATCAAGGCCTAGAACGGAGGGTGTTCATACATTCGTACCTCGATGGCACCGGTCTTCGTAGTGTGTCGTATGAATTGAGCATACTCGTCCCATGCGCCAACGGGGACACGTCGGCATGACCAATGTTTGGACAGAGTGGACGACGCCAGAGTGCGTTGTTAGGACGCCTCGGAAAGTAAAGCCTGCGCCCAGATAGTGTCGGCTTTGCTTTCATCTTAATGGATGCTGTATCTCTCGGTACGTCTTCAGAAGCCCCAGATTTCAAAGTCGAAAATACCTATCCTTGCTCCAGGCATTCTCTCTAACTGACTTTTCTTTTTCGCAGATATCAAAGCGCGCCATCGGGCGCCCCTCTTCTATTCGAAATCGACGTTTTCGCTGCATACTCTTAGTCCTTCCAGACATTCTTCCGGTCGCATTCCGATTGCAGTGTCTGCTTTGCTATCGCGTCACATTTCGACTCCAACACCACACACCTCGTACCACTTAGGCTATGCTTCCCAAGATTTCGTGAAGGTAGAAGCTGGCCGTGGAGCCTTGTCACAGTCGCTCACTTCGTGCATAGGGAATCCCCTCGGACCTTCTCCACTTCGCTTCTAGCCTCAACAGCTCTCTCGCCCTACGCATTACCATACGCCGAACCGTTAATGTAGAAATAACGGGCTCACACACAATTACTCCGAAGACTTCGAGGCACCCGAGCATACATCTTCCTCGACAGTGAAAGCTTTTCCGGGTTCGTTGAGCATTTAGCTATTGTTAGCCAATTGCTACCCTACCGAGAAGAGCTGCGCGGAAATGTGGACGTGAATGATGTATACCTAGTACTGGCAAAATTCGTATATACCATTCTAATATCCAAATGCCATATTGTCTCCGTAAAACGGTGGCAATGCTAGCTAGCGAGGGGGATTGACGGTAGGGCGTCTAGGTACGTACTTTGCGTTAATGTGGAGAAACCTGGGTATTTGGTCTGCCTGGAATCTGGTTGGTTCCGGTCAAGCATTGCAGAAACTTGAGGTTGGTACCTCTTTTCTGCGAGCTGTTTGGTTTCGCACACCGAGCATCCAGCGTGCCACATTAAGAAAGCTTACCTGCTCTCTCACTAGAATAGAAATACACTAGACCGTACCCTCGCGTCGTCTTACCCGTTTTTAATCCTAATATAAACGCTGATCCTATTTTAGAACTTCACGAGTTTTGCTTCATACTAGGGTTTACTGATAGATAAAGGCGTAAAACATAACTTAGGATTATGTACTCGCAGTTTGCTCTGTTTGCTAGTTTAGAAGGAAATACGGCGGAAAGTACTGAATGGGGGATGAGTGCGAGTGCCGAAGATCTATAGGATCTTAACCATACTGCGCTCCACGCTCTCAAACCATCCTTGATAGGTAATCGACCGATAATCGTCACTACGAAGTTCCATGATTCCAAGTCGCTCGTATGCCCCGGAGATTCTTTCAGAGCGTCCCAGGACCAGTGCTACCATTGTGTTTTGCACATGGCAGAGAGCAAGACAGTATACTGTCCCAGTGTGCTCGTGCAAAACATCACTATCAGACGCCCGCTTGATTGTAGGCTCCTGTTCTCCCGACTCAGTCAAGCCCAGTCCTGTAACCAGCGGAAGATCTGCTCGCATCAAAGCATCCATCCCGTTGCGATGAATCGAGTTAAAACCCATACTTCCATCGTTGTCATATGCAACCTTAAGACGAGCTTCTACCAAAGGAGCTTCAAGGATGATGAAGCCATCCGTTACTTCTCCGAAGGCGTTGACTCCTTTGAGAGTGCATTGGGCATCGATAACGACAGCATCCAACTCTACGTCACCATAATGGGCGCCAAATCCACCGTATTCAACTGCTCCTGAGTCTATAGATGCCCACGAGAAAGACGGGGCTCGATAAGTTGACGACGTTCGAAGCTGGGGAAAATCGAACAACTTAGTTATATCGTGGTTTGCCGGGACGTCGGTGGAGAAGTTGGGAAAAGAGATCATTGACGGCGCTGTATTCCACCGGAGGTCGTGAACGATATTGTCCTTCCAGAGGCCCGCGATGTAGGATGAACCAGTTCTCTGTTGCACAAGTGCGGCTATACCCGATATCGCAGGCAACTTGTCCGACCGTTTTGTCAGTTGCCTCCTAGTATAAGAATAGATCATTCCTTGCCACATCGTAAATAATTTCTGGGCAGGATAGGCGTTCGTGATTGATGTGCAATATCTTCCCAATGCCATCATATTGATGGCGTCACCAGGTGTTGATAAATGCCTAGACCTGCACTCACAGCTCGCCCTGGTGCGACAGTTCCAGACAAGCTCGGAGCCCGTGAAACGGAGTAGCCGTATCGCAAGGTACTGTTCTTGGAAAGTCCAAGCGCGTTTGTCGAGTGGATCTAACGAGAGACCAGTCTTTACAACTGGCCTTGCTCTGATCTTGCAGATGGAACCATCGTCATGCTGGATGTCCAACTTGAAAGGATGTGGAACTGCTGTCTGGCGGGGCCCAAGGAAAGAATAGGTTGGATCCGGGGAGCTGCTAGCCGCAATGACAATATGTGCATTGCGATAGTAAGCTCCCATTTTAGCCGATTCAGTTTGCCAGTCGACATTATCGTCTTGGATAATACAAAGCGAATCAATCCAGAGATAGCGCAGTCCTAGCCTACGAGTGACGGTAACTGCGTCTTTAAATGTTGATGGCAGTGATATCCACTCCAGCTTTTGCTTTCGAAGAGACAGGCTAGACGTCGTGGTGCTTAAAGGGCAATGCTTTCCCCAACAATGGCTAAGGGCCGCATAAGTCGATGTGCTCCTCGAAGTTTCCACTAACTTCATTTCATTGTTGTCGTGGTTCTGGCCGAGATCGATGATCCGTTTTGGCAGTTGTGTTCTGATCGGCTCTTCGCACTCTTCGTGATTGGCCATACAGTCCGACATCCACCTTGATGCCAGTGCAAAACATTCCTCAGAGCCGGCACTAGAACATATTTCTCGGCCGCTAAAGCCGAGCCGCTGCCATGCCGGTTCGCTACCCAAATGCTAACATTGGATCAGTAAAAGCTTAGAATTATGCCGCAGTGCTTGTAGAACCAAGTGGACTTTAAACCTACCTGGGGTGCATAGACCATAATAGTCTCCCAGTTACTGCCCCACCGCTTGAGGAAGACAGAGCCGCCTGGGTCAAAATCTACGTCAATAATATCCTCCAGTTGGCCTTCTTTAACCTTATCGAAAGTAAAATAATGTTCGAGTACAACGCAGATGCAGCGACATATTTGGCAACCCGCTTTGGCAGCGCCCTTCCCCTTCGAATATAAGAGACTATGTCGCCCCTTTTTGTCCTTCCATAGCTGGCGGTCCAGGTTCAAACAAACGATGCATTGCAGAACCTGCTCGCTTTCCTCTCTCTTTCGTTTTTGACTTGTGGGGTCTTGACGAACGTGCTCCATGTGGCCGCGCTTAAAGGACATGGACAATTTGGAAGAAGAGCGAGGCTGGTATGGGTTTCTCCTCGTCGAGAGATTTAAATGTGAGGTTGGTGGAAAATCAAAGTTAAGGATTTAATCTGTCGCATAAAGTTTAGCAAAGCTAGAAGATCTTTACAGTCTAAATCTATCTCTAATTTTATTTGCTGTTAGTATCTACTGGTACCCAGCCTGAGGCAAGTATGTCTTAATAGCTGCGCAGCACCGTTAGCATTACTATTTTTTATTTCCTGCCCTAATACTCCACCTTCAACGGCTTCCTGTGCTTGCAGCCTGGGTAGATGTTGCTAGAGTCACGTTAGTAGCTCTCAACCAATGAGAGCGCGTCTGCCGAGACCCGCAACCGCTCGCTCCCCGCTCGCAGCCTTACCACCTTCCACCTCTTCCAACAACGGAAAGTCCCGGAGTGGCCTTCCAATCCCATCCTTCGTATGTCAGAATCACCGTGCTGGAGCGTCACTCATGACAGCGCAATATGTACAGCAATAGAAGAGCGCGTCGCCAGGGGCCCCATACATGGACCCGGCCAGGAAATCGAAGGCTAGCGACCCGAACAGTACGTCTCCATCACGCGTTGAACAATACATCAGATACCTTAAGTCTATTATTATTCAACTAATTACAGATTCCGATACGGGGCAAACATCCACATGAGCGTCCTGCCAAACGCGAAACCCAAATGAAGGAAACATAATGCCCTCAAAAAAGCCTTCCCATTACCTTTCGTCTCCCTTAAACGAAAAGCGCTATACTTGGTCCTCCTCCTTTTACATATCCTGCAAACGGCTCTCAACACCGTTCTTATACACCTCGTAATCATCATAGCTGTCCGGCAACCCAGCATACGTCTTCCCGTTTACCCCAAAAATATACAAATCCGAGATCATCGTCAGCGACATATTCTTCAGGCTGTACATATGTCCATCGTCTAGGACGAGCCAACTCGGATCGATCGAGCCTTCGCACTTCTCATTGTCGCCTTTCTTAGCCCAGCTTGTGCCCTCAAAGCCCGTATCCTCGGTGTGGGTCACACACTTGGACTTCTCGTCCCCGACGCTGTAGCGCGCCTTGAGCTCGCCGCAAAATGAGGCGTCGTGAGTGGAGCGCCAGCCGAAGAGTTGGGAGTTAGAGGGTATGCCAGTGTATGAGGCGGATGGGGTTCCGGGGATGTCGAGGCGTTCGTCGGTGTGTTGAACGCCGTGGGCGCATTGGTGGGCATTGACTTCGGGGAAGGAGAGGTAGCCTCCCGTACAGTCCGGCCTGAAGTGGGATTTGATGCTGGCGCTGGCCGTGATGCCGGCAAGAGAGGCAGCGAAGAGGGGGATGAAAGCGGTCTTCATGGTTATGAGTGGGTTTGATTTGGATTGGAGCTAGTGGTGAGCTTGCTTGAAGGTTGTAGAGGTTGGAAGTGCTGGTGAGTCTGTCGATGTTGTGCCGTTGCTTTAGGAGCAGCCTGCTCATATTTAGTATTCCGGTACGGAATCAGGCCAACACCGAGTTTGAGGCTCTGTTTCTACCCGTTCTTCTTCGCATGCACTAAGACTTCGGCACCGCCGCATGATCTTTCCCTGCGCCTACTCTTAGAATAGTGGCGCGTAAGGCTGTGGCTGAAGCGTCGCACCTTGCGAGTAGGAGCGGCGCAGACATACCTACCTCCGGGAAGGCAAAATGGTTTCCATGTGGTTTGCTTACCATAGATAATGGACTCGGAGGAAATATGGAAGCACTCAACCTAATCTTAGACTCTAAAAGGACCATTCTTCGCTGCCATCTCTTTCGGACATCTCTTGGTGGCCACTGCGCAAACTACACCACATGGGTCAAGCATACACCAGAAGGCGTTCATCTCGGCCATCCAACATAGCTATGCGAATCACAGCAACGTCGAGCTCCACTTCTCACAGATCCAGTGAGGGCCTCAAAATCCACTGTCTTCATGATTAAAAAGAGCGTTTGTTAGTATACAGCACCAAACGTGACGGTGCTGGTGAGGATGCATTCTGCAAGCGGTCTTCTTGCAGACGTCAGGCGTGCCACGCTAACCCCGGGTAGGTGTGCGGCATACGTCGGCCACCAACGTTTCTATTCGCAACTACCAATCAGAAACGCCGATCCTTCCCTAGATTTTGTAGGATTGCGGCTCAACACAAGCTTTCGCCATCGGCCTTAGGTTCGCCAACACAAGGATCCTTCCGCGACGACGGACAGCTGAAGAGACGATCTTGACGCAGGTACGACGCCTTAGGCAGCCAGGACACTAAAGTCTTAAATTAGGGCGATGAGCGGGCTCAGGAACCCGACGAGAAGGCCCTCAGACCTATAAAAGACGACCAATGCATCATTGAAGAAACTCGTCGAACAAGATCCATCGCTTCCACAGTTGTCTCTTCAATCCTTCGACTACAACCAATCTCCAACCGACACCAACTATCAACCATGAAGCCAACCACCATTCTCTCCCTCGCCGCCTTCACTCTCAGCGCCATAGTCACCGGCAGCCCCATCGAAGACCGCGCGGCGGCGCCAGCCGAGACCTTCGCAGTCGACGACGTCTTTCTCGCGAAGTGCAACTGCCACTTCGTAAAGCACTGCCCCTCCAACGATGTGGACAAGTGCTGCAGTAAATGGAATGGATATGGATGGTGCCAGCTGAACAAGTGCCACTGTGGAAAGCACTGCAGTCCGCTGAGCTGTTAAATGGAGGGAAGACGACATGCTTAGGGAAAGGGTAGCGGGAACGCGGTGGCAATGAGGAGCCCCCGACGATGGAGCGGAATATTGGGGTGCATGTTAAGAGATGGGCTGAGCTGGCATTATTTCCTATGCACTTTTGTCGTCCTTGAAGCCATTAATCTCAGTCTTCTTTCCTAAGACATTCAGCCCAATACGCCATACCGTATATCTTATTCAATGCATCATCTTCACCGAAGATTTCACCACTGACTCTCACACCTTACTTTCCCATCTTATCCGCTTTCAATTCGGGTCAATTCTATTCATCCTGTCTCTTCTTACCTCCCAAATGATATATAAGCCTTGTTCCTTCTCTCTTTCGCAGTTCACTAACTTTTCTCGCCCCACCCGAGGCACTAAAAAGATTCGACATTGCTCGCATGTTGTAGCCTCCGCGTTCTTCTTAAAATCCGTGCTGCGTGTCGCCATGTCTCCATTCCAGAGAACTTGATCCGGCGACTTTCCACTCTCGTCCAGAGCTTCCGAAGTCCCTATTGATGTCGTGGACTTCGTATACTAAAACGATCTGTCATCCCGGTCGATGGGAGTGTGGCGAGAGACAATGGCGAAGAGACTATGAGTCCAAAGAAAAGTCCCATCACGCGGTATGTTCCGGTTAGCCTGGCGCATAAGTGCAACTCGATGACTTCGTGTTGTTCGGCGACGGAAACTGCAGAGTTTTCACGAACCTAGGCCAGTACTACAACAACTACAAGGGCTTCATCGGACATACCATGCTCTGCCCCTTTGTGTGGACGTCTATTCTCTGAAACCACGATATCATCGTGATATGGCTGGAGACTTGGTGCATAAAAGATTAGATTTGACTGCGCATGCTTGCGGACATAGCGCTCTTTTGGACCAAATTCCGGAAGGACGAAATCGTATCTATGCGCTCCTCCTTATTTCCACACTAGAATGAAAGTCGCTGTTCTCCATGTGCTGCGCAACTGGCCTTCCAAAGTCATAGACGGGGATAGTATGTTCGGCTGGAGAGAACCAATCTACTCCTTCCCGTCGCCAAAACCTTAGAGGCATTGCACAATGTTGCTGGGGAAGCTTCCTGAAGGTCGAGTGACATCGTCTTCATACGCCTTTCTGGAGAAGATTTGCGCCTCTTACCTCGTTCTGAACCTAGAGAGTCGGCCTTGGGCACATGCTTGTGAGTGGTTTGTTTCTCGTCGAAAAGGGCCAAAAATACAGTCGTTCCTGAAAGATACCAAGCAAGGTAATGATGTCCAAAAGAACGCGCCGTGGATGATATAGTGCTTGCGTCGCACAGACTTGGAGTCCGGCTCACGGACGGCCCACATGAATTTCAAACCCAACCGCTCAATTCCCATGTTGGATGCCTGAAGGTCACGAAGTGAACATACATTGTCCGTCTTTACATCCCCATCCAAAGTCTGAAATCACGAGTTCTAATTGATTTCTGTTAAGCAGGCTGAGAGCTCTCTTCCGACTATTTAAATCCGCTTTCTTACCACTACGGCATCACTGCTCTACATCCATAAGCCCACAACCTGTAGAACTAAAACCCAATAGTTCCTTCTGTCATTTGGTGGAAGCACTTCTCTAAACTTGATACAATCACTGACCATGTCTCCGCGGAGAACACTGTTCGCGTGCATCATGTGCTCCCTAAATCATAATTCCACCATGCCATGGTGCGAGAGTTTTCTTTCTCAAAAATAGACTTAGATTAGAACGGATACTGTGACCGGCAGAATCTACCCTACACTTCGCGTTTCACACTGTCTAAAGGTAGAAAATATAGACTGTATGAGACTTTCTCCCGAGTTTATGCAGATCTAGAACTACTGACCACACTATCTCGTTCTTCGGCTCCAGAAATATGACTGGAGTAAAAGTATCCGAGTCCGCTTCCATGTGCGGCTACAATATGGATCTGAGCCTGTTTTAGTTGCGCACCCCCGGGCTCCTATCCAACTTAACACCTGTCTAGCTTCCGTACAAGTGTCTTCCTCAACGGATATATAAACCACTAATTTCTGCCATTTCGAGAACCACACGCTTCTTCCTCACTTAATGCTAGGAACCCAAAAGATCCGGCAGCTTTCTCCCATGCCCGGCCTTTCGTCTTCTTCAAAAATCTCTGGATTCGCCGCTTCGTGGCTGTCCGGAGACAGATCTTTCGCATCAGGCTCTCCAGTTCTGAAGTTTTATTTTACCAAATTTATGTATGGAGCTTTTCCCGCTCCACAGAGGCACTCGACATTTCCTTATGACCTTTCCCAAGGGACTCCTGAACTGGCTAGTTGGCGTTCTCAAAAGAACATACACGTCAACCTTGATATGATAGCGTTCTTCCGTACAACGACGACAATTTAGCTGTGTTACTATTCACTAGAGGATCCACCTTCCCACCATCTACTTCTCCGAAACGGCCTTCATACACCAGTCATGTCCCAGTTCTCATTACTGCGAAAAGGTGTTGTTCCCATCTCTCATGGGTGTCCAGCGGATCTCCCTTCCCTATATCAACAGGTCCAGAGACTCTACGCACTCACAAACATGTGCCGGACTTCGCGTCTTCTCCAGCTTTCGAGGAAGCAGTACTATGCTTCTCCTGAAAAACATACAGCTAACCTGCGCCATGCCACACAAACAGAAACCATGGTAACGATGTTCCAGACGCCCTATTTTACATAAATGCGCCGTAGGGTCCCCGGCAGACCTTCCCTCCACTCCAACCCACTCCACGGAGGACGAAAAAGTCAAACCCGAGCATAGCATGCCGTTGGACTCGTCCGTTCTCCAAAAAACGCAATACCACCGACATATGCTCCCTTGCAGCCCCAAGCTCGGCATGAAGAGTTCGAAATTAACATCCGCAGACGAGCATGCCGGCTGCTTTGTCCATTCCAAAAGACGATGGCTGTTGTATACATGCCTGTTCGGAAATACTTCACTCATATGATATATCTAGAGTTCGAGGATCTCTAAACGAAGACCGCGTTACTCTATGAAAGGGTCTGGAAGCAGGGAAGTACAGTCTACCAAAATTGACAATCGGTCGTCATCATGTCCAGCGGAAGAGACGCCCGTCAAAAATGCCGCTCACTCCTTGCTCCGCCAATCCGCAGGCACCCCCACAGGCTCTTCATGGCCGAAGAGCGTCCTCTCTTTAGAAACACCCAGCGCGGCTACCAACCTCCGACCGTCGGTATTATGGGCGCCCTCTCACATCGATCTCAGCACCACCGAAAAGTGGAATGCAGAACGAAGAATGTTGCAGCTCCCTCCATTTTCCAAAAAGCTCCAACAGACGTCGCATGCCCGCTCTCTCCGTTGCACGGCGTTCGAAAATAGGTCTTCAAAGGGCTGGATGCCCGCTTCGACAAAAGACCGCAAGTTCCACCGTCATGGAGCCCAGAAAAGAACATGCTCATCGCTGCATGCTGTTCGCTTCCCTCTTGCTCTGTGGAGCTGCCTTCAATATCTTCTACAAGTTTCCGATGTGAGGAGACCGAAAGTTTCGCCTAAGAGGGCCGGATATAGAAGTGCAACAGAATTCCTTCGCAAGCTGTTCGATGGAGCTGGAGCTGGCGGCAAAAGAGCATACGGTTGCTCTTCTATGTGCTGGAGAGCCAGAGCTACAATACAATCACACACTGTTGACTCATGCCACCTCCCCGCGGTTCTGTGATACCCTGTTCTCTTTTCTTCATTCTAGCGCCTTTTAAGTCCTTTTATGCGTAGGCGTAGTCAGCATAACCTCTATGGGTTGGTGACTCAAAACGAGAAAAGCCAATCAATCAGTCACACTCCCCAAGAGTGGAAACCACCCGGTCTAAAACTCTCAACGGGAAGACTCTATGGGCGCTGACTTCGATTTCATCCTCCAACACAGCCAGCACCGAAACCCCGGAGGAGAAATTCTCAACTTATCACGCCGTTTAAAAAGGAATTACGTTGGTGGCATGGCACCAGAAGCCACCCCAAACTGAACCGATGCTGTGCGCGTCCCCCTTCTTTCAAACCTAGTGTTCAAGTTCAGCATGGCCTGTCCTTTACCCAGCAGGACACACGCTCCGGAATTCCAGAACTGAAGACGTTGTGTCTCCGGGCCGGGCTTTAATCCAAGACCTCGCGCATTCGATACACGCTTGGAGCTACGCGATGCTCCATGAAAAATAGCTCGCGCGACCTCGAAAAGGCGATACCGACACCCCGCATGCTGTGTCCCCTTCCCCTTTTCTCGCTCAAAAACTCCAGGTCAAGCCTTCATGTCGACGAAAACGTGGCCTCCCACCCCGACCTACACGGCAGACCCAAACTCCGTGCGATACTCACGCATGCTGCTCTCTGTTCCGGATCGAGCCGAACCGAAGTCGACACCAAAACAGCGAAAGAAGTAAGGATGCATAACTTGCAGTCGGTCCGCCATCCACACCAACACTTACCAGCGCAGCGCCTCACCGTCCAGCCAAAAAAAGACCTTTCAGAACAATACCATGCCGGACGCGGAGTCAACCCCCTCTTACAAAATCCAACGGGAGCACGACGATGTCCCAGCGCGCAGTTTGCAAACCTACCGTCAACCATGACATGGTCGGAGGCCGTCTCTGCACGCCTTGCGCAGAAACGACATTCAATGTGCCGTCGGCGTGCGTTCTCAAAGAGCACGCAATCGTGGTTATGTCTGCGGTGCGTCCTGGAGCTTTCTTCAACACCCCCAAACAGAAGTCCCCGCAGGACCAAAAGCAGGAACTCGACGGGGCATGCGGCTCCGACCGAGCTGAAAGCCAGAGCCCCAGCTCAAGGCCAAGAACCAAAAAATGACGAGACACGACATGTGCGATCCCGTTGTGGAGCTCAAAAAGGCCGAGGTCAGACTGGCGATGAGACCGAAAATGCCAACAGAGCATACCCACGGCAGGAGAGAAGTGTGCCCCTCGAGCGCTGCGAGGACGAGAGATCTCCAAGCAACTCGGCATCAGGACCTAGTTACCGCCAGCTTCGCGGATTTTTGGCTCCATGAACCGTTCGTTCTCGTTCCTGCCAATGTTAGTCTAATGGTGCGGTGCTGAGTAATCGGTAATCGGGTATGATGCAAAGAGTGTTGGACGGCTATGAGAGAGCTTGGTCGCCAGCCGACACGATATGTTCAATAAGTTCCACATGAATTTGATGAATGTTGGACGTGGTTGTGGGCTACGCGTTGAGGTGTTGGGTGTTCAGGATCGGGACGTGCGAGGGCGGTGGAGAGATTGAGAAGTCAAACGGGCAAAGCTGAGAGCGAAGTCACGACTTGACGAGGGGAGGACGACAGAAGAGACGTTGATGATGGTGACCATCCTCAGATTTTCTTAACCATATTGGTGACAGTATCTCTACTTCCAGATAAACACCCGCCTCTTGATTGATGTCGACTATTCCCACCACCCACGTGACAAGGCGCCAACCTTGGAACCTTGGAACCTTTTGGAAACGCCGACTATTATAGACAGGACATGCTCGTAAAAGAATAGCATATCAATACCTTTTGGCGATACTCCAAAATAAAAATGGTACATGATACTCACAACAAAAAAAAATTTCATCACGACAAACCGAAATTAGGGCGCGGCCGGGTCGCCGCAGCTTGCATCTACAAATGCGGCTAGCGGCCTTCTTTGATTCTGACGGTGTCTCTGAAGGCCGGGAAGGTGGATCCGAACGAGGGCCCCAGGCTCCAATTGCTGAGATTTCGTAGATGGGTTTCGAACGCAGGGTTGATGAGCCATTGATCATCGTCCTTCGCGCTGAGGCCGCCGGGCGTACTCGCGCTAGGTTGGGGCGTGGGTGGTCCTGGAGGAGACCCCGCATTCACGGCGGTGGAGAAAGGGCTCGACGCGGGAACGGAGGATGTAGTCGACAGGCTCGAAGGGTGGACCTTAGAGGCTGGAAGGAGACAGTCGCGGGCTTCGTAGGGCCAGTTCAAAGACACAGTTGTTGTGAAAGGAATGAAGAAGGTGTCGAAAGAAGTGAAGGGCTGGGTTGCGATCAAGCGATCGCGTAGACGTGGCCTAGTCTGATTAGTAATATCCCTTTTTAGACATGACGCATAGCCCCAAATCGGAGATGGCGGATGTACAGATCGGGAATTGCTCGATGGGGAGCACTCACCATGGGAGATGATCAAACCAAAGCGGATGAGGGACGAACAGCTGCGATGCGCGCGGCGTGACCCATTCAGGCAGTCTGTCATAATTCTCCCTCGTAGGCTCGATCTGCCAGCGCATAATAAGGAACATGACGTAGACAATGGCGACCTGCTCTGGGAGTCCACAAATGTCCGGAAATGTGCGCAGGATGTCTGTGAAGAGCTTTGACAAGGGATGTGCTTCATCGCGGCGCTCCGGGTGCACAATGGACGTGAAATTGGGGTACAGCGGACCGACGAGGACCTTTGTGGGCACGCCTTCCTGGGCCCGGGCCTGCCGCTCTGCCAGGAAGTCCAGCAGAATGGCATCGAGTGGACAGGTGCTTGCGATGTTGCGTGGCAGCGCGGTGTACGGGACCATGACGGGCGCATGCTGCCCTATGCCATTCGTGCTGATGGTCGGCGGCTGTTTGGGCGGAGGCAGGTTCGGATCCACGGGCCTTCGCTGTCCATTGTCCGCCAGGATGAAGTCAACGCCTAGCCTCTCGTCGAAGGGCATCTCGGGAGGCATGGGAGGGGGTTCGTGCGGGTACTGCGAGGCCTCGCGGGCCCATTGTCGCACATGGCCGCCAGGGGCTTCGGGGAAGAGCCACTGTCGCTCTGCCGTGCCTGGGGAATGGATGCCATTGCGAGGAGAGGCGGCTATCTCGCCGAGGGTGGAGTGGAAGGTGCGCGGGTCGGGAGGGTGCAACGGGGGGTGCTGCGGTAGGGGAACGGCAAGAGGGGAGCGCTCAGCGGCTGCTGCCAGTTCTGGATGCGTGAGCTCAATCGCCCCTATCTCTCTTATCAGTGCTACCTACCGTTCAGCCCTCCGGGGGCGCGCAGGATGGGCTGGATAATGGACAGGACGCTCTCCAGCCGCTTCCGGATATCGGCATTCTCGGCCTGGATGGCGCTCTTCTCGCGGACGACAAGCTCCAGGTCGCGGTAGGGCTGCTGGCTCTCGAGCTCGTGGATGCGGCGGTTGAGGGTGTCGATCTGGCTCCGGGTGCGCTCGCGGATGGCGCGCTGGGCCTCGCGGTCGTTGGCGCGCTTGCGGGCGAGCTGCTCGGGCGTGAGGTTCGCGACGCCGCGCGACGACGTGCCGGTGCGGCGCTTTTTGGCGGCGGGCTGCGGGCCTGCAGTCGAGTCGGCGCCCTCGTCGGCGCCCTCGTCGCCGTTGGTGGAGGAGTCTGGGCCGGCCATGGTGTCTGACCCCGAGCGTAGGGCTCCGGCTGCGGGCTCCTGGGGTTATGGAGAGCAGGACTCAGGCCGCGCATACAAGCATGCCGCGGCGAGTCATGCGCCACCGCCGCCCCGGCTCGCTTACGTGACGGTGCGGGGACGGCGCGCTGAGCTCCCCTCGCGCTGCCATGGATGGAACCTCGGATATGGAATTCCAGGCCGACGACACGGAGCCGCGCCGCATGCTGCTGACTAGTAGTAGTGCTCGCGAGGCCGGGAGACGGAGGTAGGTCGCTCTCCTGTTGCTGATCTCTCCGATTGTTCTACCACATCCGATCTTGCAACACCATGGCGGACCACAATGTCAGCAAGCTCGCCATCGCGTCGACCACCTTGAAAGCGAGTCCGTCGCCGCGCGTCCCCTCTCATCGCCTGTAAACATGGACTGACAACACCCGCAGTGCTCGCAGCATCAGCCAGGCTATGGGTGTCCCCATTCAAGGGCCAGAAGGGCGCCCACAACTACTTCAAGGATGTCATCTTCGCCATGATGCGCACCCAGCTGGGCGGCCTTGACCTCGCCGCGGACCGCTACATGAACGTCATGACGACGCCGGCATACCTCAAGTTTGCAAAGGACAGCGGGTTTGCCCCCGAGAGCATCACGCTTCCGAGCGGGGCATTGGCCCACTGGATCGGGAACAAGACGGCGAAGAAGGTTATCCTCTACTTCCACGGTACGTTGCGCTACGGCTGTACAAGAATAGAGCTAACAGTGGGCGACAAAGGCGGCGGATACGTCACGCCGTGCACGCCGGGCCATTTCCAGTACCTGAAGGCCATGAAAGACGACCGCAATGCTCAAGGATCCGACGTCGCCGTCCTCGTTCTCGCGTACGATCTCGCTCCCGAGCACCCGTATCCCACACAGCTGAGGCAATCCATTGAGTGTCTGCGACATCTGGTCGAGACCGAAAGGCGCAGTCCGGCAGACATCTCGCTCGGTGGAGACTCAGCCGGAGGAAATCTCGCCATCGGTGTCCTCTCTCACCTCGCCCATCCCCACCCAGACATCCCCGCGCTTACACTACCCGGAAAACTCCACGCCGCTCTCCTCATCTCGCCCTGGTGCTCCTTCAACACGCACACTCCGTCTTACGAAACAAACGCGGAGAGGGACTGCTTCGACGCGCGGCCCCTCCAACGCTGGTCCACCGCTTTCCTCGGTAGCGATTCGCCCTTCGCAGGCGACTTTTACAACGAGCCTGTTACTGCACCCGCTTCATGGTGGGAAGGGACTGCAGATGTAATTGAAGAGGTGCTCATCTGGGCCGGCGGCAACGAGATCCTGCTCGATGGAATTGAAGAGTTCTCGAAGAGGTTTACAAAGGGCTTTGGCGGCAAGGGTGGACGGGTAAATACCGCCATCACGGCAAAGGCAGCGCATATCGAGATGATCCTCGAGCTGCTGCTTGGCTACAAGGGGGACAGCGGAACGGGAAGCGCAGAGGTGGTCAACGGTTGGGTGAAGGCGAAGCTATAAGAGGTGAGGGCATAGTAGGAAGCCCTGTCTCCCTAAAGCATGTATATTTATCCCGTTTCCGTTCTGTCGTCCCGCACCAGTCCATGTGATGATGAGCATCTCCGCGTCACGACCATCATTAGCATCTTCGCCACATTGTTCACGAGGTCCCCTCGCTCCCCATTCAGAGCTCCAAGCAAGACTTTGGACAACCAGATCGCCTGATGCCCAGACCCGAGATATCATCCGCCCAGACCCGAGGCAACGCACATCGCACAGGTTTTGTGAACTTTTGGTAGCACAATCATTGTTAGAAGTCCTTGACCGTTTTAGAGAAGCCCAGACTCGGAACACATTGCTCCTTTGCACATCGGTTTTAATCCGCTTGTTAGAGCACTGAGGACGGCGGTGCGCTCCTCTAGCTAGCCCGAGGACAGATATTTATGCCGTGGACACCGAACACCGAACTAGGCGCACACATCGCTCCGACGATGTCGATCTTCTAGTCACTCCCACGAGCGGTACATTCCACCTTCCATGCAATCTCGAAGATCTGGTTCAGAACACGGCAGGCGTTCTCCGGCTCATGGATTTCGTCTAGATACTTTTAGAGCAGTCTCAGCCGCGGAGACATGCCGACAGTGTATATGTTTTTAGACAGCGGGAGCAGTCCGTGAGCATTTGAATCGATGTCTGGCTCTTGCATTTTAGTCCTCCTTTGTGAGCGTTGGGGAAGAGTAGAGCAGAGCAGCTCCTGGCCTGATATCAAGAGGAGCTACTTATAGCGCGACTTAGGCAGAGCAGAGAAGCCGACACGGACGAATAAGAGCGGTGCCGCGGCCTTTTCGGTGTTGCCATCCACCATTTCTTCGAGTCTTTCCATTCCATTCGACCTCGAGAATCGCTTTTGAGAGGAGGGCAGGCGATCCTAACATGAATCCCGACTCTTGGCAATCTTTTTGGAAGAGCGCCAGCTGCCCGGCTCGCAAGGTCATCGTCCATGAGTTCGTCCCTTTTAGGCTCCAGACCACTCCGGAAGCATCGTACGTGTCGCAGGATCGTTTTAGTTCTCGTGCTTTGGAGCGGTGGGGGTAGTGAGTCTCGAAGGGAGGTAGAGAGGTGGTATTTATATAGGAACGGAGGGGGGGTGCCCGAGATGGGGAAGTTCGATGCGTATCTTGAACCGGCACTGAAAAGTAAAGGAGATGGGACAAAGAAGAGAAGAACAAGGTCCGCATGAAGAATTTGTGATGGTCGTTCTAGCACCGCCCGCGCACGCACGTGATTCGTATCAAGCTGAGCTTTTAATTCCGGACCAGACGCGCGTCGGGGGCGCATCGCACAGATATCCTCGAATTTTAGTTTCTTCGACAGCGGAGTGTCCGAGTAAGCAGAAGAGCCTTTTCTTCCGCTAAAGGCTGCGAGAACCATGACCTACAGCGTAACGGCTCTTCTTGAAAAGCGCCCGCTGTCGCCGCATTATTCAGCTTTCCTCTACGATGTCGTGGGGAGAAAGACAGGGGCGAGCCATCGTAACGCGGAGTGGCTGCTTTTGGTTCTCCGGGACTGATTTTCACGTACCGTATGGTGTTTTGGACAGGTCCCAAAGCCTAGGAACATGACTTGCACCGGTTGCAATTTTAGTCCACGTCTTCGTGGTGAGGAGGAGAGTGGTGGTCTGTTGCGCGGGAAGGAGGAGAGGTATTTATGCATGCAAGTAGCAGCCCAAGGAACGGACATGGATCCTCTCTGGGTTCGCTTTGGTGGTTGACGTTTTGATGACTGGTTCGGTAGTCGTATGCTAGGAGAAGAACTCGGAAGTCCCCGATGGCAGTGCGCAGTGTCCTTTTCTAGCTCCGCGGACGCCTTTCCCTTTGTCATCGGCTTCCGACGGAGGCAACTCCGCAATCCGCGGACGTGTTGTGGTGGCCAAGGGCCTTTTCGCGTCGGTGACTCCTGGGCTCTGCGGCGGAGAAACAGGGTCATGAATAGGAGGCGTGGGCGTTTTCGTCAGACTTGTTTGGGGGAGGAACTCCAGCGGGCAGACATAGCCTGGCTTAAGAACGGACTATAGTTTTCGAAAACATGCAGTGTGCTGACTGGCAGTTGTAGAGATACACTCAGCAGAAGCGCATATACGTTGGAGGAATAGATGATTTAGTCCACGAATCCCACGTTTGTTGATTACAAAGAAGTAGTTTGAGATGTATCCGGGGCACGGCCAGCGGGCAGCAACCATGTGAAGGGGTAACCATGTATTGAAGTCTAAGGAACTATGAGCCTGGGGCCGAGGCTATATGCCGAGTTTGTGTGCCACGCATGTGGCAAGGCTTTGTCAGAAAGCGTTGGTCAGCTTGTCTCAGGCGCGGGAACGAGCAAAGCCCGGACTGGCCATTTATTTTTGAGCTTGTGGTTATTGGCTGCCAAGAACATTGATGATTTTAGAGAAGTAGGAAGCGCTAGGACAGACCTAGCCGGATTGAGCTTTTTAGTACTGCGGCTATACGCAGAGAGGACGGTGGTGGAGCGTGTAAGTCCGGGGTGGGTATTTATATCCTGAAAGCGAGGAGCCATGCTAGAAGCCACGTGACGCGGGATTCCAGTAATTCCTGTGCGTAGGTCCGACGGTTACTTGATGGAGGAGAAGGGCTTGGTAGATTTCTCGCAGGCCGCAAGCAGTCCGCACCCATCGATGCTAGCGACATGAACTTTTCGAACCAATTATTGTTGCAAAAGGAAATGGGGGATCTCCCAGTCATGCATATAATATTGGAACGTACTTGGCCCCCCAAGCATCGCTGACATTGTCTCGCGGTTTTTGGGCAAGCTCGGAGCCCAGCGGCGCATGTGTCGGAACCCCCCTGTTTTTGTTTAAAACTTTGCTGGAAGCGGATAAAGATAAGTGCGTAGGAAGTGAAGGCGAGAGAGGAAAGCATTTATATCTAGGTACGGTCCGAGCGGGGAGCCACATGGTAGAGGTCGTTGGTTCTTTGGGTGGCTCGGGGGGCCATTTCAGGGCGACCACATTCGGACTCCGCGACCATACCACTGAAGTTCTCCGTCTTGAATCCCCCTGCATCTTGTTCGTGGAAGGGCAAAATTGTCCACTCCGGTCGCTCCGCATATCCGCGCATTCCCGTGCGGGGGCGAAAACCATACATGTGCGCCTTCAGGCTTTGGTTCAGTGTTGAATTGAGGGCAAAAGGAACGAGAATATTACAGCATCCTAGCGCCTTTGTTTTGGAGTCGTCAGGACATCATTCCTTCGGAGTCTGAGTTTTAGAGTGGCTTGCAGCACAAAACATAACACTTCTCGCCGCTTTTAGTCCGCGGATGGTGGAAGAGGGCGTAGAGGTGCGTCGGCCTGGAGGGAGGACCGAAGCGGTTTATATATCTAGTAGGAGAATTAGCGTAGTGGCGCTCAGGCCCCGGTTCCATAGATTAGGCACAAGGATGGTGTGTGGTGAGGTGACGCCCTCGATCAGCATCGCTCCAGCGGTGACGTAATTACATCTGTCCCCGGCACGGAAGCGCATAGATCTTGACTTGAGCCCTTTTCTTCAGCAGCAAAAGCAAACTCCAAGCTATGAGAGTCTGGTGAAGAATCTTCTCAAACGAAGCAACACGCACACAGGTAAGAGCTTTTCAAGACTGAAGGTGACAGGCATGGAGCTTTTTTTTTAACTCTTTTAGTTTCCGTTTGAGAACGGAAATTAGAAAATGTGTAGAAGATAGAGGGACAGGGAGGAAGTATTTATATGAATGCGAGAGAACAACAAAAGCGGGAAGTAGGAAAGCGGGCTAAGTGGTGGATTCTCTGGGTAAGGAGGACGATGCTGATTGCGATGCTGCTGCTCACCATGGCACTGGAAATGTAGTATAGATGTTCCTGCAATAAAAGAGTTCAAAAATTTCTGGACCATCGTATGCCCACAAGCCGACCTATGACCACCTATCACAAGCAGGAGTCACCATTGTTTAGACCTACTGATCAACCAAAGTTACCTTATCGCTGAGGTACGTTAAATCCACACTCGGTATTCTGTCTCCGTTGCCAAAGAACCGCAAAGCTCGGTTGGCAGTCCAGGTCGGATTCTCATCGCCTACGCGTGTAACGTTAGCACTCACACAGCAGCCCATCCACTCCAGCGACTCACCAATCCAATGCCCAGCCTTAGGAATTACTTCGGCCACAAAATTCGAACTAACACCCCCCCAGCTCTCATTCAGCAGCGAAGCCGGCGCAAAACTAGCTTCGCCACCCAGCGCTAGCATCGGCATCGTCAACCTGTTCCCACCCTCAAATGCGCCCTGGAAGTACCTCTCATCGTCCCAAGCTGTACCGAAATAGCTCAGCCCGGCTCTCAAGAACCCAGGCTTGGAGATTTCATTCGTATAGCGCTGGAGATGATCTACCGAAACTGCCGCTGTGCCGGAGTAGGATGCGTGGAAGAAGTACCAACTCAGCATCTGCTTTTCGCGGCCTGAGATGAAAAATTCGGCTGCATCAGGTACGCCAAAGAAGGAGAGCTGCCAGTTCTGGTACAAATCAGGGCTCGTCACTTCCGTGGGGTAGCCATAGCCCGGGAGCGCATACTCGGCGAGGATGAACCGGCTTACAACCTCAGGGTGCTCGATGGCCAGCGAGGTGGCGAGGCCTACGCCTTTGTCGTGCGCGAAAATATACGTCTGGTTGATGCGCAGAAAGTCGAGGATGCCTTTGAGGTCTGCACCAGCCGCTGCTGCGGTATAGTTAGCAGTGCTGGATAGTGAAGAGTCGCCCATGCCGCGGATGTCAGGGGCAATGACAGTGTAATTTTGGGCGAGGATGGGGCCGATAGTGTGCCATGTAAGAGAGTGCTGAGGGAAGCCGTGGACGAGGAGAATGGGTGGGCCGGAGCCATGGTATCGGAGGTGGATGGAGACGTCGTCCAGCTTGATCCGTTGATGATCCCAGTCGTCGAAGTTGGAGAGCTCGCCAGCACAGAGGTGGAGGATAATGGAGGAAAGGAAACACAGTAGTAGAAAGAGTTCCATGGCGATGGATATTCGATGCCTGTTGGACAATTGCTGAGTGGCTCATGTGGACACAGTTGGACTTTTATATCGATCGAAAGACCAATGCCAGGACTTGAATAATGAAGCCAAGCATTCTGCAGTGCGGAACCTGGCCCGCTATCACACATATAGGTACTTTGTGCTTACGGCGTATACAGGACAGCGTCGTGTGACCGGCCTGGCATCTTCGAAGCGGACGAACCGAGGTGTGATAGCGGTAGCTAGGGCTATCAGCCGCGTAGTAAGTCGCCAAGACCCGGAAGTCAGCTTGATTTATTTCCCAAACAGGACCAGGGGCGCTTGACTAGTGCCCTTTGGATCAACTGGAATGATCATCTCGGTCGCACGCGAAAGCGAAGGGTCGCAGTGATTGAGTTGTAGAAGCGGCCTTCGTTGAGTCGAGATCGCCTGGATAACATTAACAGTCAACAGTGATGCAGATTGGAAACTACTATGTCGCGCGAGAGATGGGACTTCGCCGCAGGAATAGGACAGAAGCATTTGTAATGCCGGAGAGATCTACAGACCTCAGAGCAGAATGCGCGACAAACAAGGTGCCGAAAGGGCGAGGCAGTTACAAAGCGGTGAAGCAGATGAGTAAAGTAATCAGAGGCGTCCCATGCTTGTTGTTTTTGAAGCATAGAAAGAGGAGGGATCGGACGAAGACGGCCGCTTGACCGTGGCCAAATTTGGCGCTAACTCGAAAGGGTCATCACGTGATATTGGAGCTTCTTTTCTCGCCGCCTTGTTAAACCGGGCTTGGAGAGGCATAGCTTCTGTCATGATAGTTTCGCTTATCACTGAGCGGGAGAGAGGGTGAAGAAACAGCCTCCGCCGCACCTCCCTCATGAACAACAGCTTCGAATCACCCAGTTTTTTTTTCCGATTCCGTAGCAGCCGACCTAGAGTCTTGCAATCATCACACCTGTACACAGCCTCCAACAGGGGCGCTCTTGTCTCATTAGCCAGCTCCATGCGCACCATCATGATGCCGGAGGTGGACGCTAGAGTCGGGGAGAGGCACACTTGAAAGAGTCCCATTCTTGTCTTCGTGGAGGGTCGAGTAGCAGGGCATATTTGTTGTAGTCATAGTATTATGAAGCTCGCGAGGAGTCTACCCTATGAATGACGCTTTCATCGACTTTTGTGATTCGAGGAAATGGCGAAGTGTGAAGTGAGAAAGGAGGAACAGGGGAGAAGCTCTTATATGCAAAGAGACTGTGAGCCAAGCACGTAGGGAGCAAGAGGCATTGAACTGTGCTGACCGTGCTGTTCCGGTGCCCATGCCCACATCCACATCGCTCATCAAAGCCGTTTCCTCACGAGAAGTCTTCGCGCAAGAAGACATAGACCTGCCTGTAAATCCCGCGAAAGCGCTCACCCCGCCCATGAGAGGAGTTCCCCACTCCTTGGATTCAAGACACCGTACCTCTGGACCAAGATTTTCCCTATGGGACGTCCAAGGTACTCATTCTTTTGGTTTCCAGCTGCTTTGCGTCCAACAGCAAGAGCAGCGCAGACATCTATGTCTTCCTCAGATTTTAGCTCAGCGTGCCAACGAAAATATGTTGACCCGGCGGCGAGATTTTCGAACCAGCCAGAGTCGCAGCATGGGCTTGCGTCCAATTTCTTTTAGTGCTTCAAATTCGCAGATGTGGAGCGTAGTGTGAGCGAGGACTCGGGTAGAGAAGAAGTTATTTTATACTCCGGAGGGGGCGGTGGACAGAAGAAAATCCTGGGAGATACATACGAAGTCGCCTTTCTGTGTGCCGTTAGCTGAACCATCAGCTATAGACCTTGACGCTCACCATTACGCCCCATGGAAGGATTATATCACTATCCATGCGCATTGCCGCTTGCGTGGTTATTCGCCGAAGAAACCCTCCCCATGCCCCAGTCTGATCATGTCTTTTAGTCCGTCCACTGCCTTACTGAGGGGCAGGTGCGTGATCTTCAGAAAAGGGAGCAAAACAGTACTTATACTTTAAAAGGGGACAGGAACAGTAGGGAGAAGAGGATTAGGGCGAAATCGCGGTAGTTTGTACTACTCATTACCACCGTTTGCTCCCCAAATACATATCATATAGCCTATGCTACTCGCAGACATTCCCTTCCTATTGTAGAGATCGCGACTACTCGTTCCAGGAACCCGGGTTCCTATCCGCAAGTCTCGCACACTCAGTCATTCAAAGCGGGTATTAATCATATAAGATCCTTTTACACCAGCCTTTACCCTCACCGCTATCTTCACTCATTCTTCCCACCCCACCAATGCCACTCATACGCCTCTCTCAAGCCGGCTCTCTTGTCCATCAAGCCCTTTCGCACTTGCCCTTCAATCAATTGCAAGTAGTGCCCCGGAGCTTCGTCAAATCTTGTTCCTGAATATTTTCCGAAGTCGAACACGTAGTCCTTCGGGTGTTTCGGATCGCGCGTGCGAGGTCTATCATTCCTGACGGGCAGACTTGAGCGGGAAAGGGGATTACTCATCGGTACATTCGGGATTGAGGCGGCTGACAAGTGATTGGCGTTGTTTCGGGTCGACTTTGCAATATATTGCGGGCAGTAATACTCGAATGCTGATCGTAAATCGCCACCGCGACGGTTGAGCAGAGCTGGCTGCCCGCCTATCATTTTAAGGTAGTTGACGTCGGATAGGACGTCGCTGAAAGGTGTTCCCTTGTACTGGCCGAAATTGAAGCGGTAATGTTTTCCTGGGGTATCCTCGCTCTCTGCGTTCTGATCCTCGTCTTGATCTGCATCCACTTCCATTCTGTCCTTGTATTCCTCGTCCTTATCCATCTCGTCCTCTCCACCGTCCTCCACTTCATCGTTCAGGTGGATGAAGCCGTCAGACTGGAATTGCATAGGCGAGAACTGGGGTAAAGACTGTTCTGTGACGCCCGCAATTCTGGGATTGATAGGAGTGAATTCTCGCGGCGGGGAAAGTATCCGTGCTTCATTGGCACTTCCCCGATTGGTGTCATTGCGAGCCGATTCGAATTTGCCATCGATGCCATAGCGCCCTAGGCCGCCGAGATGATAGGGCCTCGTCACAGGATACGGTGGTATCTGTCCTGTTCTAACTTCCGGCGCCTCCGGTTCATCCGCTGTCCCATCATACATGCGCAGGACGGGCTCGGAGCAGAAGACGACGTCTGTGGCAGACATGCCCGCCCTCGAGTTCCCCAGTGGCATAGCTCCCCGCTCAGATCCGGATATATTGTCCGTCGTATAATCGTTCCGTCCACCCCTCTTGGCCTTTCCGCGCCTCTTCCGTTGTACCAGCTCTGCGTAGCTCGCGACCACATTTGCACCAATAGGCTGCAATTGAGGCGGCTTATCCGAAGCGGTGCCATTTCGCTGGGCAGCTCGGGATGCTGCATGAGTCGGCCGAACATCTGAGAAGTCATCGAGGTTTGTCTGGCGGTATCGGGGTGGTGCCTGTTCTGCGGGCGGGGTGCGTTTCTTAGAGCGTTGTAGAGCGAGCCTCGGTCGCTTAGAGGCTTCGGGTGCGGCTCCGGCAGGATCCATCCCGCGTCGGCGACTTTTGGTCCTCATTGTGCTGCGACGAGATAACCGCCGCGGCGGCAGTGGGTGTGGAGGGTGAGTGTCAACAGGAGGATGAGCGTTGAGCGATGACATCGGACAAAGGCCGATCGGACAAGGGCCGCACGGACCAACGTCACGTCTGACTCGCGCCATCACACGAGGGTACGGGGTTCTCTAATCTAGCTCATCAGGCTTACAGAACACTTCAAAGCATGCTCTGCGGGATTGAACAGCTTGTAGGTAGTTCAAAATTCTTTCAACATGCAGACCCCCTCCAACTTATCTGATAAGCACTCGCTTAGCCGTTCCTCCGTAGCGAGTTTCTCGCCTTTTTTGACGCTGACCCTAGTCAAGCCTCGCAACAACCATCCTCCCCTTTCTTCCTCTTCGTCCCCATTGCGGCTATTTCAGAGTGTGATGAAATTGGTCCTTCGGTATGATGATACGCAAAGGCGTCCCGTAGCCCAAGCCAGTCGTCCAGTTCACCCTTGCACTTTAGCTCCTCAAGAACCAACTTCAAAGCCATGGGAGCAATGGTGGATTCTGGAATTCCCCCCAATGCCGAGATAAGAGCATCTCTAAAGCGGACCCAAACGTTAGAAGCCTCCCTAATTTCGGCACAAAGGCGATGCACCAGCCCATAGCACGGTATTCTTTATGAGTCCGCTAGATCACGATGTCACGATCCGATCACAGATACTAAAGAGGAAGCATAGGAACAACATTTGTACTGGTTCTCGACTGTCCGGCAGCTCTTCTCAAAGCCGTGAGCGACGTGTCTACGCAGTCTACATAAGGGACATGCCCCAAAGCATCGATTTCCCACGCAATACTCCCGCGTGGCATTGTTCCCTGAGCCTCCAGCATTACCACCACCGTCCGCTGCAGCGCATTCTCGCCGATATTCACATACTTCATCTACTTCCCGTTCGGCTTGACCTCAAACGTCTTCGAACCCTTCTGATGTCCGTCGCTGCCAGCCCCTTTGATTCCGAAATCACACTTAAGGGATTGCGTATGTCGCCCCCTTGGGCACGGCCGTATTACAACTATGATAAGTTTCCGTTACGATCTCGCAGAACAAAGGGCATGGCAGCGATAAGACCTTTTCCAGAAATAGACGCCCGATAATAGTACTAATGACGGCAGTGACTTTCGTTACGGTACCGACGGCGCGGAGCATCCCTTTTAGAGTCCATATACGTCTAGAATCGACTGTTGTTCATTGGCTCGAAGAAAGGAAGCCAGCAACATGTCTCCTTCGTAGGCTCGTTTTGAAAGCCTTGGTCCCTGCCAAATGCACTGAAGGTTGTTCGCACCCTTCGGTCTTTCATGTCGAGGTACCCGACAGCTTCTCGCACAGCGGTTCTAAGAGCCGGCCGACATGAATTGCCAGCTTTTTTCCCTCTTTAGTTTGGGACTATCACGGCACCACTCATGAATGATATTGTACGACAATTTGGAGTAAGATCACCTGAATATCCCAGACCTTGGCTTAAATTTCGGGTGGGTTTGGAACCAGGAGCTCAACATAACGGGTGAATTTTTTCAGCTTTCGGCACCAAGACGAGCGCACCATGCTGCCGAAAGAGATCTTACTTTAGTCGGTCGACAGCTTTATGAAAAGATTGAGGTTTGTGAGACTGCTCATTGGCTGTGGTGGATCATATATCTGGCGCTCTTGAGACAGCATCGGTGAGTGCGTATTCCCATTGATTACATAGCGCAGTAGCGCTCCCGCTTCCGGAACTCTCCTTCCATATCGTGAAGAGCTTCATTTTTTTTTGGTTTAGTATGTCGTAATCCGAGGACGTATAGGTTGGGACTAGCAGCCTTCTAGTCGAAGCACGACTCGCTTATGGACAGTTGGTGCGAAGTCTTTTGGATAAGAGCCGGAAAGGAGCAGGGCACTTTTGGTTACCCATTTGTTTTGAGCTTCTCCATTGGTATCTTCACCGGCGACCTTTGATCCAGCGGTCCGACGAAAAAGTCATGCTATTTTCTACAAGCATTTCCATGTGACCGCACTATTTAACCTTTGGGAAACTGCAGTTACAGCATGTGTGCCTCATTCATTAAGTTTGGTCGGTGCCATCGGCTGGAATAAAGAAGGGAATGCCACTGATCGAGGCGAAAGACCCGTCGCTTGTAGTCTCATCCAGCCGACCACACGCTTAGATAGTACTTAATACGCTTTTAAAACGGCTAGTCTCATAGGAAACTATACCCCCAGTTTCTCAAAGTCTCCATGAACCGTCACGCGCAGTCTTTCACCCACGTCTCCCTTCTCTTCGCCATGCCGCAGTCAAATTCGCGCTTTGGAACTACACGTCCTCCATGATACCAGTACTCCATAATTTTTCTTCTTCTCCCAGCGCGAAGGACAAGCGACGCAATGTGATTGCTTCCAGTATTTCAGCTCCAGCTTCCGCATGAATCTCTCCTGTGGACATTTAAAGTTGTTGACTCCACCCTCGTGCCTACGGAAGACATAGTCAGGAGCGTTGTGATATTTGGAAGGACTATCGAGAAAGGACCGCATGGCCGAATTTGCGTTTCTTTTTTGGGGGCCAGCCCATGCAATAGCTCTGCTCCATTTTCTGGTCCTCTGGGAGGTGACTCGAAAAGAGGCCCTCCCATTGGCTGCTCCATATTCAGATTTTTCGAACTCTGCGCATGGTAAGTGCGTTTTAGAAGCGCAAGAGAGCCTTTTATCAAAAAGTCCAATTCTGATATTGACTTCCAACAGCGGCGAGTCGAACGAGGCATTCATATCGTACATCGTTCCATTTTGCAACCCGAGTCCACATTGCAAGATTCTCTCTTTTCTTTTTTTCCGGTAGCCTCTTCCAGAAGACCCATGACATTCAGCTGCCATTGGTATTAGTTATTGTCCAAAAGGCCGGTCACATGACCTTCCCGTCTCATCCTTTGTGGCGCCCCGAAGTCTCCAGCATAGGCATTGGGGCATGCATGTTTTAGTGACTTGATTGTACCGTATAGTTGTAGCGAGAGCGGACTGGAGAGCGCGAGAGGATAGGGGTTTATATAGACGGGACGTATAGATGTCACGTGATTTAGTTGAAGGCTTGGAACCCAAAAGTACTGCGTGCGGTCGCCGCCTGACCGAAATGGAATGGAGAAAAGCCGACATCCTGGTTGGAAAAAGCTTTAGATGGGGAGTACGAGTATAGGAGCGGTGGAAAGCCTTATACCAAAAATACGGAGAGAGACGTGTCAACCCAGAGCTGATGACTACAATGAAGAAGAATAGACCCTTCGAAACGCGCAACTGAACAGTGTTACTTACATCAAACATATCCAACCAAAAGAACGCGATAGTAACACAGATCAACTACCCCTTAAACCCCTCAAGCAGTCCATTCAACCACACGCCCGCCGCATACGCCCCCGGATCCGGAATCCTACTTCTCTCCTCGCCCATCTCATCGCCCACATATGTCGCCCTCCCAAACTTCGGCTTCATCTCGCTCGTCTTATCCGCCTTCTCCTGCGCCACCTGCACGCTCTTCGCCAGATCCTTGTTTTCCTTCAAAGTACCTATGAAGGGGATGAGGACATCCATCACGGTGCGGTCTCCCTCTCGTGCCGAAGTATAGCTCTTCAGATTCTCGAGTGCGTGGGCCGCGGCCTCAGAGACGGTAGAGATGTCCAGAGGCTTGGAGGATTTAATAGTGAGGTCGTGGAGGGCGTTCGTGAAGGCTGTGACGAGAATGGATAGAATCGCGCCGAGGGATCCTCCTACGTCCTCGACGTTCTCGCCTATGCTTTCCAGGAGGGCGAGCAGCGGAGGCGGGTTCGGCCCCACAGAATCCAAATTCCCCAGAATAGCTTTGCACACACCAGCCACGGCTTCGCCGCAGTCCCCATCGCCCATTTGGAGGTCGAATTGCGTAATTTTAGGCTCCGCCTCCAGGCCTGCATTGCAAGCTTTGCGTAGCGCGGGAATAAGGGATGCAGGTGTATCGGGGCCACGATGAGAAGAGTCGTTGTCTTCAGCTGTGGCGTTGGCCTTTCGGCGTCGACTTTCCATTTCTTGTGAGTGATCCACGGGCCGATATCCGTTCTTCGGCCATCCGGGAGCATTGGTCGGGGCGTCCAGGAGCTCGATGATCTCCTCATCCTTCAATTCCATTGACCGCGCCATGCCACTCATATTGCCCAGCGTGATCGAGAACCCCTGGCCGTTCAGCGAGGTCTCCAGGATGCCCGCGTAGACGCGGGAAGGTACGATGTTATAGTCGCTCTTGAGGATAGTAAGCGTGACGTTGACGAGGGCTTCGAATTCGAGGCCGGAAAGGCCACCGAAGTTGTTGACGAGCATGACGACGTTGTCGTTGGGGTTGAATTCGACGAAGGCGCGGTCGGAGTCTTTCGGGTCGAGCAGGTATCTCAGCATTTCCTTGACGATGTCATCCGCAGAGGGCATGGGAGATATTGTTCGGAGGCCCTAGGCGGTCAGTGAGTTTCTTGGAGTCCATAGAGGGGAGCTGGCTCACGGGCTCATTGTGGATACCCATCCCCAGGACGCAGGCATCTTCCGGTACCTGCTCGAAGGCTTCTCGGCCCGGTACATGGCAGTGATCGAGACTCGTGCCAATCGTAACAAGCTCGGAATTACCCAATTCGCCAATCTTCCTGCATCTCTCGAAAGGCCAGCCCTTCTGGGATGCAGCACCGATGAGTTTGATGACTATAGAAGCAAGAGTTAGCATTTCTTTCGACATGTCTGATGGGGAGGCATACCTAGCAGATTTCCAGCTAATCCTCTCCTCCCCACCTTTTCACTCTTCTCCCTCCCTAATGCTGCATCCTCCGCCATACACACAACATCCACCTTATATCCAAGCGCCTGTCCCTTTTCTCTCGCCAGTCCGAAATGAAGCATATCTCCCGTGTAGTTCGTTATGCACAGTATTATCCCTTCATCACTCGGTACGTTCCTTATCCCCGCCATAATCTGCTTAGTGCTTGGAGAAGCAAAAATATCACCGCAAACAGCTGCTGAAAGCATACCATCGCCGACAAATCCCGACCACGCAGGCTCGTGGCCAGACCCTCCTCCAGATATGATAGTTACTTGATTCGGTGGGTGTGCAGTGTTGTAGACTACGCGGTTCGTTGTGTCGAGGCCCATGTGTTTATTACGCGTCACAAGAGAGTTAAGCATGTGGACTACAACTCCCTCGGGGCTGGAGAAGAAGTGTTTTCGAGACATGATGGGCGATTACGAGTGAAGCGTGCGTTTGATGCGGCTGTGGGGTCGGTTCAAACTGCCTGGAGCTCCTCGCTCGATAGCATAAAGCGAGTTTTTATACTGTAAGTATCTGCAAGGAGTCAATGGCATTATTCAATAGCTCGCGCGATCAAGCTATTAAGTATTCCAAACGTCGAAGAGTAAAGGGAAGGATCACCTACCAGACAGTTTGAAATCAAGTCCAAAACATAAGTTCGGAATAGTAGAACTTTGATATGCCGAAACAGCGAGAAAGGCTAAGTCTGCGGTTCATCTGAGCGGAGATGGGCCGTTATATAAAGCTCCCCGCGGCGCCCCGCCTTGATCAACACCCCGCCATTTTGAGGGGTGCAGCTCGCGTTCAACCAGACAACGTAACCGGCGGAAGATGGGCCGTCGTGACATATTGCACACGAGGCGTTCCGAGATACTGGATGCGGCAACGCTGCTGGATCTCAAATGTTCACGATGGTTGCACCGGCTTGCCTCAAATAGGCAATCCCGGTAACCTTGGGGTTGGTGTGAAAGCTCGCATCGGCGCCGACACCGAAAAACATGGGCTCGTCACGAGGCATCATAAGTCCATCAGTATCCGTTCGTATGATGCGCCCGTTGGCCCTTCGTGGCGAGCGCTTATTTAATATAGTTTCGCTGAATTCGTCCGACTGCTCCGCTTGACGATCCCTAAGAATATTACCTCTGAGTTAGCAAAAGCATGCCTCTGATGTCGAAATGATAGATATTACTACATATAAGCTATTGGGGTCGCCATGTGCCAAGTACCTTTTCCGCGAATTGCTCCTCAGTGACATCCTGCCCTCCAGGGCTACGCCCCGTTCGTGAAAGGCTTTTAACCAAAAGCGATGCTGAACCCATACACGTCGATTATGCGTCCCGTGCTGCAACTCCCACGCGCCGAAACTCCATGCCATGCAAGCGCATCAGTATAAACAAAAAGTGGTATTCTGGAAAGCAGAAAATCCGAACGAAGCGCATGTTAGTGTCCGACTGCGGAGTAGTGCGAAGTGCGGGTATACGGCTGAGTGTACACCGACGGGGCGTATTCGGACTCGTTATAGATGGTGCCGCGCTTGTCTTCTTCCGGAATAAGTTCCTTGACCTCCCAGTTGTGCGCCTTGACGCCGACGGAGAATTCGAGGTCTTCGCGAGTAATGGAGTCCCAGTACTATTTCAAACTGTTAGCAGGGTACTTAAAGAGACCATGAGTGGTAGGACGAACCTTGTAGACCATCATGACGGCCAGTAGATTGCAGATGGTCGCAAAGAAGAGACCGTCCAGGTAGTGCTGCACGTTGTTGCAGATGGTGTCGCTGAAGACGTATAGGATTACCTGGCCAATGACGAAGAAGAAGACGCCGAAGGCAATATCGCCCATCGGCCAGCGGTCCTCCAGTGTTCCCACGACGAGCAGGATCTGGCTGCAGGTGTAAACGAAGAGGCAAATTGCGTTCACAATGTATGTAACGACGAATATGCCGATCGGGTTCTCGGGGCTCAAGCCGGCCCAGCCCTTGAATGTGAGGAGTGAGACGGCGCCGCCAATGATGAACATGCCTAGCGAGCAGAGTCGCAGGAGCCACACTGAAAGCGTTGTTCCATCTTCGTACAGCTGGAAGCCGACAAAGCCGTTGATCAGCAGGGAGGTGCAGAGTGCAGACGTCAGGCCGTTTTGCGCTGCAGCGAAGTACGGGTATGATGCGGAGCCGGGGGCAGCGACGCCGGCGTCGAGGACGAGCGAAACGACGGTGAGGACGAGGTAAATGTAGAAGAAGGATGTGATCTCTTTGCGACCTGTTCGGCAATTAGCGCCGCTCCTCCATCTTCGGGTCAACTCAACGAACCGACAGCGGTGAATTTGGAGCGCACGTGGATGATCATAACAACAGTCATGATCAGGGCGAGAATGTGCATGAAGTCGTTCGCGGCCTGGAAGATGAGTGTGTTTGCCAGCTCAATGGTCCGCGAGTAACATGACGCCTGTATGCCGGCGCCGTCGTTGATCTCCTGGTGACCCACAAGGGCGCACAATGGTATCGCCGTCTTCTGGCATATTGTAGTGAAGTCGCCGAAGCCCATCTTGTCGCTCGGTGGACAGTGACGGATGGAGAGACAGTCTGTATGGGGCCGAAAACAAGACGCTCAGCGTGGGCTGAGGCGTGCGGTGGCGGTGGAGTTCCCCAGTCGTGATGGGTGAGCGAGCGCGGGTAACGAGTGAATGTATAAGAATACAGCAGCGACGGAAGGCGTGGGCGGGGTGGGTCGGAGTGATGTCTGGTTGTCAGGGAGTGAATGTTGTTTCAGGAGCGACGGTCCGCGCCAAGGAAGGCACAGGCCAGCTGTAGGTCCGCTTCCATCTCGTGTCCGATCGTATTCGACCTCTAAGCCTTCATCCATTTCCATATCCGTCTATCGCTACTACGTCCGCATCGCGTCTACTCGTCGCAGTCTCCCAGAGGGCTCTCTGATCGGATTTCTTCATCCTGGAAGCATCTCACATTGGTAGCCGAGGACGAAGTGTGGATCCTCGCAGTTACATCTCTTCGCAGTAACTCTCGAAGAAACAAGGGCCCTCTCACGTTCATTGCGGCCCAATGTGCTCACATTTAGTGGTATCTAGGGGAAACACCTGCATCATCTCACCGCTCTCGTCGGTCTCGAGGCCGACATCTGGATGAGACGTTTCACGAGAACAGGCAGAATACACCAATCACATACCCCCTGACAAGCGCGTATCAACACTGTGGTACCGCGAAAAAGTCCACTGATCTCCGGAGTTTCTTTCGTTGGAGGGCGTAACTCTGCAAACAGCTCATCGATTAGCTTGGAACCCCGTGTCTTCGATCGTCCACCCCAGATATTCTGCGCCGGCGAAGGGAGCAACGGCAAGTTGTCTCCCAAGCCAGCCGGATCGTTCATAGCGAGCCGTCCTTTGTACAAACTGACGGGACTTAGAGTATTCGATCCACTTTCCGACTAGTGTACGAACCGACAAGTGCTGTGCCGCTCTATTTCGCTTCTCTCGTGCTTCAATATTCCTATAAATACAAACTTACCTCCCCTTCGCGCTCCTTCCGTTACCAGCAAATATGGGATTCATACATTCAGAAGACAACCAAGGCCACGCGTCAATCGTTCCTTTGATGGCGTCCGGTCAACCTGAATTCCCCCCAAGCCAGATCTTCGACGGCATTCGCACGCTAGTGAAAGGCATCATTCACTGGCCTCAAGACGATCGTGTTTTCATATACAGTATTTCAAATCCTCCCATATGCCTGGAGTACTGCCTTTGATACCGTTGTTACTGACGCTGTGTAGACGCGCTGTCTACCTGGCTGTACGCCATGCATCAACAGAAGCGCTTTGGTCCGGAGTATAAGGTACGTACTTCGTGATCCATCTATCTGCATGCCTTTGGCGCAGGAAAGTTGTGTCTAAACGCCTTGAAGTGGTTTCATGACGTTCTCAAATCTAACCGCTACCTTCGCAGCTGATGTCTAGTACGGGCAACATCGTGTTCCGCCTCATTCATAACTCCGAAGGGAAACACTATGTTGTGCTTGTTGATCCGTATACCGACGATATCGAGAAAGTTCTACTGAAGGGCGATGAAACAAAGGTTCAGGAGGAGGTATAGGACGCCTTCCGGAGGACCGTGGAGAAGAAGTATCGGGAGGCTTTTCCCAAAGCTACGGTTACCGACTATACTACTAGCTAATGCGAGCGAGCTGTACAAAGACAATTCTGACGATCCTCTTCCCCGTCTTTCCTTTCTCGTCAATTCTAAACTCCTGGCGCACATCTCGGTCCCTGGGAAGACTTTCGAGTCACTCCGCTTGCTACTTGTTTTCCCTTGGCGCCTCTTTTGTCTTGTTCCAAACCACTCGCCTCCAGCCTACTTGACTGGATGCATCAAGCACTGCTGTTTGCTTACATGATTTGTCCAAGCAATCCCCTGTTCACAAATGCCTTATTTGGGCATAAAAGGCCACATCCTTTGCGATGCTCAATGTATCCGTTTACCATTCCTCATACCAGTCAAGCAGATAGCCACCGTGTCCGAAATGCAGAAGATAACTGCCGACGATCACCCGCACTATCTTCGTCTCATGACGCTACTCAAGGAAGCCTCCGAGCCCGACGATATGAATAACGACCTCCACGCTCGTAAGTCGGAATTTCTTCTCAGGCAATGCATCTAACCTCAAGCAGGCAACATAGCAGTCCTCCTCGACGTCTGTATTCCGCGCAGCAAAATCTCTAGACTCAAGAAACTCGACTCAGACAAACTCGTCCTCGTTACTTGTCGTGAAACAGATATGAGCGGTTGGTTCATGGCCCTTGGAGAGTGGGACGACGGGAATTTTCACGTATTAGTCAAGGGCGAGACAGTGCAGAGCCGAGCTGGGGTGTTGGAAGGTCTCTTCAAACGGGTGGAGTGGTTGCTTTGGAAGAGTATACCGTATGCGGGAGAGGGTATCCAGTGAAGTGGTGGATGAGTGCTCACGTTATCAGCATGGTTGGCGGGGAAGAAGGGAAGACGCATGTATGTCGATAGCGCGCTGGTTTTCCATTTTAAAGATGCCCTGGGCTGTCATGTAAAGAATAGCGGCGGATGGACCGTATTACCGAGCCTCTACTTCCCTCTTGCACTTTGCCGCGATGTCCCAAACAGCCACATGGTCGCCTCTCTCCTTCCAATCACTGACCCTCGATCCTTTCTTCTGGCATCCCAACCCGGACAACATCAACATGAAGTCACCGTTCTCGTCTAACATTCAACGCACATACCCAGTGCATTCATACACTATTATTGCCGCTACACATCCATATCGATCAAATATCACCCCCGAATAAAACCCGTAGTCACGCATCACCCAAGATGAGCACTCCACGCACCCCATCGCCGTCGCTATCCCAGCATCCCTCCGCGCAGCCAAGCGACGACGACGCGAAAACGGTCACCTCAGAGCCCGATGCAACATACGACGTCTTGCAGGAAAGACTGCACAACTGGCTCAACATACCGTCGTCGCTCAGCGATACAGAGACCAACCAGCTCGTCAGTGCGTAATATCCTCCGTCCACCCTTTGACATCCCCGGCCGCGAGGCATCACCATGCGCGTCACTCGGCATCTCAAACAAGCGCACAGCAAGCTAACATACCGTAGACAACATAACCTTCCTCATCCGCCACTGGCAGCGCCTGCACGCCTCCGCGCCAACAGCCGGGTTCAACATCGCAGGCATCCCCGACTCGGAAGTCTGCGTCGTGCTCGGCGGCGAGGAAGGGCGCTACAGGATGTCTGTTTACGTGGGAGAGCACCAGGTGCTAGTTGGCAAATTGGTTTGCACATCGGCGTCTTCGAGGGGTGGCGCTGTGATGCTAATATGCCGTGTGCGGTTAGGTGTTTGATAGGGTGCGCGCGATGGCTGGGCTAAGCGAAAGGGTTGAGCAGATGGTAATGTGGTGTATGAAGGGGCCCATTGTGGGGATTGAGGAGAAGGTTGAGATCGCGGTGGCGGTGGCGAGAGGGAAGACGATTGTGGGTGGAGAGAACGGGGGATCGGACACGCCGGAGCCGCGGGGGTCGTTGGCATCTAAGGATGAAAGGCTGGATAAGAAGAGCTGAGCGGGACTGAGGGGAGTGGATGAGGGAGGGTTGAGGAGCGCGAAGGTTCATTCTTTTGGTGTTTGGTGGATGATCAGAATGCACCTGTTTGGATAGGGGGACAGCTTTTGGCTCATTGACAACTAGATAGCGATGTTGAGTAGTACATTCAGTAAGGACCGTAACCCTGAATCCCCGTCTCGTGCGAACCTCCACCTCTCGCACTCCATAGCCTACTCGTCCTCATTCTGCTCCACCTTGTCTTCTTCATCATCCGCCCGCTCAACCAACTCCCTCACCACCTCCACCAACATCCTCAACGCCTTCTCCATATGCCCCTCCTCTTTCTCCGACACAAACTCCGCCTTCGCGACAATGTACTCGCCCACCACCAACTGCGGCTCGACACCCATATTGCGCACATCGCCCACAGTTGGCCCGGTCACCCTTATCAACCGGATGTCGACGCTCTCATGGTGTTCCGGATCATTGGGGTTGAAGTCCGACGGGAAGGAGCGCCTTTTGTCGGTGGCCCAGGAACTGGTGCTTAACTTGTGGCTGTGGGAGATTGAAGGGGCGCGGGGTGCAGCGGAGCTTTCTGTGGTGACGCTTGATGAGCTCCAACTTCCCGAGGTTAGGCTTGGGGTTGAGAGCGAGGATGGGTCGGGGTTGGAGGGTGGTGACGGGGTGCTGGGGGGAGGCCCGTAGATGTGCTGCTCCGGGTTCTTTTGCGACAAGATGAAGATCTTGTTGTGCAGGAGCGTGAGGAGGTTGTCTAATTGGAGTTAGAGGGCTTGTAATTGAGGAGGGTAGATGGGGACTTACCGATGAAGGCTTCCTTTTCAGCATCTTCCAGACTGGGGAGAGGAGGAGAAGCTAGGAGGTCTTCAAGGTGCTGTCTGAGAAGGTCAGACATGCTGATGCGATGCGATGCGATGCGATGCGATACGATGCAATGCAATGCGAGCTAAGTGGTGTCGGCCTCCTTGGAGAACACGCTCGTCTTATATACTACTTGAGTGACAATTGTGCGTCATGTGCTTTGCGCTGGCGCAAAGATTGCTACGAGCAGCGGATCAATTGCCTGTTTCCCGCTGATTCCCGTCGATCAAAGGGCCTTCTGGAGCAACCTGCAGTGTCACGCGAGCTCGGTCTAAAGTCAGAACCGCGTCCCAGCATATTTGCTGGGTGTGAGTGGAGTCAAGGTCGTTTGGGTGCCTGATTGTCAATGTACTCACCCGCCTGGAAAGCTCGACACCCCAGTCGCATGATTTCCATTGAAGCAGCAAACAATCTCAACTTTCTCTGCACTTCGATTTCGTAACGCACCTCTAGAAGGCCCCCAGCTGACTATGTCGGATCCTCTGAGAGCCCGCGCCGCCTAGCTTGTAGGAGCGCTTCCCGCCCCATTAGCCAACGACGAGAAGGACAAGTTTATCAGTAAGTGACCAATATGATTATGAAGTGGTAGTACTCACCGTAAATTAGATGATGTATACACTCTCCTCCGCAACAAGCGCTACGTCGACGACCTCCAGGCGGCGGAGCTCTACGCAATCGCAAGCGCCCCTCCGCTCGACAGCAGCAAGGAAGGGGAAAGCAGCTCGTCCAACTCTCAAAGCGGCGGCGAACAAGAAAGGAACAACAGTTCCTCTTCCAGCTCCGATTCCTTCCCCGTTAGATTTGACCCTGACAACTCGACACACTGCCCGTGGATCGAGATGCGTGTCGAGTGGATTCACTGGAAGAGCGAGGGGCCTCCACAGGAGGGCGAGATGGGTTGGAACGCAGTGTTCGAGCTGGGACAGTATGCGATATCGGGGTTTGACGGGGATGAGCATGGGAGGGACAAGGCTTATCAGCTGATGAGGGAGGCCGTGGCTGAGCGTGTGCAGGAGTGGGAGACTTGGACGAAGCAGGAAGAGGAAAACAAAATGGAAATGGAAATGGAGCGGGAAGAGAGTGGTGCTGGAGGCGAGGAGATGACGGGGTGAGGGTGAGGATGGGGACTACGGATGGGCGGGCGCCTGAAAGAAGCATCCAAGGTGGAAGGGCAAGTGTAGTGGAGGCACCCCTTCAGTCGCTGTGATTGACGAGGAAGCCCCATAGGTAGACGCATGGTACATTCATTCCCTGATCAGGTTGGGCGTGACAGCTCGCATAAATAGCGGCTCGACAGGATAGTCGGGAGCCACCTAATGAGTATATTCTAGGCGTATCGTTTGGTTATGGATAGGGAGACGTGAAGCGCTTCGGCAGCTGTTGCGTCCCTGAAAAGTCCACGTTCGTGCTGTAGCCACAAAGCCCACTCCAGCGGTCTGCATATGAACCGGAATCGCTTCCTCAATCGAGAGATGTCCGAGAAGAGAATGACGAAAACATGATCCGCGGGCCTACCGCAGGTAGGCTCCACTTCCGCCCGGAGGGCGGGCGGCTGGAGCCTCAACGTATGGGCGGGGAGGGAGTATACTGACAGAGCTGCCAGAGGTAGGAGGGACGCGGGGCGGGCGGGCTTAAATGACAGGGGCGACAACCGCTGTTCGATAATAGGGAACGTATTGACTGTGTTTGATCCTCTGGAGAGCTCCAGGCTGCGTATTGTGGTGGCTTTTGTGTGGCTACGTCTGGCTCGCCGATGGTGCTCTGTGAGGCCTTACTCAGCAGTGCTTGGCAGCAACCGTGCACCGTCACGTGCTCGCTTAGCACTAGCGGACTTGGCGCCCTCTGGCTATTTAAGCCCGCCCGCCCCGCGTCCCTCCTACCTCTGGCAGCTCTGTCAGTATACTCCCTCCCCGCCCATACGTTGAGGCTCCTAGCTTTTAGGGGCCTCAAGGAGCCTCAACGTATGGGTTATTGCATCGACGTCTGCTAACATCAGTCAGCTTTGCCTTTTGGCTTAGATCAAGTGTAGTATCTGTTCTTTTCAGGTGAGCTCTCCCCCTCCTTCAGACGCGCTTTTCGCAGTTACTGACAGCTGTCGCAGTTTAATCTCTGAAACGTTCCTACGGGAACATATCAAGATTATTCCTATTTTTGAACCCGGGCCTCCTCTCACTGGGCTTGCTCATAGTTGAGGCCACAGTGTCGCCGGTAAGCAAGCCACCTCTTCGTCACATAACTTGTTAGCTAATAGCACTTAGGTATTGCACTACCTCCGGCTGACGCGAACTTTATTCTTTTTCATTGAGCTGTCTGGCGCTGCTGGACACTTGAGGAAGAAGCTGACTGTGTTGTCTTTGCAAGTTGTAGGTAGCGGGGCTGTTGGGATTTTGAACTTGTGTGCGCTCGCTTCGCACCTTTGCATACCTCCACATTCAGGTTGGCGGACACCGACTGAGCTGGATTGTGGGCAAGCGGCGGGAGCGTCTTTGGCTGCATGAGCTCTGTATAGCAAGCTCCCTTCATCTGACCACTTTGTGATATCGCTGTTGTCGCCTTCGTATGAATCGCTGTTACGTCATAGTGTTTGCGCTGCGAGACAACAAATGCGCAAAAACAGTGCCAACAACGTTGAAAAGTGCTGTAAATAAGAGGGGTATTATCGAGGTACATTGACGTGCACTCCTACTGCTCGCGCTCAATTCCTGTCGTGCGGGCGAATTTGAATTTTGCTGCGGTGTCCCGATCGCAAACAAACATTTGCCTCACCGTCTACCAGCAACTTCTCACTCTCCACAACACCATCGCAGCAAATCCTCTAACTATCATGGCAGGGCAAACTGGGATGGTCGATCCGGCCATCTTCCAAGGCCTTCAAGCTCGCGTGGACGAGGATACCGCGCTTCGTGACGTGAGACTCCCGCAGCACCACACGTGATACCGCACTGACGACGCGACAGGAGCTGCGCGACCTCGTCCAGGCGCTCGAGAAGAACAGTATGCTCTTCATTGCTGTCACAGAATAGCATTAACGCCTCCTAGACCGCAATATCTCGTTTGTGCTGTCCAGAGCCCATTCAACACCAGTCGCCGATCGTACGTCTCGCGCCTCAACAAGCAAACACCTCACTCACTTCAACCACAGTTGCCGGCGTCCTGCAATCAGCCGAAGAGCCTATCCAGGATGCGGTTAAGACCGTGTCCAATCTCTCGGAGACGGCGTCGAAGCAGTCGTACTACAAGTTCAACAATATGTGGTCGCGCCAGATGCAGGATGTGGTGTGTTCCAAGACACGCCTGATTCAACGGCAACAGCACTCATTACATCACAGGTATACGGGATTCTGCTATGGGCATGGCTCGGCGGAAAGGACCTCGACGGTGGCGAAGCCAAGTGCGGGCGGCTGTTGACTATCGAAGAGGTCGGCGAGGTTCTCAAGGGTATGTCTGCGTCCCATCATCATCAAGGGCACTGCTGACATTCCGAAGTCCCAGTCAATCTCAAGGACAGAGACGCGTTCCACCTGACGATCGAAGAGTACCTCATTGCGCTGACCACTCTTTGCGAGGACCTGGTAAGCTCACACGGCCAGTCATCCCCATTCCCGGTCCTGACATGTCTGCAGACTCGTCTCGCGCGCAATGCCGTCACGCTCGGCGACTACGAACGTCCGTTGCTCATCAATCAATTCGTCAAGGACGTCCATGCCGGCTTCCAGATCCTCAATTTGAAGAACGACATATTGCGCAGGAAAAGCGATGGTCTCAAATATAGGGTCAAGGACGTGGAGGACGTTGTCTACGATCTGTCGCTGAGGAATTTGCTGCCGAAGAAGGAGCAGAAGTAAGGGCAATAGAGGGCGATACAGCACCGTGCCGTCTGTGTGTGGCGTATGGGTGTGGCGCACATTCAAGCTTGAATTCGCTGAAAAGCATCGGGAACCTTAGCCCACGGAAAACCAAGGCAGGTAGCAATAGTCGTAGACTAGCTATGAGCGACAGTATGCTCATACGAGAATCGGAAAAGCCCTTCGGCAATCATTGACAAAATCTCGCGAGCCGCACCGCCACAGGTCTCAAGTTGCACGGACGTCGAAACTTTCCGACTCGCGACGTTGACGCGATCCTACGACAAAACTGTAACGCCAAATAGGTCCGCTCCGCTCCGCATGTCAAGTCCTTAGAAGAGATTGTCTTCTTCCCATCACCCGCTCGATTCTCCACGCAATTGTCAGCCGACTGCTCGCGCCCAACTTCCGCCTTCCAAAATGGCCACCATCATTAACCCTCAAGCCAAACCACGCCCTCCAGCAACCCCGATTGACCTCCTTAACAATGACACTGCACGGCTATACACACATATCCACCCTATGCTCGTGCTCTCACTCTACGCCTACAAATTCCGCTCGATCGTCGAGGATCCCGTCCCAGCGCTCACCAGCACCCTGATACCGCTCTCAATACTACAGATCGTATACGTGGCGATATGTCTACCTCCCACCGGCGGAAGTGGAAGTGCGGCTGCACAATTAGAGAAGCGGAAGCCGGGCGAGAAGAAAAAGCCAGCGCCAGGGAAGTTGGAGAGCGGGGTTAATGGGAAGATAATTGTACGTCCGCTTGCAGAAGCCATTGGGTCGCATTAAAATCTATCGGATCAGAGCTAACATCTACAACAGCCCGCCTTCCTCTCCCTCGTCCTCTCCGTCCTCGCTGCGACACCACTCCTCACCGCAACCCTCGTCCTCTTTGGCGCGCCCGTCACAACGCACCACCCGCACACGTTCCTCTGCGCCGCGCATATCTCGCTGCTCGCTACATTACCGCTCGTATACGTACATGGTGTGGATGGAGAAACATGGAGGGAGATTGTGGCACTACTGCTGCCCATTGATGAGGTCTATGGAGGCATGATTGGCACCGTGTTTGGTGCGTGGTTGGGCGCAGTGCCGATACCGCTAGATTGGGATCGCGAATGGCAGAAATGGCCTGTTACTATTGTCACTGGGGCTTACATTGGGTACGCGGTTGGGAAATTAGTCGGTGGGACGCTGTTGAAGGGGAGGAAGATTATGTTTGAGTAAGTCGCTGTGCATATAAGACGGCTACTACATGTCATGTAGGAATAGCGTTGGAGCACCATGGTCATGTAGGAGCTCGTGAAGTCCCGTCCGCAGTTTCGTACCTTGCGGTAAAATACGTTTACCTGGCAGGTCTTCCCGAGGTCGGGAGAATGCGTGCCTGTCATTGTTGAAGCTCTTTTGATGTAATGGGATATGCCGACTCGCTCAGCCGAGGCAGCATCACATCCGATGTCAAACACGAATCTCCAAGCTACGTCCGAGATTTAAGCTCGCATGGCTTGCATCTTATGATGTAGCTCGTTTTTCTTCGTACGCATTCGAGAAGCTTGGCTGTTATTCACGGCTTTGGAGTTCGGGTAACGGAGCTATTCCGCAGACTAGCGGGGCCCCGCCATGTGCTCTTGAGAGCTCGGAACCTATCCCCGATTCCGAGCTTTATACCTGTCCAGACATATATAGACTCTTCGCATCTCCGTTCTGGTTTCTCCTTGGTGTTTTCTTGCAATTTGTAACAATATCTTTCCCATTCCCTTTCGCTTACACTTTCTGTTCAGATACCCCGGGGTTCCGAGCACTTAGACATTTTGTTCCATCGGATGCCCCTAACATTACAACATGGCTAAAAAGACAGAAGTTCTGATAGTTGGTTCCGGCTCCGCCGGCATCTTTGCTGGGACGTGGCTGGCCCGCTACGGGATTCCCTTCACGATGCTGGAGCGACGCCCCGGCCCCATGGAGATCGGACAAGCAGACGGTGTCCAGTGTCGAACCGTCGAGATATACGAATCATTCGGCCTTTCAGAAGAGCTATTGCGGGAGTCCTATCACATCCTCGAGGTCTGCTTCTGGGGCGATGATGGCAAGGGGAGGATCGTAAGACAGAGCAGGGTAATAGATACGGAGAAGGGGCTCAGCCATATGCCGCATGTTATACTGAATCAGGCGCGGATGAATGGGTTGATGTTGGGTGCTATGGAGAAGCTTAGTGGCGGGAGGCAGAAGATTGATTATGGGTATGAGGTCAAGAGTTTGGAGGTGGATGAGGGGAAGATTGGGGATCCGGACGCGTATTGCTGTAAAGTTTTCGCGGAGAAGGACGGGAAGGAGGAGGTATTTCTGGCAAAGTATGTGTTGGTGAGTTTTCCCTTCCCAAGAAAGCACCAGACGAAAGACAGGCACCGACTTGTCTAGGGCTGCGACGGCGCGCACAGCACAGTCCGCAGATCTTTAGGATATACCATGATCGGCGACACTACAGATACTGTCTGGGGCGTCATGGACATCTACCCGCTCACTAACTTCCCTGACATTCGCCGGAAATGCACAATGCACTCTTCTTCCGGCAACCTGCTCATCATCCCACGCGAAGGCGGCTCGCTTGTCCGCTTCTATATCCAGCTACCGCCTGGCTCGCACCCAAAGGACGTCAAGCTCGAAGACTTACAGAATACTGCAAAGAAGATCTTTGCACCGTACGATATGGAATTTGCGGGCACATTCTGGTGGTCTGCATACAGCATTGGACAAAGATTGGCAGATCAATTCCACAAGGGGCACAGAGTCTTCCTAACGGGTGATGCGTGCCATACGCATTCGCCAAAAGCCGGACAAGGCATGAATGTATCGCTGCAGGACGGATACAATCTGGGCTGGAAACTCTCATCCATCCTCCGCGGCATCGCTTCACCCTCCCTCCTGCGCACATACGTTCTCGAGCGCTCCAAGACAGCAGCAGATCTCATTGCCTTCGACCGCGATTTCGCCCGCAAGTTCAGCCAGAAAGAAGAAAGGCCTGGCGAGTTCGCGGAGCATTTCATCAAGAGTGGGCGGTATATGGCGGGCTTTACCGCGAGATACGATGACTCGGAGTTGACGGATGCGAAAGGGAGTAGGCAAGAGCTTGCTAGCGGATGCACAGTTGGGATGAGGTTTCCAAGTGCGCAAGTTATCCGGTTCTGCGACTGCAAAGCGATGCAGCTACAGCGTGTTCTGCAGAGCAATGGGCGGTGGAGGATTGTTATATTCGCTGGTGATATCGTGATACCGAGCCGTAAGAGCAGATTGGAGAAGGTAAGAGATTCAATGTCGAGACTGAGAAGGAACGCTGATAGGATGTTAGTTGGCAAACTTCCTCGAACCGCTTGTCCGGAGATTCACGCCACCGTCGGAAGATATCGATAGCCTGATCGAGCCAATAGTCGTGCTGAGGAGTAAGTTCTTGGAGACGCAGCAGGAGCAGATACCTGGGTACTTCTGGCCTGTGACGGGGAAGTGGAGGATGAGGGGTGAGTTCAATACTCCGCTCGTCGCGCAGATTTATGATATGCTGATGATGCTAGATCTTCACAAAGTCTACGTCGACGACGAACATTACAACTCTGGACACGGCCACGCGTATGAGAAATACGGCGTAGATTCTGAAGCGGGTGCAGTTGTTGTCGTGCGGCCCGATCAATGTAAGACTACCCCGCGGAAAGTGGGACTGCGGCTGACAAGTAGCAGATGTTTCCAAAGTCACAACGCTAGATGACTTCGATGGGATCGCGGGCATTTTCAAGGGATGCTTGGTTGAGCGAGGAGAGTTGGTCACTGGTCAGAGTGCTAGGCTCTGAAGTGGAGTTGAGAAATCTGGCGTCCGAATAGAAACCCATGTGAGGAACCCTTCAGACCGCTTTGGATAGCCCCACACGTGATCGTCTCCTCTTCCTGTTCGTTACTCAAGTATATAAGGCCGCCTCTTGCTCTCTCTGCACTACTACTCCACTGCATTCAGGTCACTGTCCATTCTAAAACGCATGGTTATGGCATTCCATGGACTGAGTATCTGTCGACCAGAATCAATACCTCTGGGTGGATATGTGGGATCCTGCTTCCTCTCCAAAATGCACCTCACTACGTCTCATGGGAGGTTCTCCGTCTTCTGCAGAAACAATACCGCGACTTCGAAATGCGACTCCTATTACTTCCATGGGTTTGCTCTTCCAGAAGCACTGCAGGTACGCATACACGTTCGGGAGCGAAGCATTCTTGTCGTCGCCGCGGATGAAAATTTTAAGCATCGATATCGAATGCGGCCCTTCGGCTTCGTTTGGACCGGAGCCACAGAGCGACGCAAAATACAGGACAAACTCTTCATGCGGGTTCTCTATTAGAGCCGTCCATGCGAACTAAAATAAGGACAAAAGGGAAATCATGGGAACGCGCGAGCTTGGCCTAAAACCTAGGCCCCGAATACCTCATGGGAGCAATCGTTGCGGACAAAGAGCTTACAGATAAATTCTATGTTGAGAGTGCTTGGTCAAGCCGTAATCCGCGACGCAATGCAGGAAACCAGTTTTATGCTCTTCTAAAATCCAAGGGATCATTGACCATGGCCTGGCCTGGGTCGTGTTCTTCGACCCACAGCTCCGACCTTCTTTGGGAACACGAACCTCTCAACGTAAAGTGACTTCCCTCTTCCCGCTAATCTAGTGCGTGGATCAGTTCCTCCGCTTCCTCTCCTTACTTCTATATAAAGCCGTCCTCCTTACGCCTCGGACTTCTTTCCTTCCTCCGCAGCAGTCTTCGCTTGCCAGGTCTAAAAGCAAGAAAGTTCAAAATCCATGGACCTGGCCTCGCTGCCGGATTAAAACCGGGCTGCTCTTGGTCCATGGAGTCTGTGTCGGCACTCAAACTCACGCGGTACCGCTCCATAGGGGATATGTCTCTCCCTCGCTCCAACCTTCCTTCCAGCCGTCCAATGGAAAGCTTATTGGACTTCGCAACATGCATTGGCATTTGGGCCAGCTTATCTGGGAGATAGAGGCCACGCCAAATGCGTCGAACCTGAACGAGTCCAAAAAGCATCTGCACACCTGGGGAATGGTTTGCGGCGGCTGAGACTTGAGACGAACTAAAAGCAATATCGGCAATCCTGTATGTAAGGGTCATAGATGAAGCTAGTCTGGCGATCGAAAGACGGCTAAAAGGCCGTCTTGCCTCGATGTATGGTTGGCGACTCTTATCAAGAAGCGCATTTCTGCCACTGCGATGGGAGAAGCCTTCCTTGGAGTAAGGTCTACGTCTCTTAAGGCCTTGACGCAGCCCGAGAAGCGTAATGCCATGGATACCACAGCATCAACTGAAACACACTATGGCCAATAAGGCTAAGAACGTTGGAAGTGAGACTGACATTTTCTCTAAATCTCTCCTAACTCCTTTGGGCTCTACTTTTGTCTGGATATATAAACCTCTTCAGGCGTTGAGGAATCTTACTCCTCACACTTTGCCTCTGCTTATGAAAGACTAAAATCATAGCATTTGAGCCCATGGAGCGGTTTTCTTTTCTCGTTTTCTAAAATGGCAAAGAGAGACCAACGATGGTAGAAGAGCGCCATCCCTTCTGCAAATATGTCCACCACTGCTTCGTGGCGAAGTTTACGGGGCAAAATGTTAGACTATGTGTCGATTTCTGCCATTCCAAGATGCCTCATGGGAAACACATGGAGTGAAACCTTGGTCTCCTATGCATATCTGGATCATTAGAGAGGACGAAAATCACTCACGCTGTAATCCTATGTCATTTTCACCATTCCTGACCTACAAAACCAAATTCTCATGCGTCACATGTGCCTCTCCCCGCTCCCGTGTACACCCATATCACTAGATCATTCGTATCGGTCCTTTACCTAGGTAACTGTCTATTGTGGAGGAGAGAGAGAAGCATCCTGGAGATATGAAGCTATCTTTAGAGCAGCATGCCGTGAAAACCAGAGCTGGTCTACAAAGCATAAGTGGAAACTCCTGATACTTTTGCAGCTGCCGAGAGCGAAATGGAAAAGTTTTGGAAAATCCTGCCGAACGGGCAAGCGTACCCGCAATCTGACACCATTGATAAGATGGCCTACGCGATTCATGGCTTCGAGTTGCAGATGATCATCGTAGTGGCACAGCAAGAGCACAGATAGCGCAAGAACGCGCTATATTGTGAGCACTAGTTGCCAGCCAATGAGGTCGGAAGCGTTGAGGCGCGGATCTTGGCACTTCCTCGCTGACCTGTCCTTCACCACTTTCCATCTGCACTTTCTTCATGGACCTGACTGTTAGCTCTATTGCAAGTACATGCACCATGGCCCCCAACTATGGAATCTTTGTCGGTGTGGTCGCCGTGGCCTATGTATCCCTTCAATTACTACTGTATTACACCCAGGACCGACGGGAACCACCTGTTGTCGACAACACGATACCTTTCGTGAGTCCCATCATCGGAATGTCACGGAAGAAGACCAACTATTACGTTAAGCTCCGGTACACCAATTCTCCTTGTCAAAACTAGGATGAAAAGGGGCTGACACTGGAGGCCGTAGAGACATGTACAATCTCCCCATCTACACCCTTCGCCTGCCAGGGTCAAGACTATACGTCGTCAACTCTCCAGGGCTCATTTCGGCAGTCCAGCGGCAACACAAATCGCTGGCGTTTATGCCCCTCGCTGCCAAAGCATCTATCAATGTTTCTCGATTCAGCAAGACGGCAAGCGAGATTATCAACACCAACACGAACGGGGAGGAAGGCGATTGGGGATACGTTATGACATTTAATGACGCCATTCACCCTGCCCTGTCTCCCGGAACAAACCTAGATGCAATGAATCGAGTCATGCTTGGGCTGGTAGCCATGTCACTCAACCGTTTGCGAGAGCAATCAGTCACAAAAGTCAAGTTGCACGAGTGGGTAAAGAATCAGATTGCGCTTGCTACCACCAGCTCTGTGTATGGTCCTTCCAATCCATATAAAGATCTAGGGGTTGAGACAGCCTTCTGGTAAGAAACAACAAGTTCAATATTTGGCAACATACCTAATAAGAGATAGGACATTCACCTCAGGGATGACGCAGCTTATCATAGGCGTTCTTCCCACCTGGACCGCCGGCGAAGCCATCCAGGCTCTAGATTTTGCAGCCGACGCTTTCGAGAACTATTTCAGAAACAACAATCATCGGAGCGGGGCCGCGCTTGTGCAAGCTCGATATAAGCATAGCATGGAGCATCATATCCCTCTTAACGATATTGCAAGATCTGAGGTTACGAATGGAATCGCTCTGCTGGCCAATACTGTACCTATGACGTTTTGGATGCTGTACCATATCTACTCGGATCCAGAAGTCCTCGCAGACTGCCGCAATGAACTCTTGGGCATAGTGTCGGTTAGCCGTGGAAACAAAGGGAAAAGTACTCACACTATTGACATGTCTAAGGTGAAGACATCCTGTCCAATGTTTCTTTCGACATTCAAAGAAGTCCTTCGCATCTACAGCACGTCAGTGTCCGCAAGGCTCGTTATGGAGGACCACTTGCTCGACAACCAATACCTTCTCAAAAAGGGCAGTACGGTTATGATGCCTAGCCCTGTTCAGCATTACAGCAGCGTTGTATGGGGGCCTGACAATGACACCTTTGACCACCGACGCTTTGCGAGATCCGGTAAACGCCCCAGTGCAGCAGGCTTTCGAGCCTTTGGGGGTGGAACCACTCTGTGTCCAGGCAGGCATTTCGCTTCCACCGAGATCATGGCATTCGTCGCGGTTATGATCATGCAGTTCGATGTTAAACCAACGACAGGACATTGGGTCCGACCGTCGAAGAATAAGGTCGAATTTTGGGAATCCACCGCAAGTCCGGATCACGACTTTGAAGTCGAGATTCGCCCAAGAGAACGCGAGGCGATGGAGCAGGAGTGGGCATTCACATTATCGGACTTGGATCAACCCATCGCATTGAGTGCTGAGGATTTGCCCTTGGAAAGTCGCTGAGCGGATGGGGTAGCTTCCGGGATTGTAGTGGAGCGTACTCGATAATTCCGATCTTACATGTGTAAAGGTGGCGTTCTATTCGTGTTTCATTCGCAATGAGTTGCACAATAGCGGTGACGTGAAATGGCTCTGATTGGCATAAATCTAGGCAGCCGCCATCTAAGAAACAGCAGTAGAGATTGATGTTGTCGTTCGATACTGTAATATACAGAAATTACTTGCAGATAACAGTATATGTTTTGACATACACGCACCTTCAAAACGCCCACGCCCTTGTCCGCCACATGCACCTTTCCCTGCTCCACCACTCAATGATCATGATCATGTTTACCACTGCTATCATCCCCCCACGGATGACCGTGCCCCACGCCCTCCCAAGGATCCTCCTCCCAACTCATCCACGTGTAATGGCCCTTAACATCGTTCTCCAACTGCCCCGTCCTCTTCGCTTCCCAACTCTCGGGGCCCGCCAGAACCGCCCAATGCTCCCTCGCCCGCTCCGCCCAATACTTCGCCCTATCTTCAATCCCAAAGCTACTCCACGTATACGCCATGATCTCCTCGTACATCGGCAGTTCGATAATGAGGTCCTCTTCCTCCATGAGGCCGATGAGTTCGGGGAGTAGGCCGAGCATCTGCGGGATGTCCTTTTGCTCGGTGGGGAGGACTGCTTTGATTTCGTTGATCTTCTTGAGCCTCTCGTCTGAGGCAGCGATTACGGTGCTGTTGGCGGTGCAGAGAGGGCAGGTGCATGTGAAGCCCCAGTGGTTTTCTAGTGCGTCGAGGCGCGCTTCGCGGGGCTGGTAGGAGAAGCCATCTATAATTTTTAGTGTCTTGAAAAGGCGGAGGGTTCAATAATGGATTACAAGTGAAGGTGAGTTCCTCTCCGGGCTTGATATCTCTGAGAGCAAAGACATCGAAGTTCAACGTGAAATCATCGAAACGGTAGTATGCGTTCGGACGGCACGCGTGATTGATTCGCTGCTCCATAGTTAGCAACCATTCCTTGCTAATCACGTGACAAATCCTCCGCAATTGACGTCCCAGGGTTAGAAACAAGAACTTACCGCAGCCTCCGGCACGAGCACCAAATGCGAGGATCCGTCCCAGACTTTGGCTCGGTGGCTATTCGTATGAATAATATCTTCATATTCAGATTGGCCGCCCCTCCTGCTCAACACCATCACCAACTCCCTCGTCTTCTCAGGCAACTGCTTGACCGCAGTCTCAATGAGTAGCCGCCTTCGGCTCCGGGACGGAGTATCCAGCGCGTCCCTCGCGATAAACAATGCCGGACTTTTCAGAATCAGCGTCTCGCCCGCTTTAATATTCCTCTTCGCAAAAAGCCCCATTCCCTTGCTTGCCGTCTCTTTCATCTCCCAACTCGACTCGCTAGCTACCTCTTCAAAGAACGGCGAGTACGTCTCGCTCATCAACTCTGCTGCTACTTCGGGGGTCGTCACTAGACTGATCCCTCGACCAGAATTGAAATTGGTGTTGGTATAGACGCAGAAGTCCTGGTGGACGCCTAAATGCCCGTGATCTCCGGTGGATGGGAGAACGGCAGTCACACAGGTCGGGTTGTGCGTCCACGGGAAGGTGTTTGACGTGATGCCATCTTGCAGCACTGGGCATGTAGTCGGGGGTGGATTGACTAGAGGGTCTTGAATCGCCGGGCTAGATCCTGTCTCGAAGAGCGCTGTTGCGCGTGTGGCGAGGAGCAAAGGAACGAGGAGACTTGGGGGTAGCAGCCGGGAGAACGCCGACGAAGACGGAGACATGACTTTAGACTATGGAAGAAGGAAAGAACAGAACATTCAATTGGGAGAACGTAAAGAGAGACGTATGCCCCAGAATTTGAGGGCGAAGAGAGATCTCCATTTGCACGAAAGCCACGTTTCGCAGCTCGAACCACCGATGCGCCTTCCAGGGCTCAATTGAAAACATGCTGGCCTTAATCATGCTTGGCAGGCTGTATTAGGCGGCGGGATATGAAGCTGTGAGGCAGAATGTGGAGGAATAAATTGCAATTGACACCGGCTACCGGCAGATGTGCGGCAGCCCCTGTCGCATCCGGATCTGGACTAGCGCATCACGTGATCTTTCACTCATTATTTAAGCAACGAATTTGGATGCTTCATGTCAAGGAAGATCAATCATTCATATTTTTTGTAGGTCAAGGAGAGGTTCGTCGCCTACCATATCCGCAACGAGCCTCGACGCCGAAACACCATCCGAGTGCAAATATACATACAGGAAGCGCAACATCATTTCAAGACAATACTACACAATCGCCAATCCTCATTAGTTCCTGGGAGCAAAGACGTCCATCGCCCTAAGCTCCCTCTTCGCATTCGTTTCCCGTGGAAGCGCGTCTGTGCAATCAACCATACCCTTCGTGCCGGCGCTGCCGAACAAAGCCATCTTTCCCATAGCATCAGCGAACTTCCCGTTCCACTTTCCCTGGTTATTCACGAAGCCTTTGAACTCCTTGCCGACGTCACGGTAGTTGGCGAGCTTGCTGTCAGACGGGAAGACGAAAGCGCCTTTGGGTGGCTTGAGCGTTTCTGAGTAGTACTTAACGTCCCAAATGCCAGGAGTGCTGTCCTGTCCTTTACCGCTTTGGCTTGGATCAAAGCCGAATTGCTTGGAGGTACTGTGGGCACCTGCATGAAGTTAGATGGGAGGAAGGTCACCATGACGGTGGAATACTAACCAAGTAAGGCTGCAAGATCACGGTCATCGAAGCCCTTAGCTTTGAAGAGATTGGAAAGAATAGCGGGATCAGCCTTGACATCGGGAAGGCCCCCTTCCGGAGCGGGAGTGGAAGAGCTTTTGCGACCGATCCAAGTCTTCACACGAGGTCCGCGTGGGCAGGTGACGATGGCATGATTGCCAGCAAAGACTGCGGCCTAAGTTAGCTGCGGGCCATACTAGGATTGATTGAGTGGGTAACCTTACCAATCATATCAGCAACTTCGACCTTGTACTGGTCGGCAAGGCGCTTGAGATCTTGGGCGATAGGCCGCAGGCCCCCATTCTCAGGACGGTCGAGTTCGGCATCGGAGAGAGCCAAACTACCATCACAGCCGCCAGTGGCTCCTTGAGATTTGTCCCAAGCTGCGTCCTGTCAGCGACGAACGTTCCTGGAAGGGATCGCTGAACCTACATCCACAATCGTGAAAGATCAATCGTATGGCCGCACGAGCAGCATCGTTGCACTGGCCCCTTTCCAAGAATTTGCTAGTCAGTTCCTTGGAGATGGTCGACCAAACGGCAAGGCACTTTCCGCTACCGCTACCACTCCCACTCCCACTCCCACTCCCACTCCCACTCCCACTCCCACTCCCGCTGCCGCTGCCGCTGCCGCCATTTTTGCGGGTAAACAGGCGCATGACGGCGGACGCGTCTGGAAACGAGAGCGCGGTAGCCGCCGAAGCAAAAAGGACAAGATTGACGAAGCGCATCGTGGACAGCGACGACAAGGTCAAAGCTTAGAACGGGAGAGACGAAATTCGTAGAGAACAGCAAAGTCCGTGAATGGGAACGGCTTGATACTAAGTCTTGTAGGCGGGACTTGGTTTCTTATTATATGCGCAGCAGATCAGGAATATGGCCCAGATCATGCTGCGTCCCGCCGACCTTGTTCGCAAGGCTTCATATGAGTGAACCTAGAGCTTCTGACCAAGCCTCTGGCTGGTGTGCATGGCGCCGCTCAAGCCATGGCTTGCAGGCGTCTGATCCTCCACGAGTGTTCGAGGCATGATTGTGAGGTGTTAAACCTGGCTTGAAATGTGGTGATCGATCCAGAGGGGAAGAGGCTTGTCTGAGAAGCCTAGAAGCTCAAGTAGTCGGCGAAGAACATTTGTGAACGCTTGGCGAGCTTTGGCGAGAAAAGAGTAGCCTCTCGTAGTTGCTTAGGGGCGGGAAGATCCGAACGAAAAATCCCTTTGTTCCTGACCTGGATCTAGGGAATCGTAACTGAGCGTAATTTGGCAAAGTTTGATCCATTGATGGCGACGGCAGAACTTAGAGAAAGGGGCAGAACTAATTGACATTCCATTCGAAAGAGACTGGTAGTCAGGTCCAAAGATCTGGAGCCTTGGAGCTGGCGATCGCTTGGGGAAGAGACTCCGGCGGCCACGGCTTCTTCGTTGCTCGACCAGTGAGCCGGCAATGGACATGTGTGGAACGCTGAAGTGATAGATGGCGAGATCGAAATAGCGCCATACCATTGGAGAAACAATTCGAGAGTTGTGGAGCGGATTGTGGCGCTCAGGAGGCTGAAAGAACAACCCGGTCGCCGGAAATGGTAACGACGGATCTAGAGCTTAACAGCAAAATTCGCGTGATTGGACCCAAGTCGGACAAGCTTATAATCAAGCTTTAATGTTCCGAAGGTGTCTCTGCAGCCATCCTTGAGCGATAGAGATTTGAACTGCCCGGGACCTATCATGTGGAGCGCCTAATGGCCGTCGCTGGAGGAGACAATGTGATACGTTTCGGCGGCGACTGTAAGGCCAGCTGGACGGGAAATATATGTTATTCTGGCCTGCTACCCTTGGAATCTGTGTTGGCTTGAAGTATAGGCTGAGATAAAGACATAACGGTACGGTGCATAGTGGCTTGATGTATGGCGATATGAGCCACAACTCGTCTAGGTCAAGTGGCGCAATATGGAAACAACGCACCACGGCGAGAGGAAGGAGGAGAAAGACGTTGAACGCCAGTGGTCGGCTGCACTCCAATCAGTCGGTTGAGGCTCCCAAGAAGCGTTAGAGGCTGGAGATAGTATTTGTCAAGGGACGATCTGTCCCCTGAAGAATAGGCAGCCGTCCTTCATCGAGTCGGAAAGATCCGGGTGCATTGGCTCTCCTCCAGGAAAGGAGGTCCTTTGCCCATGCAAAGACGGAAGCGAATCCCATCGGTTCCCTCGTCAATGGCGATAGAATAATAAGTCGTATCGCACGATCCCCCGAGAAGGAACAAGCGCCATAGATGGCTCTGGTGTAGGACATTTCTGTTCTGTACGGGTCGTTCCGTCGTCGCCGATTTGAGGGTTACGCTTCGATGGCCGTTTCCTCTTCATAGCTTCGCCTTGTCCACAAGTAACCTCCCAAGTCCCTGTTTCAGCTCATCGCTCATGCCACGCTTCTCAGGCTTCCTGCTCTCTCGGTCAACAAAGACATGGACAAACTCGCCCACTGCCTTGACCTCCTCGTGCCCTCTCTCGAATACGCCAATCTCATAGGTGACAGAGCTCTTCCCGAGCTTGTTCACTCTCAGCGCTAGATCTACGACGGCAGGGAACTCTATTGGGGCGAGGTAGTCGCAGTGTGAATGGACGACAAGGCCGATCTGGGACGAGGTCGGAGGGTGGAGGGAGCAGTGCTGGATCAAGTACGTGTTGACCACGGAATCGAATCTACAGCATTGTCAGGAGACATATTATAATGAATGGAGCTAGCGATGGCTTACAGGAAGTAGTAGATACTGTTGTTCAAGTGATGGTACATGTCATTGTCGCTCCTGTCGTGTGGTAAGTCGGGAGGCGGGGTGTGAAGGGTGGGGACCTGTACCATCTCGTCCTGTATTCCAGCTGGAACCTGTAGTCATGTCGCCGTCGCGTTTTCAATGTGTCTAACGCCATCTCGATGGGCGATTCGTGATATTCACGGTCTCCATGTGCGTGTCATGGGTGTCTAAATACTTAGATGTTGTTCGGACCGGCTAGCAATCTATGCCTCGGCACGCGTGCCGCGAATCATCGCGCAGCCATCACTACTATTCACTTTTTCTCTGCAACTACAGAGAGCCATCCACCACGTTGGCGCCCTCACCGCGCATCCTCGCCTACCTCGCTCGCAAAGGGCGCCTCCCCGGCCCAGCGAAACCGTCTATGGCTCTCGTCCCCTCGTCGCTGCCCGACAAATACCCCCCGCTGCCCGACGACAAATTTCCGTTCAAAGAACCTCCGCCCGTCGTCATAACGCCCTGCGATCCGTGGCCGCCGCCATACTACCTCGAGGATGGGTTGCGCAAGGTGAAGCCGTATCACTTCACATATAATACCTACTGCAAACAACGATGGCGTGGGAGGGAGATACTAGATATCTTCGCGAGCGAGTTCCGGGACAGACCGACAGAGTACTATGAGAAGGCTATAATAGAAGGGCGCGTCGTGCTGAATGGCAAGCCGGTACCTTCTACAAAGACGATTGTCAAGAATGGCGACATAATATCGCATACGCTGCACCGACACGAACCTCCAAGCACCGCAAAACCTATAGGCATAGTCCACGAAGATGACGATCTCATAGTGATCGACAAGCCCGCGGGCATACCGGTCCACCCCGCCGGCCGGTACAATTTCAACTCAGTGATCGAGATTATGAGAGCTGACAGAGGATATGGCTGGAATCCGCTACCATGCAACAGGCTGGACAGGCTAACGAGCGGGATCATGTTTATCGGGAAGCACAGGCAAGCAGCGGAGGACATGAGTGCGCAAATTCGGGAGAGGACAGTCAAGAAGGAATACATTACGCGCGTTGTCGGAGAGTTCCCGGAGGGCGAAGTCGTCTGCGAGAAGCCCATTCTCCAGATCAGCCCGAAGCTCGGGCTCAATCGCGTCAGGGCAAATGGCAAGGAGGCAAGGACGGTCTTCAAGAGGCTTGCGTACTATCCGCCCAAAGACGATAAAGAAGAGCCCGTTGCACAGAACGGAGAGCATCATCCCGGCATGGCGTGGAAGAAAATGCGCGGTTACTCCATCGTCCGCTGCTTTCCGATCACCGGCCGCACGCACCAGCTCCGGGTACATTTGCAGTATCTCGGGCATCCGATATCCAACGACCCAATCTACGCGAACCAGCGAGTTTTTGGGCCGTCACTCGGCAGGGGCCATTCAGAAGAGGAAGACGACGAGGATATCATGACGCGGCTTTCACGCATGGGCAAGGAAGACATTGCAGACGCAGTGGCATACCACGACGAGATGGTGGATCAGTACAACAAGCGCAAGGCAGAGAAGATGACAGGCGAGACGTGCAGCGTTTGCGACACCCCGCTGTACAGCGACCCGGGTGTGCATGAGCTGGGCATATACCTGCACGCGCGAAGATACCATTGCGAGGAGGGCAAGTGGGATTACGAGACCGGCCTCCCGGAATGGGCATTACCGCCGCCAGGCTATGAGGGTGCAACCGAGCTAACGAAAGAGTCAGACCCGCTCGCCGTCGATTTGAAGAAGCTGGGGCTAGAGGACGACCACGAAAGCAGAGATCAACAGGGGCAGGCCAATGCTGTGAAGAACGCCACTAAGACGGATACCACGTCAGACGAGCCGGTGGCCGCCAGCGCAGGGGCATGAGCTGCGGTGTCAGCCGCTAATGCCGTGTTTCGATAAATCCTTGAGTGAATGCTTATCGTCACAACAACACGGCCGCTGCCGTCGTGCAAGCTCGGGTCTCAGCGCTGTCAAGTCTGTTGTTTCATTGCTGCCTTCCGGGACCTGCATACCCGGTCCTCATAATCGGTGCTATATGACGCCGACACTGCTTAACAATTCGGAGCGGAGAGAGGACCTCAGTAAGAACCCGCGGCCTTCTTCCGCCTTTTGGTGGAAGCTTTGACCGGCTCTCAGAGCTTGAGCTCCACCGGCGCACCAGCCTGCTCTCCGCTCTTCAGCATCGCCTCCAGAATCTCCAGATCCCTCAGCGCCTCCTCGGGACTCTGCCTCTCGTCCGTCTTTCCCTCGCCCAGTTCCTTCGCCCACGCAACGATTTCCTGCTTGACGCCATTTCCCTCGTCGGGGAAGTCCTTCACCTCTTCCTTCCCATCCCTCTTGGTTGTCACTTTACCCTTCGACACTGTAACCGTCCCCTTCTCACACGCAACCGCATACTCCGACCCGGAAAATGTCGTCCCAAACGATATCGAAATCGTCCCGCTCGCCCCATTGCTCATCTGCAATGTCGCATCCACGGTATCCACGGGCGGCAAATGCTCCCGCAGCTGCGTCGTGAACGCACTAGTCTTCACAACCTTCACATTCCCACCCGCGAGCATCAACCTCGTCGCAGCAACAAAATGCACACCGCCATCCAGCAGGAAGCCGCCCTGGTACTCGGGCTTCTTCCGCCACGCCGTCTCGTAGTATTTCGCGCCGGGCGATACTAACGCGTGCATGCGCGTTCGCGAGCCAAGCACCCGACCGAGCGTGGATATTTGAGATGCGGCATACAGGAAGGAGTCGAGGAAGCGGAAGTTCTCGGCGATGCCGAGCGTGACGCCGCTGGCGTGCCCGCGGTACCAGGACACCAGCTCGGTCGCGGTCGCGATGTCTTTGGCGATGGGCTTCTCGGCTAGGACGTGCTTGCCTGCTGATAGGGCCTTTTTGATGTACTCGGGCTGCACCAGTATGGGCAATCTATGCATTTCCATAGTGTTAGCATAGCATAGCTCTTGATAGATAGCCAAACTATACATAAAAGAAAGACAATTCCACATACGCAATCACCACACCAACAATGTCATCCCGCTTCAGCAACTCCTCATACGTCCGCCCCTCCTGGTCCTCGCTGTACAAATCGACGGCCGCGTCGTCGGAAGCGAGGCCTTGCGCCGACGCGAGCGAGCGCGAGTAGATCGCTTTGAGTGCCAGCGAGGGCGTCGCGCGGATCGCGGGGAGGTGCTCTTCTTTGGCGAAGATGCCGCTGCCGATTAGGGCGATGTTTTTGGACATTGTTTGTTGCTTGAGGGAGGGGAAGGAAAGCTGGAATGGATTGGAGAGAGGGGAGGTGTGTTTTTGTTATGCGGCGGCGGGTAAATAGATGGGATGGAAGTGGTGACGTCGGTTTTGGAGAGAAGTAATGCGGATGGCGGAGAGGGAATTGAGCCTTATATACTGTTGAAGACAGCTCGAGCTGCTACTACGCCTTCTTCGATCGAGAGATATCTTGCAAAGAATTTTTCCAGCGCGGTATTCCTAAGCAGCAGTTGGCAGGTTGCCATCCATGTGGGCTCCATGGGTTGGTGGGGTCGTGTTGTACCCCTCCAGTAGATCCACTTCAAATCCCTGTCGAACCTCCGAACTGTTAAAATTACCCCTTTGGGACAGGAACAGCCGTCCACTTATTCGCCACAGCTGCTCAAACTACCGGATTAGTTCAGGAACAGCCGTGCGCCCTTCGAATGTTTGAAATTTCCAGTGTCGATCGCGGAGCTGGGTGAGTTAAAGACCGAGGGCGAGGCCCCGAAAACTGACTGGCCCAGCATAAACATCAGAACCGGCAAGGATATATCGGCGTTGTGTCGTGCGATAACGGAGATACCTGAAGAGAGCGCGTGAAGATGGGATAAGGTTTTTAGGGTTCCGTTTGGTTCCATCCGGAGCGCTGATCGTTGATCAGCGAGGAGGGATCCGCCAACCTTGATTGGACGACGTTTCGAGCGGGCTGCGGGAGACGGCGCAAGCTTCTGATATGGTGTAAGGCTGGATTCGACACGTATGATACAGAGAACTGCCAGCAACAGACACTACCCTCCGGAGCTCCGTAGAAAGAGAGTTCCTCCCACCCTGACACAAATCCCAATGCAGTATCCTTTTCGACGCCATGCAGTGCCCACCAGTGAATGCCGAGGAAAAGGAGCGATGAATGCGAAAAGAAGCCTTCGAAGATGGGAAACGGCTCATCTGAAAGGGACCGTTCAAACGTTCCCCGCTGGAGGAGTCGCCTCCTTCTGAGCCTTTTTTCTCCTCTCTACAACAATTATGAAGATGAAAGCGACGAACATGCCCAATGCACCCAGCGCAACAGCAAACCAGTACGCCGCCCTCAGCCCAACAAGCCTGAGCGCCATTATCTCCGGGCTTCTGTCTGAAAGCGGGGCAGGCTCGCCGTGGTATAACCCCCTCTTCTTCGCTTCGTGCTCGATTGTGTACCGATCGATGCTTCCGGCGAACCCCAATCCGCACGAGATGCTATAATTGACCATGGTGCTGACAAGGCTCGCAGCGATGCCTTGCTTTTCTTTCGGAAGCGCGGACGACATGAGAATGTTGGCAGCTGGGTAGCTCAAGTTCATGGCACCAGGCATGATAAGGACTGAGACGAAGGTTTGCGCCCAGTAGGTTTGGTTGATTGGCATCGTGGCTAGGAGGAGCGAGCCGACCATGAAGCACGTCATGGATAGGAACATGACCCAGCTGACCCCGAAGCGCTGTATTAGCCAGACCGTTGAAAATGCGAAGGCTACGCCAGTGAGCGCTACCGGCGAGGTCTCGGCGGATGTGAGCAGCGCCGAGTGTCCGCGGAGGTGTTCCAGGAAGAGGTACAGGTAGTATGCCCAGATTCCGTGGGAGGCCCATCCTGCGACGATGCAAGTAAGGGCGAAAACGGCATCTCTCGAAAGGCCTCGTATAGGGATGAGCGGGTAGTCGGTGGCATAGAGCTCCACTAGGATAAAAGCAACCATGAAAAGGACCCCGACTGCAAGCAGAGTACCGATGTAAGGGTTAGCCCAAGTGACGAGGGGAGCCTGATTGAGCGCGAAGTTGATGAGTACGAGACCAGAAACCCCGGTAATGGTTCCCCAGTAGTCAAACTTTGGTTTCTGGTTTCCTTTGAGCGCCGGAGTAACAACGCTCTCGTTGGGCAGAATGACGAAAGTCAACCCCATAACAACGAAACATACGATCGAAAGTATCCAGAAGCTCCATGGCCACCAAGCAAGGTCCGCCAGCAGCGCTGCGAAAACCGCGCCAATGGCAGCGCCTAATGGTCCGCAAGCACCAAAGCAAGCAAAACCGATCATGCGTTTCTGTCCTATGGGAAGGGTGCGACCGATCAAAGCGACAGCGTTCGGGACAAGGAGGGCCGGTCCTGGAAACGATTAGAATGGAGAGTTGAAAATGGGCCAGTGGTACGTACCGATGCCCTGGAAGGCGCGACAGATGCTGAAGAGAATATGGTGCGATTTGTAGCAGAAGCCTAATATGAGCGACCAAACCGAGAACCAGAGCCAGCCAATGAGGTATATTTTTTTGTGGCCATACATGTCGCCTAGCCGACCTGAAGCAGATTTTAGTATAGGATACCAACGATGAAGTGACATGAAATGTGAAGTTACAATTTGCCTGCCGAAGTGGCGCTGCACCTGCCTGTAGTAGAACATGTAATGTTTTCCGCCTTATGCCACGGAGGGCATGCAATAAACTCAGGAACGAACGAAGGAGAAACGTACCGGCAGGAAGAATGAAGGTGCCAACGCTCATGCTGAAGCTAGCTGAAAACCAGCTCAACGTGCCATAATCTTCAACATGAAAATAGTCGGCTAACACCATGACCGGGGCCACCGTTTGATTCAAGGCGCTTAGCGAGAGAAGTTGGGCGATGCATGTGATGAAGATGAAGGCCGCTTCTCGCGCTCTGGTCATCGATGGCTGTGGTAGTGAGGGCGGCGGAGGGCGTAGGATAATTCCGGACGTATTGCTGCTTGGTAGCGTGGAGTCGTCATTTTGCTTCTCTTTGTCACCCTTGGAGGAATAGCCTCCGTACGATCCAGTCTGGGTATAAGGTGTTGAGATCTCAAGGTCGTGAGCTCGATTCTGAGCGAGCTGCGATAACGTGGGAGCATCCGTAATTAACGACGGCAGAGTCCAGTGCACGGAGGCTGATTCGTCGAGCGGTGGAAGTGAAGGAGGTGACTCAAGAGACGAGCTGGACTCAATCGCAGTACTCATAGCGCTTGGCGAAGATAGCTGTGTTCTCGGTAGGAGAACGCTTGCCAGAAGGGGGTACTCGCCAGTGATATACGAAAGCATATACAACTTTCGCGAGGCGGTGGCTCCGCAGTGACATGAGAATAAGCTTTCCAACTGTACCGCTGCGGTTGAAGTACTCTGGAAGAGCCTTGCGCCGAGAGACAGTGGACTCGGGAGTCATGATGGAGTGATGCGGATCTTAGCGCCAGTCCAGCCATGAGCCTGCAGCATTACCTGGAACCGAACGATAACGCGCGGACGAGAAGAAGAACTGGCGCTCCTACAGCCTAGCGGGGGAATGCAAGTTTGTGAGAACGACCCGGAAAAGAATAAGCAAGAATGGTTTCAAAACGGTTACGGCCTTACCTATCTGGTTTGAAGGGCCCGCGGTGGAGAGCCGAACGCTGAGCTGCAACCCGTATTGGGCGCTGCGTCGCAGGAGCCTCTCATCATGGCGTAGAATCCGCTACAAGAAATCCAGAGCGTTGCCAAGACTCCCATCCATATGGCTTCGAAGCGGATCGGCGGTTAAATTTAATCCCCGCATTTTGGTATGGATCTAGTAACACGCGGAATCATCTACTCGTATTCCATGAAGTTGGGAGACTTTGTCCCAGTATTGCGCTCTGCCATCCCTCCTCTTGCGGTTTGCGGAAATTGCAGCCGGCCCGGTATCCGTCAGGGTTCGAGCTCAGATTGTGGTAGAGCAGAAGCGAGAATAGCTGCAAGACTGCCTGAAGATGGGCAATAATTCGTCAAGCATTACGCGGCCAGCTGCAGTATATCCAAAAGAAGGCCTCAGCAGCAGGTACTGGTCCATGGCGGCGTGGTACACGGCGGAGGCGTTCCAGTCCCAGTCAAGTAGGAGAGATGACAGAGTCACGAGAGATAACAAGTCAGCAGCACGGGGTTAAAAAGGCAACTATGCTGAGGGCTGACGGTTGTTCGAGACGTGCCGGATACGACGTGGCTTGCAGATGTCGCTCGGGCCAAGCTTTCGGAACCCCAATTTCGCGATGAGCCGGATCAGCTCCATTGCATCGTCATGCTGGGAAAATTATTCGATTCCTGGTAATGGGCACAGACGGTTGTTCAGTAACAGAGCCAAGATGCAGTCGATTTGTCAAGGGTTGATAATCCATAAGAGGCCCATCTCCTCTGGTGCGAGCGTTGAAGAACCCTAACCTGACGCAGCTCTTCGAAGTCACACCACAAAAGCAAATGCGGGAAGCGCTGAGTCGAGTGAGGAGGCCTCAGGCTGTATACGGCAATGGTCGAAGGCGCTGGATTCCGGGGTTTCGGCGCACCAGCCAGTTCTTCGATTCGAGGATGGCCACATGCTGAAGCGCTCTGACAAAGCAGGGGCATGAAACAAAACACGGCGTACCTCATATCGGTCCGTAGCACTGCTGGAAAACTGGAGTTCGTGAACGAAGGACTTGCTCGACGATGGTGAAGGAGTGGAGAGGGCAATCTTGACTCCCTGACGGAAGGAAGCTGCAAATCCCGGCCGCAAATCTCTTGGCATTCCAGCCGAAAATCTGGTCAGGCTTCCCAGCCTCACCTCCACACCACGGCTCTCTCCGACCTCCCGACGTCAACATCAACCCGTCACCACAAGCTTGTGCCATCTTCAACACCATGCATCTGGATGCCGAAATTCCGTACGCTACAGCTCTAGCGGTTTACCACCGTGTGGTTATCCCCCCACAACATGGTCACCCCGAATGAAGCATCCCGAGGTCCTGTAACTCGGAGCGATTAGCAGCAACCGCCGCGCCCGCCTGCAGCTATTGTGGCCCCTACTAAGCGCAGCGGTTGTAGCCTCAGCCGTGTTGTTCTGCGTCACGTGTAGCCATTACGCTGGCTTTCACACTCATCGCTATGGATTACCAATCTTCACATCCAGACCTTAGGCCCTGCGCGCTGCATCAAGGTGATATCACTGGAACCTCCCGGATAGATGAAGCGGGACTGTCTCCCATATTGATTACGCTGCTCCTAGCTGGTCATGTTTGCTTACACTTAACTTAAGACCAGACGAACGTCGATTATGAACTACAACAAGGACTGAGAAGCATCATCCTCTGATGCATGTCTTCCCTGGAGCCGGATCCCCTCACGTTCAATCACTCCTCAGACGGGCATGCTTCGCAGATCCATCTGGGACTAGCAGAACCATGCCCATCTTCAGCAAGCTGTTCTCCCAGTTTTCGATTCCTCGCACTTCTCTGGATGCCACATGGCCGCAATACCCCCAACATGCACACACTTACTGCTGGACGGGGGGCCGCGCTTGCTACGTCCACCATCTAACTGCCATCACTCATCGCACGACCCGGAGCGTCTTGCGTCGAGCCGGAAATGTCGATCGATCGTCTCCATGTCTCTACGGCTGTGGGATCGCTCGTTCCGGAACTTGATGGAGGGCAATCGATGACTTCCTCAAGTCCATGCGTCCAGTGTTCAAGTTCCTGCCTGACCTCGGGACATTTGAGCTTCGTAGTGCCGAAGTTCTACCACGTGACCCATCGGCTGCTCAAAGCCAATAGGAACATTTTCCGGCCGCATGTCAACCCCTCATTCAGCAGGGTCTCAGTTTCCTCCAGCCTTTCAGGGACGACCGAGATGGGTGATACATAGGCAGTTAAAACAAGGCCGACGCCGAGAATAGGTTAGGAAGCTACTACATACAGCCGCTCGGCACTCCAAATATGTTGTTTGCACTGTGTTAGAATTGGAACTTCTAAGGATATCCTGTCATCCCGAATACCTCTTTTTCATTCCGGGTCAATCATGGCGAGTTTGGAGGCGTCGAGCTTGTTTAGCATCGAGGGGATGGTGTTCGTTATCACCGGAGGTGGAACAGGTTCGCTAATGCTAGATCTGAAAGTGCTCGCATCGCTGATATTACACAGGAATTGGTGCGATGTTTGCAAACGCGCTCGATGTAAACGGTGCTTCGAAGGTCTATATCCTCGGACGCCGAATGGAAAAGCTCCAAGAAGTCGCTGCTGCCGCAGTATGCTCTCTAGGCCGTTCTGTGCCAGTATTCGACTAAACCATAATCACAGAAGAACAAGTCCATCGTTCCCATCCAGTGCGATATCACCTCCAACGACTCTCTCGCCGCTGCAGCAACCCAGGTTGAAAAGGAAGCCGGTTACCTCAATGTTTTGATCGCCAATTCTGGGGCAACTGGACCAAATCTGTACGGTCTACCCAAAGACCGCCGCCCCACAGTAGATGAGATCCACAAGTACCTATGGAACACACCGAGAGACCATTTTAATGAGGCATTCGAGGTTAACGCCACCGCTTGCTTCTACACCTTGATTGCTTTCCTCAAACTCTTATCAAAAGGCAATGAGAGCGAAGCGGGTAAGAGCCTTGGGGTGAAGAGCCAGTTTATTGTTACTGGCAGCATTGGTGCATTCGCAAGGAGACCTGGAATGGGCTTCGCGTACGCTGGAGCTAAGATGGCGATAATTCATATTGTAAAGCAGTTGACAACAATGTTGGCAGACTGGAGGCTTGATATCCGGGCAAATGTGTTCTGCCCAGGTGTGTATCCAAGTGACATGAGTAAGGTATGTTTCTCCGCCCTGCTGCTGTCCACGACGCGCGGCAATCGATTGATGGATATGCAGGGCTTGATGGGTAGCAATGATATGTCAAATGAAGGCTCTATCTCGCCAGAGATGATACCCGCGACTAGGGCAGGCACTGCGGAAGACGCCGGTGGTGCTCTCCTTTTCATGGTCAGCCGAGCAGGTGCATACACCAGTGAGTCGACGATCCTCACCCGAATCGGCCAATTATACGGATGCTAACTGACAGCTAGATGGTAATATCATCATGTCTGATGGTGGACGACATGCGATCGTTCCCGGCACATTCTAGAGACATCTTACGCAATGAAGAGTGTCAACTAGTGCGATCGGCACCGTTGCAGAATCAAGATTCGAAGTTTACTTGAGTTGGCAGCGTCGATTATTGCGTTTATCAAAATGACTTGTTTCGCGCTGCGGTACGCGTCAGCACCTCCAAGATTTGAATGTTTACTTGCATCGCGCTGGCGGCTTACCCTCTTGAGTCATCCCACATTCTGACACCTATCAACCGCCTTACATGCATCGTCCTGCTGACAGGCCTTACATATAGCCTTGAAACCACTCGATGCTTGGGAGTTGTTGCGTCACACCATTCATCTGGAGATAAACAGGGAACCCGCCAGAACACCTACACAAGCATGAAACGAATATAATTCAGATTTACGCTCCCTTAGCTGACGCGTCCTGGGCCTTATCCATCCAGCCGAGACAACTCCACTCAAACCTTCAGATCGTCGCTATTCTTGTCCCTTCCTTTCAGCGTTGCGGCCACCTTTTCACCCATCAACGAATCGATATCAGGAATGAACAAGCTAGCGATAATCGCCAAACCACCAAACGCAAGCGACACCAGGAAAATGGTCCGATATGCGTCGGCATACGCGAATCTGTACGCCTCTGCACCTGTAGCAATGATCTGCGGAGTCAAGCCATTGACAGCATCGAGCAACGACTGCGTTCCACCAGCGGCAATCGCGGCCATGTAGTCTGCGACTGACGATGCTGGCAGACCAGCTTGGACGACTGCAGCTGGAACTTCGGTACTTAACGTCTTCGTCACACGTTGCGTAAGTACGACAGAGTATATCGTCGATGCTATTGTCGAGATAAATGACCGGCTGGATCCTGCGATGCCGGCGGCCGTGCCAATCTCTTCCTGGTCACGGATGGCGATGGTGCAAATCGGCAAAACGAGTGCCTCGTTCCAGCCGACGAACGTCGTAGCTATGAAGACCAAGGCGATGGCCGTCTTCGGCGTGTTGGGGTTACATAGCGCCCCGAGGCCTAGAAAGAGAGTGCCGAGTGTTATGACACAGAAGCACTGCACTTTCCAATGGCCGAAATTCTAGAACCCGTCAGTCATACTGCTACTCCGCAAAGATAGTGGAAGGGCAACTAACCTTTGCGACTCCGCCCCCGATAATCTCTCCGAGCGTGATGCCGATGCCTACGAGGCAGGACACGATGCCACCCCACATTACGCGCCCATGCGCATAGACATTGACCGTCATCTCAGGCCAAATGATGGCTTGAGAGTAGTACACCGAAGCGCCCAAAGACAAACTCAGCATCGACGCTACCCACCCGCGATGCTTGAAGAGGTGCATCGGAATGAGAGGCTCCTTCAGGTCCATGAAGGATTCATATAGGAAGAGCGCCACAATACACAGGAACCCAACCACGATAGGTGCAATAACCTTCGCGTTGCTCCAGGGGTACAGCGAGCCTCCGGAGGATAGTCCGAGGATGAAGAGGACGAGGCCCGCGGTGTACAGGACCAGTCCGACATAATCGAAGTGCTTGAGCCACTTCATGACGGTATCGCGGCCATGCTTCTGGTGGAAGGTCGGCGGGAAGTAAAAGACCGCATAGAGAATCGTGGTCAGGCCGTTGAGGATGATGAGCAGGTAGTACACCCATCGCCACCCGGCTTTCGTGTGCAGGATGAAAGCCGTCGATATCGCAGCGCCGAATCCCGCAGTCGGAAACGAGAACACGAAGATGAGTGCGTTGAACATGAACCTGTACTTGACGGGAACCAACTCTCCGATGATGAAGGCGTAGGAGTATCCTGTCGATGCGGAGAGACCGATTAGGACTTGGCCACCGATGAGAACCGGAACCGTCTTCGCCGTGGAACAAACGATGGCCCCAAGACAGCCTAATGCCGTTCCGACGATGAAGAACCAGCGGCGCCCGAAGATGTCGGACAGACGGCCGACGAGCGTGAGTCCGACAGCCAGACCAATGGTATAGACGAGGGATAGCCAGATTATGCTGTTGGTTGGGCCGAGGGCGACCGCAATCTGACTCAGGACAGGAGCTACCAGGGCGAAGCCTCCCGTTGACGCCTGGTCACGAGCATTAGCATCCTTTAGGTCAGATCGAGAAGGGCAAAAGAGCTCACCATCAAGTTCATGCCGATAGCGCACGTCGTCCCGATGAAGAAAGGGGAATAGAAGTATCCCTTTGGCAGCTCATTGGCTTCACCAACGAAGCCGCGCTCGCCCAAGGCAGTACTGTCAGTAGAGCTCTGAGCCTGCTCCACTTGCTCGACGGCGTCCTTCTCCGCATGAGGTGTCATGATGGACGATAGTTACCAACAGTCGAAGAGTAATAAAGAGGAAGGATCGATGGAAATCGCGAAGTCACAGGGACAGAGTCTGGGGAAGTGGATCCCTTTATGTGTCCCAGCCCGCTGGGATACGTGCACACGATGCAAGACACCTACGCGAACCTAGAAGCCCAGCAAACTCCAGAGGCAGGGGGATGATAATCATCCAAGTTGCCTCTTTCGGTCATGCACGGTTCCCGTCATCCGGGGTCACCACAACGATAAACCCCAAGGATAGAAGCTTGCCCACGCCATTCCATGCTTGTATTCTAAGCCTGCCCTGTGGGGGCGTCTGGAATTGGACTCGGCGCGCATCTGGAGCCAAACGGATGCCGGGGAACCCACCTGGCGGGGCAGCCAGATGCGTGGGCATACTCTAGCATCCCCGCAAAGTCCACGTTGACGCGAAATTTGGGGTTCAATAGCGCGGAGGCGCACTGGCGGCACGCGTGGCGCCATCTGGGGTTGGACTGGGTTTCTGGAAAATGGATTTCCGGGTCCAGCTAGGGATCTATGAATTTGAAGCACTAAGCGAGGCCACGTGAAGGTGGGAACGGTGCAAGTTGGGGCGAGAACGAATTCCTACACGATATCAAACGACTTAGTATGCGTATTTGCGGAGCCTGTAGAGAGCTGTTATCGGATACATGGACGCGTGGATTCCGTTCTGAAGTCGGTCTGGCTGTCGTATATCCGCGCTAAACCTAACATAGCACCGGTTCTGTATTTCCGACCACAAGCCGTCTCAGTCGCCTCATCACCCGCGGTCATGGTATCAATGAAGAGACGCGTTTCAGCAGCCGGCAACTGCTGCACGTGCTCAGGCGTCGCACTTGCTTCCTACGTCCAAAAATCGAAAGTTGCTTGGGCACTGTTTTCCTGAGCATTCTTTCCTTTTATCGCGAGCATGATGCATTCCTTACCAACGAGGCAACTAGGCAAGAGCGGGCCTCGTGTCTCAGCCCTAGGCTACGGCGCTATGGGATTATCAGCGTCGTACGGCAAGGTCGAAGAAAACGAAGCCAGGTTCGCGGTTCTAGACCGTGCGCTGGAGCTTGGGTCAACGTTTTGGGATACTTCGGACGTTTGTGAGGCTCCCATTCTGGAGACAAATTTGGCTCTGACTCAGGATATATAGATGCGGACAGCGAAGACCTTTTGAGGCTATGGTTCGAGCGGACAGGCAAACGCGACCACATCTTCCTCGCTACGAAGTTCGCGGTCACGAAAGACGCCGATGGCCGGCCGACCATACGGAGTGACCCGGAGTATGTGAGGCAGGCTTGTGAGAAGAGCTTGAAGAGGCTGGGGGTGCAGAAGATTGATTTGTATTACTGCCACCGTGTGGATAAGAAGACGCCGATTGAGAAAACTGTCGCTGCTATGGCGGAGTTGAAGAAGTAGGCTCTCTTCCCTTGGTACCAGAGATTGATCTGATTTTTGCTCCATCAGGGAAGGCAAAATCGGCGCGATAGGGCTCAGCGAAGTCTCCGCTTCCACAATCCGTCGCGCAGAGAAAGTGCACCACGTCGACGCCGTGCAAGTCGAATACAGTCCTTTTGCACTAGACATCGAATCACCGCAAATTGACATCCTGCAAACCTGCCGAGAGCTCGGAATCGCTATCGTAGCATACAGTCCGCTCGGTCGTGGTTTTCTCACGGGCCAGATAAAGAGCCCAGATGACTTCGAAGAAGGAGACTTCAGAAAGTATGCGCCGAGGTATAACAAGGAGAACTTCCCGAAGAATCTGAAGCTCGTGGAGAAGCTGCAGGAGTTTGCGCGCAAGAAGGGATGTACGCCTGGGCAGTTGAGCCTGGCGTGGCTGCTGGCACAGGGGGACGATATTATTCCAATTCCGTAAGTCTTATAACGCCATAGATATGGACGCGACTAACTTCGCTTGCAGTGGGACCAAGAAGTCCAAGTATCTCGAGGAGAACATTGGCGCGCTTGCCGTCAAGCTCACCGCCGAGGAGGTGGAGCAGATACGCACAGAGATCGAGAAAGTGGAAGTGGCTGGGGACAGATACCCGCCTTCATTCCAGTCGTATTCATTTGGCGACACGCCAGAGCTTGCGCCATGACAATTTCCCAATAGCATTAGAACCACGTCGCCAAGGTCAATTCAACCATTCCCAACACGTGAGCTTCCATGAGCGCTGCTTTCTACTTCGCCTTAATCGGCTCCCCCAAAACCGTGTTATCGTACCCCAGCATGATATGAATCGGCGCCTTGATAAAATTATTCTCATCCGGCGCAATCGCAGCCACGAAAGCCGGATCCGTCACTATCTCCTGCCACGTCTCGACATCCTTCACCCATACCTCCGCTATGCCATCGTAGTTCGGCACCGGGATCTTGAACTGCTGAGCGGCTTCTCGGAGACGTGGTGAGGCATGCCACTGTCATGCACTTAGCGCTATAGTTGAAAGCACGGGGAACGATGGCAAGCGCGGTAGGGTAGGACGGAGAAGCAAGGGCGGGCTCTTACTTGATTGTACCGGATGACCTTATCGACGAATTTCTTGTTCTCGAGCGCGAGCTTGACGTGGTTCGTTTTCCAGTAGTTGTGGAAGAATTCCTCGGTGACTTCGTCTTTTTTCTGGAGCATCAGCTGGACGCGGATGTAGGGGAGGTCTGCTGGTTCGCCCATGATGGGAGCTGTTGGCGGAGCGGAATACAAGAGACGTAGGGAGCGGTATTGGGGGTATTGTTGAATCTAACGCGAAGCTGCTGGCTTTGTATACAAACAAGGGTAGCTCTCCGGGCATGTGACGTGCGCCGTGCAGGTCGACCTGCACCATGGAGAACCATTTCCGGGTATGCAGGAGATGGGAATTTAGCGCGCCCGCATCCCCCGCATGAGGAGGTCACAGTGCTCTAACTATTGGGCGCCACAGAAAGATGTAGGAATTTCAAACGAGTGGCTTCGTGTCGAATGTCACATGAGTGTGTTGTGCTGGAGTAGCAGTCTGAAGCTTGTATTTCTATCTATATCGTGCCTCTATCGTAAAACACCTTCGGTATATCCACTGGCTTGCACCGGACGTACTCGCACAAATTCTTCCCCAAGATATCATACGAACTACTAGAGTTCGCGCCTCTGTCCAGATGATCCCTCAATAGGAAATGCACAGCATACAGTGCCGGTATCTCAAACCTATCGATCTTCTTTCCCTTATCTTCTTCCTCCAGTAGCTCCCTCAGCTTTCCCACTGACATCAACGAGCGCAGCCAGTCCCATTCATCGGCATGCCGCACAAACAAGCCTAGGTTACAGTCTGATGACTTATCGCCTGATCGGCCATGGACGACGTGGCCTAAGGGAGCTCGCACTGTCTTTCCCCATGTATCCAGAGCCAATGGCAACGCAGTGTCGTAGGAATCTTGTCGTCTTGGATATACCCGAGTATTCGATGGGGGCGGTATCGGTACTGTCTTCCCATCGAAAGTGTGCAGTTCGTGATTAATCTTGTCCTGGGGGAATAGCGCTACCCAGTATTCGAAGAATGGCTTCCCAATGCTCTGCCGCAGATCCATAGCTGGAGTGCCGCCCGGATACCCCTGGAGACAGTTCTCGATGCACCACTTCCCAAAACTTGGGGTATCAGGCGCGACCCCCTTATGCGTACCAGCCGACATCAGATCCGGATTGCGGCTTTGGGCGAAGATACGGAGATCTACTGTCGCGCTTGCCTGGTTTTTTGGATTGATTGGCACCGACCCAGTGACATTGAAGGTCAGAGTCTGAAACTCTTTCCGGTAGTCGCCCATTGATTCGAGCGTCTGGCGCCTCACAAGCTCCACTTTCTCCGCGATATCGAGCCCAGTGAGGAAGAAATGGACTTCGGCTTGCCATCCACCGCGGGCGGTGATGCCGATCTTTGTTGTAGGTGGTGGAGGTGAGCCGACTACTCCGGTGACGCGTACACGGTTCTGGCCTTCGTCGGTGAGTTTGATGCCGTCGAAGCGGGCAGTAACGTCGGAGTTGTAATAGAGCGGTCCTTGGATCTCATACAGAAGCTGGGCGGTAACGGTCTGTATGTTCACGATCCCGCCCGCGTTCTCTTCTTTCGTGATCACGAACTCGCCAGTCGCTTCGATTTCGCCGATAGGAAAGCCTAAGTTGGTGCAGTTGTTCGCATATAGTAGTTCCTGCTTGAAGCCAGTGTAGTAGCCTCCGGTTACGTACGCGCTACACTCGAGCAAGTGGCCTGCTACGAGTGCATATGCGAGCTGTGTGAAGTCGTCTCTTCCCCAGTTATGGTACCACATAGCGGCTCCAATGACGGGCGCGGCGTCGGCCACTCGCCCACATATTACGATATCCGCACCATGCCGTAGAGCCTCCGCAATGCCCACTCCCCCAAGATATGCTTGTGCGCATACAGGTTTTTGGCCCCATTGATCGATTGGAATATCCGAAGGCAGTGATGGAAACTTCTCTCCGCTCTTCAGCATCGCTTTGAACTGCTCCGTCACATCATCACCTGTTACACATGAAACCTTCAAATCGCTTCCTTGGTCTTTGACGAGCTGCTGTACAACCTTAGCGAGAGCTTCTGGGTCACACGAGCCGGCGTTTGAGATGACTCGCTGCTTATTCTTCGCAATATCTTTAATGGCAGGTTTCAGCGCCGCGACGAAACTCATCTCGAAGGCTGTTCGTTCTGCATCCGAATCGCGAGTAGCGCGCTCGTTGCCGCGAAACGTCATACTGATTTCTGATATCCAGTCCCCGAAAAGCACTGCTCAAGTGTCAACGTTTGTATCTATGCGAATGCGTGTGCGTACCATCGATGCTTGGATCTTTTGCCAAATCTTGCATTGATCGAAAGCGATCAAAGACTCCTCCCGATACGCCAGCAATCCGCAACACTCTCTTCAGCGCGCCGTTAGTGTGCCCGTTGGTCTGGCCATTGGGGCGTATGTCTGTTGCCATCGCCTCCAGATAGTTGTCTGTAGTAATTGACGCGGAATATGTCAAGTTAGCGCGAAGTAGGAAGAATGGTTCATCGAGGGCGGTCAACGTTGTGAGCACTTTGAGAGATGCGCGACACCCAGTCGGGCATCACAGGACGCGCCAGGTCCTCAATCCTTCCTACGCCATCCGGTAAACAGCTCCAAAGTCGCGCTCGGCGTGCTGCGGGCAAAAGGGAAGATCATTCTGCCTACGCAATTGGATGAAGGAGGCCGAAATGGGATGAAGGGATGGAAGATCGCGTAGAGACAAGCTTTCCTTAGCGCGCCTGGCAGACCTTCTCCGAACCGAACACCCCGCATCTCCATCCTGTCTGGACACCATACCCCCAGTTGCAGCTTGCATATTTCCGACCGCGTTGTCAGAGTATGCTCCCTTGAGATGGAGTTGGTTCATATGATTTCCGAATAAATTGGAGGGAAGTCAATTTCCGGAGGGGCAGGACGTCGAAGGACGGCGATGGGCCTGGAAGCGGGCTAGGTGGGCTATATGATCTTTCTGTCATGTGTTCTCCGCAATAGAAGATCAGAGAGTCATCAGTCAATCACGAAATCTCGTCATGGCGGTGTTGAACTGGGAAACGCTTCCCTTTGCGCACCTGGGGCCCTCTGCTGCTGCTGGTATCGTCTTTGGAGGCATTGTAAGTCGAGATTCGGCAATGAAAAGTAAAAAAAAAAACTGACCACGAGTCAGCTTTCAATCTACTTGTTTGCGCTATCAATATATCGATTATACTTCCACCCTCTCGCGAGGTTCCCAGGGCCGCTGTTTGCCCGACTCACTCCGGTACAGCTGCTCTAGAAGGGCGACGAAGTACAGACGCTAAAGCGACACAGATCCCCGTAACATGGAGTCTCCTCCGTGGACGTATCCCATTCTACGTGAAGGCGTGCCATGACAAGTACGGTCCTGTCGTCCGCGTATCTCCCAACGAACTGTGCTTCGACGACGAGTCGGCGTGGAAGGACATCTATGGATCGCGTCCAGGGCACAAGAATTTTCACAAGGATCCGATCCACGTCGGTTCTATTGCAGCCGTGCATGGCGCTTCTACGATAACCATGGCGAATGACGCGGACCATGCTCGACAAAGAAGGGCGTTATCACACGCGTTTTCCACAAAGGCACTGCTCGAACAGGAATACATCGTTATGAATTACGTCAATATCTTCGCTCAGAAGATGCAAGAGTTCGCAAGAGGGGACGGAATCGTGGATGTTACGGACTGGTTTGCCTACACGACATTCGATGTGATTGGGGACATGGCGCTCGGGGAGCCCTTTGGATGCTTACACAACGGTTCGTGACGCAATCCCGCGCACTCTAAAATCCCAAGGCTGACATTGCGCAGAGGACTTCCGATTTTGGGTCCCCCTAATCAGCGAATCCATCAAAGCCGGCGCAATCGAACAAGCAACACGCCGCATGGCCACGACCGGAAGCCCCCTCCAACGCTTCCTCATACGCTGCATCCCCGATCGTGTCCGCAAAACGCGCCAAAAGCACCTCGACTACAGCAAAGAAAAGATCCTCAAGCGCATGGAGCAAACGCAGAGCGACCACCGCGACTTCCTCTACTACGTCATGAAGCAGCAAGACAAGGGCGACCTCAACCTAAACGAAGTCATCGTCAACGGCGCGCTCTTCATCATCGCCGGCACAGAAACCACGGCGGGCTTCCTCACAGGGTTGTTCAACCTCATCACCCGTCCAAACAACGCGCATATCCTCGAGAAACTGACGCACGAGATCCGCTCGAGCTTCAAGAGCGAGACCGACATGAACTTCGAAGCCCTCGTCAGGCTGCCCTACCTCACCGCCGTCATCGAAGAAGGCCTGCGCATGTTCCCCTCAGCCCCCATCGGCTTCGTCCGCACAGTCCCCGCCGGCGGCGACACCGTGTCCGGCCACTTCGTCCCCGAAGGCACCACGGTCTCCGTATGCATGTGGGCGGCCACACACTCGGAGCGCAACTTCAGCGACCCCTACGTGTTCCGTCCCGAACGCTGGCTCGACCGCGAGAAAAACACCACCGACAAGCTTGGTGCTAGCAATCCGTTCTCGCTCGGTCCAAGAGGCTGCATCGGCAGGAACCTGAGCTATATGGAGATGAGGCTGATTATCGGGAAGCTGCTGTGGCATAACGATGTCGAGATGTATGGGGAGAATAGGGTGTGGGATCCGAGGAGGGAGTATGAGAATATGGTGGTGTATAATAATTGGATTAAGCCGAGTTTGAAGTTGAAGCTGACGCCGAGGAGGGATTAGATAGATTATTTTATAATTGAGCATTTTTATCCGTATCCCGCTACTCTGTACCGAAGAAGAGCATCGTATGCAACTCCACCTTTTTCAACTATGCTTATCCACACGTATTCGTCCAGGTTCGTAATTGGAAGCGAGGAGACTTTCAAGGCGTTGTACTAGTGGGATGGAGAACCAAAGCACCCAAGACAAATGATAGGCTACTACAATAGCCACCCCATTCCTACTTACACGCAACCTAATGATCATACGCCGCAAGAATCTCATCAAAATACTGCTTCGTCCTCGCCTTCAAATCTGGATGCGTAGCCACCCACCCCTTATCCAGCCTAATCCCGTCCAAAATCTGGCCCGCCACCTCACTCGCCGGCACACGCCTCGCCTCCCTCTTCTTAACCTCGACCTTGAGCGGCTCTCCAAACCTGTCCGGCCTACTCCGCTCGCTCTTCATGATCTCCGTTTGCGTGCCTGCAATAACAACCGTGGTCACGCCGACGCCGTGCTCGGCAGCTTCGGGGCGCATGGCGGCGCCCAGTGCGTGCACGGCAGCTTTGGCGGATGTGTACGGCCCGTGGAGTGTTACCCAGTTGGGCACCATGCCGGCTTGCGAGCCGTTGATGACGATGTGGCCGGACCGGCGCTCCACCATGTCGGGGTAGAATTCTTGGATGCAGTATTGCGTGCCGTGGAGCACGACGCCGTAGACCCAGTCCCAGTCGGAGTCTCTGTGCATGTGATAGGGGCCGCTTGTCGTCACTCCCGCATTGCAGACGAGGATGTCGACTTGCAGGCCCGCTTTGGTGATCTCGGCTTTGAGGTTCTTGACGGCCGCGCGGTCCGACACGTCGCAGATTATGTCGAAGACTTTGACGTTCGGGGAGGCTTCGCGGATCTGATTGGCGCCTGCGCTGAGACGCTCTTTGGAGGTTGAGGAGACGACCACGTTGCAGCCTTGCTCTGCGAGTTGGAGCGCAAGCGCGAGGCCGATTCCGGTTCCACCGCCGGTGATGACGGCTGTCTTGCCTTTGAGATCCTTCATCCTGGCTGGAAGCCGTAGAGAATAAGCCAGACCTGTCAGTCTAAATGCAGTGTTGTCCTCAGAAGCGCGGAAAGGTTGAAATGACTTCGTCTGCAAACTACACGCCTCCGCCTCAGTGAGCAATATAGCGCTGGCGTCCAACTCAGGCGAGCCATGTTTGAATGAGTGGTCTTCAGGCAGTCTACACGCGTGGAAATACTCTACCGTTGACGCGTCGAGCAGGAGACGTACCTGCGTGTTAGGAGAAAGGGGGTAAGTGTAGGTGGGGTCGAGGCACGTGAATGGCGGGGTAGCTCTCCCCGGATCTTCCAGTTTTCTCCGTCGACCTTCGCACTCCGGTAACACATATCCGGCCATTCCTCTATTCTTCCATCTCAAGACTGTTGGTCTCAATTGACAAAAGGGCGGAGCATTCACAATGGCGCGTTGCAAGCCCGATAGGACGCGCTTCGATCCAGCGTGACGTCTCCATTCACTTCTCTCGTTCCATGCTCATCCCGACTGCCCCCAGCATCCTCGACTAACCCATGGCGCAAAACATCAAAGGCCCCGGCATGCTCTGGGTAACGGGCAACATCTCCAAGCACGCGGCCAACCTGCTCGACGAAGACACCTTCCTCCGCTGGTACGACGACGACCACATCGCCGAAATCGTAGCAACATCCGGCATCCCGAGCGCTTTCCGCTGCCTTCACGTTGATAGGGCCTCACCGCTGGGGACGCCGGAATGCCCGAAGCCGTATCTCGCGTTCTATCCCATGCCGGATTTGGCGTTTACGCAGGGGCAGGAATTCAAGGGGATCCGGGTGAAGAGTGATATCTTGCCCGGGTCCGGGATCGTGTATGATATGGCGGACTTGGATGTGGGCTATTATGGGCTGGTGGGGAAGAGTGGGAGCGGGGTGAAGAAAGGTATGTCGAATGTGGACCAAGGGAGATAGGTGTCTAGATGCTTACTTAGCTCCCCTAGGCCCGGCGCAGTTCTTCGTGGTTTCGGCGATTGAGCCCCCGAGCGACGCTATGGATGAGGAAGTGAACCAGTTCTTCGACCAGGTAAGAAGTTGGCGTAGAGGTCCTTCTGAGCAGTCAAAATGCTGACAACCGGAGTAGCAAGCAGCGACCATGTCAAAAACCGAAAACTACCAGCGCTCACTCCGCTTCCGGCTCCTCTACGCTCGCACAAACGCGCAGTCACGAGCACTAAAAGGCCTCCCGACGACCGACGATGCACCAGCCCCCGAACCGCCAACGTGGATGCAAGTCTACGAGTTCTCCGCTGAGCCGTCATCCAATGTGCGGGCCGCCATCAAGAGCGATTCTCACGAGCTCCTGAAGAAGGCCAGACAGAATGAGGCCAATGCCTTCAGGCTAGCGAAACCGCACGGTGAGGCGAAGTTCTTCGAGGAGTAGCGGTGTACTGTACAGCACACACCGGTTACCTACCCAGAGTTAGGCAGTTTAGAATCAAGGAAGTGTTCACTTTCAGCTGCAATGTCTTCCTTTGATGCTTCCATTGTGACTCCACATGCAACACAAACCCCTCAAAACACGCAAAATACCAGCATGTGAAAAAGTCATCAAGAGTTATACTGTACCTAGGCATCCCTACCTTTCCGATTTCCGCCTCCAACGATCCAATTAGCGTCTCCTAGCTCCCGATGCCACAGCCTCACCCCGCACACATCACCCTCTTCACACAACACTCCGATGTGAAGGGGAACTGCACTTCCCGGCTTCCGCCCTCGTATCCTTCTCCAGACCAAATACTCGCCTATCAAACACCGCGGAGCCCTACCCGGCGTGGCGCAATCTTAGCTAAGCTTACCAAAGCCACGCATGCACAGGAAAATCCGGGGTAACGCCAGGTAAGGAAAAGCATATCCCGGGGCAAAGGAAAGTATATCTGCATATGCAGCCTGCAAAGGGTCAAGGGAGACAATTGCTCCTACTTTTGACATCTGAACATCCCACGAAAATAAGTCGGCGGCAGATCTCGGATCGCCGCATTCCCCACGCACCACCTCACACGACCATAGCCTGATTAGCACACCCGCGACGCTAAACGCCTCAATCGGGCAAAATCACCTGCCCATCCAATTCCAGTCATACCTCGAAATTCGATATACAAAAAGGAGCCCGTCGAATTGCCCGATTCTGTCTTGTCCACCAACCATCAACAGACAGACCGAGGCATTTTGGACACTTCATACTTTTAATTCTGTTTCTTTGCAGAAGAGATACAATACAATGCCTTCAGTCAGTCAATTCCCACCCGCGCGAGTCTTTCTCAAAACCCCTCCGAACGCCAAAGCTTCCGTTGTAGCAAATGCTGCGAGACGCACTTCGTTGACGGCGAGCAACGCGAGCAGATTCACAACCACGTCTTCAACCACGTCGCAATCTCAGTCGCAGACTGCGACGCAGCGTGCGAGTGGTACGGCAAGGTCTTTGGCTTCAAGAGAATCCGGTACGTGAACCGCCCACCGCCATACCTGCCACCACCAACTTCAAACAAATCACGTGAACATCAAACTGATATATTCGCCAGCAACGACCGCATGACGGACCGCAGCGCGGACCCAGCACAACCAATCTTCCGCATCTACCCATCATCTCTCCAAAAAGTAAAAATTGCCTGGCTCGGCTGCGGCAACAGCGTGGGCTTCGAAGTCTTCGAATTCATCGACCCGCCGCACGAGCCGAAGCCAGATTTTGAGTATAGCAAAGCGGGGTTTTTCCATATTGCGGTGACGAGTCCGGATCCGGAGGAGACGCTGAAGAGGGCGGTGGCAGAGGGCGGCAAGCAAGTGGGCGAGGCGGTGGCTATGGGACCGACGGAGAAGGCGCTGTATTTGATGGATCCGTGGGGGAATGTGGTTGAGGTGTTGAGTTGTAGTTTTGAGAGTTTGTTGGCGAATACGGGATAGCATTGATACCAGCGGCGGGGCTGCATTAGCATATAGCATGAATCTCCTGGTTTGGAGAGGATAAATTCGGCATCGCATATGACCACAATAACCTGGCTTCTGAGTGTTCATGTGAAAGAAGTGTTAGACTAACGAGATATAAAGAACTGATATAGGAGAGATAGAATAGGCTGAGTGAGCAAAGTTGCATGACAACCATAAACAAGGAGTATCGAGATAAACACGAGGACCCGGAGATCTGACTGATAATGGATATTCATAACCTACGCGAACTGCACGAGCTGGCGCTTAGTCAACTCCCCTCTCTTCATCCTTTCCACCATCCCATTCACATCGTCCAAGCTCTTATATATCTCTACTTCAGGCTTGATGTTGTGCTTAGCCGTGAAATCGATAGCTTTCTTCATCCTCGAAGGGATGCCCGTACTATCACCCTTGATCCGGTACGTCCCTCTCGCGATGTCCAGCGCCTCGAACGTGACTCCATTCTTCGGCAGCCCGACGACCATGATGATGCCACCCAGCTTGACCAGCTTCGGCGCGCTCTGGTAAGCTGCGTCCGCTGCGCTGAACACGGCCACCGCGTCTGCGCCTTTATTCGGCCCGCGGTCCATGAACGCCTTCGCGTCTTCAGCGTAGTTCTTGTTCGTTCTCGAGTTGAACACCGCGTCTGCGCCTTGTGCCTTCGCCATGGAGAGAATCTCGTCGTTGATATCCACACCGATCACTTTGAAGCCCATCGCCTTCGCATACTGACATGCGAGCTGCCCGAGGCCGCCGCATCCGATGATCACGAGCCATTGTCCGGGCGTCAATTCGCACGAATCGACGCAGTGGAAGGCTGCTCCAATTAGCTAGCTCCTTGAACACACGACATTGCCATCCCCGTGTGTAACCGCACCTGTTATACCCCCACAGAACATTGGCGCCGACGTGTCCGGCGGCAGATTCTCCGGCAGAATGATACAGCTATTCGCATCCACCGTCGCATACTCAGCAAACAGGCCCGGCTCATTGAAGCCCTGCACGCGGCTCTCCCTCGTCAAGCAATGATTATTGTGCACGGCGCAGCCCTCACACTCGTTGCAGTAGTTGACAATGTATGTGAAGCCGATGGCGTCGCCGACCTTGAAGCCGCGGTTCTCGGCGGAGGGATGGATTTCAGCGATGTATCCGGCGCCCTCGTGGCCGATTGTGACGGGCTGTTCGTGCGGAAGGGCCATGGACATGAGGTCGGAGTGGCAGAGCGAGGCGGAGGCGAGCTTGACGAGGAATTGGCCGGCGCCGGGGGACGGTTTGGGGACTTCGTTCACGACGACCTTCTGCTGGGCCTTGGGGGGCTGTTAGAAATCTGCCTCCTGTATGCGAGACAAAGGTAGCTCACCGGGTCCCACTGTGCTGCCTTCATCTTAGATGGCGAGTAGATGGGACGTTAGCGGAGATACCGTCAGATGCTAAGTAAACTGCGTGTACGCGCGACATTGGAAGCTTCAAGAGCTCCCTTCCGCAAGTGCCACAGCCACATCGGCCGGGCCATGATAGGTTCTGTCGCTTCCATAATGCGAAGGGAGTGTATATCCGTGCTGGAGCACAGGTGGTTCGCGGAAGGAAGCCGAAAAGCGGCGCCACTAGCGGAGACGAACCCGTCCCCGCACCATCCGCGAACTCCTGATCCCCCCCCACCTCCATCTGCCTGTACAAGTTCCGAGACACTCTACGCCACTGGCCCATATTCGACAGCAGTTCCGGGTCGGGGTTTTAGTAATTGCTGATGGGGACGGCGGAAAAGGTTCGCCGAGCTGCAGGAACGGGCCTCAACTCACAATTGGACGCATCCCGATCCAGCTTTAGCATGAAGGTCATGACCTCAGCATAGGATAGGTATTTTTGCGCGTGAAGACGCGTCTTTCTCTTGTATCGTGTCAAAAGTCAATCATCTTTGCTCTCCTCCGTCCACAATCCATCTCAATTGCCCATCTCCAACAGCATCACGACTCGTCTCCCCCGCCCGCCAGCATGCCCGTAGACTACGACCTCAAAGGCAAAGTCATCGCCCTCACCGGCACCGCCTCAGGCATCGGCTACGAAACCGCTTTACTCCTCGCCCGCCAAGGCGCCCACCTCTCTCTCTGCGACGTCAACGCCTCCGCCCTCCAAGAGAAAGCCACCTCAATCTCTCAAGCCAGCACATCAGGCAAAGTGCTCAGCACTGTCGTCGACGTCCGGCAAGACGTCGCCGTCAACGCCTGGATAGCCAAAACGGTAGAAACGCTCGGCAAGCTCGACGGCGCTGTCAACATGGCGGGCGTGATCCCCAAGGTGATCAATAAAGAGCGAGTGGAGGACCTGAACAACGAGGACTGGCATTTCGTGATTGACGTCAATCTACATGGCGTGATGTACTGTATGCGGGCGCAGCTGCAGAATATGAAGGAGCGCGGGAGTCTTGTTAATGCGGCGTCGATTTGCGGAGTCATTGGGTTCCCGAAGAATGCGGCGTATACGGCGTCGAAACATGCGGTTATTGGGCTGAGCAGGACGGCAGCGAAGGAGGTTGGGGATCGCGAGATCAGAGTGAACTGTATAGCGCCGTAAGTGATGCCGGCTCTGCTTAATATCTCACTGCACGATCGCGAAGCTGACGTGACCAGCGGCCTCATCGACGGCCCCATGCAGCAGAAATCCGTAGCAGCACGAGGCGGCGAGCAGGTATGGAAGCAGCAAATCCACAGGCGAGGCACGCCGCAAGAAGTCGCACAGTTGATTGCGTGGCTGCTCTGCGACGACACGCAGTACATCACAGGCACGGTACAAGTCATAGACGGTGGATGGGTATGCTAGACATTCGAGCAATCAATCGACATCTTCAACATCCTCTTTCTACCTCAGCTCAGCTCACCTCCACCCATTCCCCTACACTCCAGCTCCCACAAGCCCACCTCACCTCCCCTCATCTCACCCCACCACACGCACCTCCCTCCTTCCTCAATGCGCCGCCAGAGCCGCGACATCAATGAAAAAGCCAAAGCCAACCTAAAGTCAACCTGAGCGCCAGCAAAAATTACGCCAGAAACCAGCCCGAAGGAATGATCAAGACACCGGACCGAATGCGCGCTGTGCAATGCGTCGATCCAGGCTGGTCGCGCGAATTGATGAGCTCGCGGACCCTGACAAGGTAAGTATGAAGGAAAAAAAAGGAAAAAGGAAAAAAGGAGGGGGACGGGCGGGTTTATATAGACGGGAGGAGAGGGTCCGGGCGCGCAGGCGGCAGGGGGCACGTGATCGGGGGAGGCGTTTGGCGAGGTGAGGGGGTGCGTGTGCGGGCGTTGCCGGAGGGATGGAGAAGGTGAGAGAAGGTTTGTTGATGGGGGAATGACGTAGGAGGGCGGGACGGAGCGGTGTGGGCGTGGGTAGGTGAAGGCGGTTGTTGTGAGGCGGTCAGTTCCAACTGTTGGGAGTACTGTCGGATCTCATCATCTTACATTTGCTATGCAGTTCTGTGCAAGATGCAACTGATGAACTATCCTGCTGAAGCGGCGATCTCTATATAGATATCCACTCCCGCCTATGTCAACAGCTCAGCTCCGCCCAGATGTACTCCTTGACCGCATATGCCCAATAACAGGAACCAACAGACTAGTCTCACTCTTGGATCTCAAATGCTGTGCCTGCCTACTCCTCGCATCCTCAAGTTTGATAGCCACGACAGGAGCGCCGTGCAAGAGACCGGGCACTAGCTGTTGCCTTACTAACTGAGAAGTAGCGCTACAACGTTTCGAGCTGAGGTTCGACACCGCCGCAGTTAACGGGTTTTGTGCTGACGCCGCTGGAGGAGATGTGCGTGCTATTTGCGTTTTGAAAGCCTGGTAATCATGAGTGATGCATGAGGATAAAGGCCTGGATGACGTACCTGAGATAGGGCGTCTGTGATGGAGAATCTCACACCATTTGAGTTTGCGGATGAGGTACCAGGGTCGCGCGATTGGCGAGAGGACCCTAACCGTTCTTTGAACGAGTTGAATGCCCGGCCAACCTGCCCGGCTGTGATATGTTTTGCGTGTGTTGTGGGACCTTCGATGACTTCGATGGGTATCGTAACAGCCTCCACAGGAGCAGCGCATTTGCACCAGTATGGTCGAAGGTTTCTCTTAGCTCGTTGCACCTCGTCTCCCTTTGCTCGCAAATGCAATATTCTACCACGGACCCTCTCCACGTCCCTAGCGGATCTTTTGCGTTCCAAGGCTTTTGCCTGCATGTGCAGACATTCCATGGCGAGCTCACGTTCGTTAGGGTCGGTCGAGCTGTGTAACTCACTGTAGAGTGCTTCGAGCGTTGAAAAAGCTCGGTCATTGTCCAGGTCGTCTCGTGCCAGATACGTAGAGGCGAGATGAAATTTTGCCCATGTTGTCGCACCGTCGCCCTCTCCAAACACCTCCGTACGATCTTTGGTAACTTCTTCTCTCAACTGGCAGGCAATATCGAATCTTTTCTGATCTTCGTAGACACTAGCTAGATTCGCTTTTGCTGAAATGGTTTTTGGATGCTTGTGCCCCTTCCATTCCTGAAAACGTAGCACGATCTCTTTGATGAATAATTCTTCTTCCGAAGAGAACATTCTAACATTATATGATATCGCGTAAAGTCCTGCAATTTCCGTCCCCATAGACACTGGATGGTAGGGTCCCTTGCTGGCGAAAGCAAACCAGATAAGCCAGATTGGTCGCATCCATGGAACCGGTGAGTGACTCGTGGTCTTCCGCAAAATCCAACATAGCACGAATCGTGCGCAGGTCCGTTTCGCCGTACTGCCGAACTCGATACTGATACAACTCGAAATGCATGGTCACTGATTCCCTAAGACGACCTTGCAGACGAATAAGTTTTCCCATGAGTGCAACAGCCTCCCAAACGCTCTCGTGAGAATCTCCCCGTCTGGATTTCCGTGAACCGATGACGGCTTTACAAAGTTCGGTAGCCCTGTCATACTCGCACGTCTCGGCCAAGAACATTGAGAAGAGAAACCCGTCATCCTCGAATGGATAAGTCCCGAGCGCGTAATTCGAATCGTGAAGAGTTGCAAGATTGTTGGCACAGGCTGTCATATGAGCGAGTACTTTCTGATTCTCGCTGAAAATTGACAATAAGGAGGCACAATCTTCGCGCATAGTGACTTTCTGTTTGAGCATGGCGCTGACGAGATGAACAGCCCGAAAAAGTGTTGTTCGACATCCTTCTGGCTGGGTGTCGCACGTCAGTCTCAACCACTCGGCAACCAAGGGATGCATAGAAAAGAAGACTTTGTCGGCTTCTCCACGCCGACTACTGATGAGCGACAGTATGGACAGCTGGTGTACCATATCCTAATAACGGTCATTGTCCCACGAGCCTTGGGTATTGAAGAAGAGTTGCTGCCAATCACAGCCGCTGTGTAGTCGAAGCGCCGATTCGCGTATCTTATAGCGAAGAACGAGTTCAGATACGTGCGTATAGTCGAGGAATGCGCAGGTGCTCAAGAAGTCTCTGACATGCTTCCGACTTTCCACATCTGGCCCTAGTTGCTCTAAAGACATCTCCCATGTCGTGAAAACACTCACTGCAGAGTCCTGCCTCTCGCCGCCGAAAACCTTGCGGTACTCCCAGCCATGGGGTGTATACTTGAACATGATGTGCTTCTTCTCTTCATAGATGTCGAGAAACCGACCGAGGCTGGAGAACTGTTGTCTCAAGCAGAATGCACCCGCCTGATCGATGGCCAAAGGTAGAAGCGCCAGTTTTTCGACGATCTTTTGAGCATGGGACCGATTTTGCTGTGTCTTCGCTGCATGACCGCTCCAGCAGCAACCGAACCGCGCTGTCTCCTTCGAGGCCGGAAACGGGAATGTATAAAGTGGCGTATCGCTGCACCTCGGCGCTCCTTGTCGTGATAAGAATCTTTGCGCTTGATCCCCTAGGAAGATGATCAAGTAGGGTGGGGAATCGGCGCGGGTCGTCGTAGTTATCAACTACGAGAATCCATGACGCAGTCCAACCTCGCATCATATCTTTTACCAGCTGCACTTTGCGAGAGGGATTCTGAGGCACCGCGCCATCGTTTTGTATCGTATCGCAGATAATTTCAAAGCTCTTCAATATAGACGACTCTGAGCTTGCATCCACCCATAGGACGGAGTGGCAGTCGTACAGGCGGCGTGTGACTTCCAAGGCAATTTGAGTCTTGCCCTGGCCTCCGAGACCTTGAATGACGACCCTTACTTGGCTCCCTGTATGAGTGTCCGTGTGATGTTCGATCTTGGAAAGACATTTCTTACGTCCGACAAAGAGGGATACGGCGATGGGAACCGATCCGATGTACGCGTATCTCGGGCTGCATTGTGGTCGGGGTTTCGAAGGAAAGCGCGTTGCAATATCCCGTATATTCGCCATGTGCGCTCTCAAGTTTTGATTAAACGATCCAAGTCGTCATCCTTGCGCACGCTGGTCATCGCACTTCCGAGGTTTGCTATCAAAGACTGATGTTCATTGATGCGGACGCATCGGATGAAGTCTTCCAGCTCTTGAAGTTGCTTCTTGAAACCTTCGATGAGTGCGTAGACTGGGTCTTTCATGTCACTGCGGTCTACGGCCGCTGTGTCCAGGCTCTGGATCAATCCTTCAACGTACTCAAGTTCCCTCCGAACCGGGGCGAACGCCTTCGGAACGTCTCCAAGCTGTCCCCTCAGATCATCGATGCGCCGGATAACTCTGTATGAGAAATCGGTGAGCTGCACGATAGAAGCTACTAGACCCACGGTATGGAAGAAACTGAGTGATAGATGAAAGCTACGACACTGGTAGTCCAGAGCAGGATGGAGGGCGTGAGCATCGACCTGGGCACTACCAGGCTCCTGGGGTTGGTAGCATCGCGAGACGGACCGGTGGCGCGGAGCCACCGCTATATGTCCGTTTGAGCATGCGTTTCTTTTGTAGCCTCGAGGTGGTTTTGGCGGCGGCTTGGTCTTGGGAGCTGAGCTCGTATCCCTCATGCCTGCGCACACTCGTTAGCTAGACGACGTCATTGGATGAAGCCTATACGCCAGGAAGCTGAAGAAGTTAGGCATTCTAAAGCGGACACACTGTCCAGCTGTGGCGCAATTCTTCAATACACCAGGCCCGTGGACACCCTGAAAAGGGAACATGCAGGAGAGGGAACCGCGGCGTATGTGTGAGGCTCAACATCGCTGCCGACTTTGTGAGTTGATCCGATCCAGGTTGCAGGCTGCCTTTATTTAGTCCTGCGATGGAATTCAAGAAGATGGAGGTTTTCGTTAGCCCGGTGATTAGCGGGTGGTGTACTGTGTAGAGTTGTACTGTGTAAGCGCGATAAGCGTGAGCCTGTTCCGCCTGACTAAGCCGGGTGACGGTTTGAGCCTTGAGGAAGCTGCGATGGGTGCCGCACTTCGGTCTTCGTTTGATCCTTCAGCAGTCGATCTATCCTCGTCTTGCGAACAAATGATGATTCTTCTCATGATGGCGCGCCTCTCATCGCACCGAGGTTGCCATCTCGCGCGTTCCAAAGCCGTTCCCGTTTGAGGCGTGACGCAGCACATTCTTCCAAGAGCTCGGCGCTGCTCCGCCACAGCCCACTCCTCACGAACGAACAGCGATGCGACGCGATCAGCAGGAGGAGCGGCCTGAAGCACCCAGAGTTCCGAGACGAGTCCGATACGCCGCTATTTAAAATCCGTCGTCGTCACCGTGCTTACGCCCAACTGTCCATCCCGCAGTCGCCGATGCTGTACTAATACTTTGCTGCTTTTCCGCCTTTTCTGTTCCTTCTTCTCGCCTCTCCTCTTTAATCACACCAAATACGATCGTTTGAGCATGCATATCGGAAAGGCTGGATGCGTCGCAGCGCTGAGCTTCGGCCTCGCGAATGCCGATTTCTACCTGTACACAGAGCCTCCCATCCCACTGAGTGCAGTGCCGACCTTCGCAAATCCATCAGACGTACGTCCTGCTTTCTTCCTTTCTTCCTTTCTTCCTGAACCTCATCGTGTTCGCGGCTAACGCCTTCCTGGCAGGCATCAAGCTGGACCACCTCCGTTTTCCTCAATGCCAAAATCTCGTACGGCGACTTCACCCAATCCTTGGGCGAGGCTTACAAGTCCTCCGTCGACTCCGCCCGCTCCGAGATCAAAGCCTTCGCCGCTTCCGCCCAAAACTACAGTATTCCGGCTGTTATCACAGATGATGCCGCCACGACGTCCATCAGCGACGGAGTACCGGACTGGTATACCGCATTGCCTTCCGCGGTGCGACAGTTCAAGGAGCAGCAGGTGGCCAATCAGTTTAGCATCGTGAGGGAGGTTATCGCCGACGATACGACCGCCACGGCGAGTTCGACCGGCGGAGCAATGCCGACTCCCCGGGCTGGCATCGGTGCGGGCTTTGGAGCTATGGCCGCCATCGCCGCGGGCGTGTTCTTGTAGAACATTGCTACATGGAGGAGGAGACTTGGATCGGTCATAAATTGGATACACAGATAGCCCTGGGTGGCCAGACGCGAAGCATTCTACAGGCGATTGGGCAGAGCCAGTCCCAAGAGGACTCGTCCGGCGCTTCCAGTTCTGGCGTCGAGGCGTAAACGCTCTCGGAAATACCTCAATATGGTCAGTCTCGAACGTGGCCTCATTAGACTCCTACCAGGAATCCTCTGGGCCGTACGGCTTTTCAAGCTCTAGAAGGTTCGTCTCGGGACACGGGACGGGAGTAACGAAGTTGATGAAGAAGCCTGGGCCGGTCTCACATGAGCATTTGCTGAGGTGGCTGAAGCCAATCGCTTGCAGTGAGGGCAAGCAATCACAAAACAATATTCGCTACCTAAGACTCATAAACTGGTGTACCTTTCCTTTCCTGTCTTCATTTTCTGATCAACCATCGCCTCTCACTTCGTCGTGGTGTCGATGCATTCCATCCTGGGGTGTATTCCGCCCTTGCGCTCATTCCTCAGGTCACGTGTAGCTTTTGTCTCCCTTGCACTACGCTGAGGTGAACTCTTAGGAACAGTCGCATACTATATTCCTCCGCTCTGGTTTGGGACTGTGCTATGCCTAAACATCCTTTCGGACAACGCAAGGTCTGGACTTAGTATATCGCCCACTCCAGGGTTGCTTGTGGGGCCTTTGGATATCTGGACCCAAAAGCTAGCGAGCAAAAGCGTCCCAAAGCCGGTGGATACAACGAGGTTGTTTAAGCATCTCGAGAGATTACAGAGTTTGCAAAGAAGTAATCCTCCTGGAACCTGGGCCTCCACAAATCGAAGTTCGACCACAGCTTCAATGAAAGGTTATGCAGGAAAATTGCGTATCCTAAATGTCTTCATCCGAGCGCGGATTATCCATTTCATCTCATCTTAGGACGATACCCCGACCGATGCGTAATCACCTAGGTACACCCGCTCAGATTCCTCTATACCGACACTGGTGGTCACTTCCAAGGTTGCTTCAAGGGAGCCACCCCGCTTTCTTCCTTCCCCGCGACATGACGGAAGGCTCGAAGCATGGCTACGAAGCCGCCGTCATCCTCAACTCAACAAAACCCACACAGCCCTGAAGGGAAGTTTTCACACGTGTCGTACCTCGATTGCTAGATGTTAGTAGATCGATCCTGTCATTACTAATGGAGCCACATCAACCGTCCTATACAATCTCGATCCTATCACCATATCCTCAACACCATCTTTCATAAAGTAACCCTTCTCCTGCGCGCGAATCTACTCGACTCCTACAAGCGGACGACTCCTCTCTAATCTACGCCTAACACCTCTTTCTCTCCGGGCATCCCTACACCGTTCGGCGCTTTGTTCTTCTTCAATCCTTTCCATTCTTAGTCATTTGTTCATATCGACGCGATTTTTAACTGCAGTACCTTTGATACGAGATGTTCCACCTACCCGGGACATGCACGCTACTCATCCTGCCCGCGCTCGCGCTGTCGGCTCCCCAGCACGGCCACCATCACTGGCGCGACACCCCGGAACCATCGAGCGCTACACTACCACCACCAGCCGCTCATGTTCAGGAACCTCCATCTCCGATCCTTAGCGCCCAAGCAACTGAAAATGCCCCAGCCGCCGAGCCCCCGCGCTTTACCCCAACGCTCCAACCCCGCGACGAGCCCACTCCCCAAGCCCCGTCCGCGCTCCCCGATGCCGCGCTCCCAATAACCGCCGGACAAGTCACGCTCAAGAACTCCTGCCCCTACCCCGTCACCCTCGAGCAAGTCCCCGCCGAAGGCTACGAGCCCATCTCCGGCGCCTCGCTCTCCCCCAAGGCGACCTGGAACCAGACGCTCGCGCCCTGCGTCTACGGCAACACAGCGCTCAAAGTATACCGGCTCGACGCGCCCACCTCCTCCGGCAGCAAACCCATGCAATTCGAGTACGGCCGCAAGCAGGCGAAGGTCTGGTACAACATGAGCTTCGTAGACTGCGCCGTCGGCACCCCCGCGGGCGGCATCAACATGAGCTCGTGCGCGGGCCAGGACGGCGGCCTCAAGATCGGGAGTATGCGCGGGTGTAGGATTTTTATGTGCGAACCGGGCGATGTGTGCTGCTCGGAGGGGTATTGCGATAGTAATGCGACGACGACGAAGGTCTCGCCGAATGCGGGGTGTGGGCCCGACCAGGGGTATAGCGATCCGGAGCAGTTGGGCGTTGCGATTGAGCTTTGTGCTGCGGAGGGGTGGGCGGCGGGGAGGTGATAGGCGGAGAGAGGTGGGTTGGGGAGGTGGTGGCAAGGAAGGTTGGTAAGGTGTGCTGGTGTAAATTCTATCGCCTTTTTCTTCCTCCATCTTCTTCTTCTGAATGGGCTTTTTGCAATTTCTGGCATGTGATGGTGCTGCTGCTCACCATTATCGCAAGCTGTGAACTGACCTCACACCTCACACCTTACGCCCTCACTTCGAGCCAGTCCAACCACCGTCTGGAACAACTCAAAACCTCCGCCTGGAAGACAACAACATCAAGCCACTCCCATTCGCCTTCTCCCCTGGACCATGAAGCACAAGGGATAGCTCTTTGCAGCACTCCCTCTCACAACGCTTCCGCCCCTCAACCGCGGCTCATTTAATTGCTCGACCAGTCCGTGCCTCCCACGCAGGATCATGTATGAGCGACAAGAGAGTTTTTGGTATTCTATGCCACTCCACTCCAGCGTTCGCTCCATGCACGGCTTGGTTCGCATGTTTTAGTTAAGAGCCGGGAAGCAGCGCTCAGACATTCGCCTCTGATGAAGTATCTTTTAGTGCCGCCGAATATCCCGCAGAGCGTGTTGAGTGAAGATTTGTCGAAGCCGAGAGGGAGGATTTATACGCGAGAGGATGAATGCTGGGCTTGTTCGGGAGGGAGCTGCCGCGTGCCGCTTTTCCATAACATGGGGGTTCGGAGTTTGTTGGTAGGCTGGGGGAAGGGACGTCGTTCGCCGCCAACATGCTTTGGCCATTCCATGGGTTTAATCGGTCGCAAACACGCATGTGAAGCTTCCTGGCGCAGATGTTGAGCGCCGCCCGCGAGCTTCCACACATCGCAGCTGCCTAGGGTACTTTGTTTGATCACAATCATGTGACCTGGTGAGTCCTGGTTTTGGAAGGCACGGGGAGGAAGTGCCACATTAGGTCGTGGAGCTGCCATTTTGATGGAACTCTGTGGCTTGTAGAGGCGTAGAGGAAGAGATCAGAGGAGTTCTGGTTCATGTGGGCGACTTCGTGATCGATCCTGGCTCTCGGACATGAAGTGTAAATGCAGCTCCACCCACACACCAGGACCTTTGCCTATCACGAAATGGCGCCCGAGCAGAAAAAGAAACGTGTCAGTCGTGGGTCCTGCAATTGCACGCAAACCCACCACCCTCCCCTCACCACACTCAAATTACCCCCCTCAATTATTTTGTCGTATATATTATAGATAAATCTGCAATCCTATCACTAAACAAGCCAAGTGTCATAATAGTGAGAAGGCGTTTCGTTCCCGTGGCCATCAGCGAATCCCATTGTATGGTCACGCTTAGGGTTCGAATCTGGTTGCCGTCTAGGTAATATCAAACTCGCTAATCTTGGATGGGGTATATCAGAAATCAGTTCGCCTGGTATCTGGATTGCCGTAGAGCTTAGACTCTGCCTAAAGCAATTTCTTTTGCCATTTTTTTCTACTTTTATCCTTGGCGGGGGGGACTTGAGCCCTGTGAACGATCCCGCACTGTTTTTAGTCCCCAAGGGAACGACGCAGAAGGGCCCGCAGCCATTCTAGCCTTCCATTGTAATTTTAGAGGGCACGGCGGCGAGGCATAGGTATCTGGTGTGCCATTTTAGTAGCAGTGCATTCGAGTGTGGTAGTGTGGAGGAAGAATGGAGGCGGGGAGAGAGGGAGATTATATACTTTTCAGTAGGTGGAAATGAGTTCGGATCTTAGTCATAGAACATGCCTCTGAAGAGTAGGGAATTAGAGAGGTCGAAGAATTATCTGATCTCTGACTCCGAGTGCCTCGTCTTGATCATTAAGCCGGAAGTCACTCCACTAGTCGGGGATATAAAATCCCCACCCGCGTCCTCCTGCCGAGTCTTCTAAACTTCACTCCCGCCAAGCAAGCTTCAAAATAATGCTCGTATCAGGGCGGTGGCTGCGTGCTAAAAGCTATCAATCCAGTGGCCGATGCTGTGGAGACCAGCCGGCGTCTAAAAACGCACAACATGTTTTACACATGCGTGGAGGGGGACGAAAGATGCCGGGCCCACCCATGTATGAGATGCCAGTGCTCTTCTCTTCGCTTTTCGCGATAGCTCGCCGTGGGACTTTTGTGCCAAACCTAACAGGCTTTGAAGAACATGTCGCGGGCTGTGCAGACATGATTCATTCATTCACACGAAGGAATGTCGAAAAAAGGATCTCTGCCAAACATGGCCGCTCCGAGCTAGCAGTGTAATGAATGATCCGAAAGCAACGACACGAGCTTCTAGCGCATGAAATTCCTCTGGCCGAATGTTCAAGAATCGATTGGTTGATGTTGGGAAAACAAAGCGGCATCGCTTCATATCATGTCTCCTGCGAGTCCTGGGTCAAAATTCTCCGAAAGGCTCGGTCATAGAGTCGAGAGCTTGGTGCCATCAGTTTGGAATTGCGCCATTCAACCGCTTATGTCGGGGCTAAAACCCTGGACATTGAGGCCTACGGCTCCTGCCCGCTCGCCTCAAAATCGAACATTCGCAAAATCATATGATGAATGGCCATGGACCGCTCCAGCAATTCGGGCTCGTGAGCCCTAGTCCTTGCTTTCCATTAATAGCTGTGGTACTGGGAGCTGCAACGACAATCAAGGCAGATGGAGGGATGTCTTCAGGGAAGCCATCTACTCTTGTCAGCTTCGTCAATCTTCTTCCGTATACAAGTAGCGAAGGATTAGATTCATGAGGAATCGTCGGACTCTCTCGAAAACTGCGTGAAACCCGAACTTGCAACCAGCTTTAAGGCTAGAAGCCACGTTCAGTGCGACGAATGCGGGAGCCAGCCCAGCGCCGCTCACTCCAAGCTACAGAACATGCTTGAGATGGACCGCCAAAGAAAACCTAAGATCCTGAAGCCTATGTTCGGTTGGGCTTTCGGGGACTGGGTCGTGCGGCAGGAACGGGCTCCGCGTTCTCATGGAAAGGAGAAAAGTTATTCCATATGGAGAGTGACGAATGAGAGAAGATAGACCGAACGTGTATATTCAAACATACGTGGGAGAAGGGAGACGGCCGTGCGAGGACTCCAATGCTAGTCCGTTTCTCTTCTCCCCAAGGGCAACGTGTCATGCGAAAGTGACGGGAGGTGTTCTTAGCTACATGATGTTGACCAAAGCTGTAAATAGGAAATTTTAATCAATCATGCGTGATCGAAGTGGCCGAATCAGAGAGACCACCTTTCCTGGGATGGATTTCATAGACTGGACGGCTCTACAGCCTCGCTTCTAGACTCCGAACCCCAACCATGTTGGTTGAGGTCCTTCTTGGGTCCAAGCAAGCAGCTCCTGGCGGGCTGCGTATAAGTCGAGTACCCGGATGAAACCCATGGTAACAAAATAGTCCGGCGGGCATTGATGTACAGGCACATAGAAAGCGGTCCTGTTCTTGATTTGGTGTTGAAGGGCTGAACGGCCGCGCCCATGGGCGGTCAGAGATCTTGATATAGAAGGCGAAACGAGAATTAAGGCATTGGAGAAAGACACGGGAAGAAGTACTCGTAAATAGCGTACGGTGCGTAAGGGACGGAGTGACGTCGTGATATCGATAAGGCATAGGGCTGAATCGGCCAATCAGCGCCACGCGTGCACGTGCCCTTTCCACCGCCCGCCGCTGCGGCACGATGCCCGACGCGCCTCCGCTTCCGGCTTTGCACAACGCGTCCGCTCACGCTTCAAAGCCCGTCGACTGGACTCCCTTACGCGCAACATGCGACATACTCTAATACACAATTCGCCAACATGTCTACGCCGGAACTTGAAGTTCTGAAGCCTATCGACCCTTCTGTATCCCACTCGGACGACTACGAGATCTTCGTGCTGAGCAACGCGCAAGTCTTGTACGAGAGCAATGGCAGGCCCGCGAGTTTGCTCGCCGCATATGCGGATACGCCGCTGCGAGTCGAGGGCAGACTGGAAGCGCCGGATCGCGCGCAGTTGAAATGCCGTACGTCTTTCCACACAGCTGCACGCAGCTGTCTGTGCATGCATGTATCGCGCGCATAGACACTCTCACATGGGCCAATTTGCTGACCGGGGATATCAGTTGTGAAGAAACCATACAAACCCGTCGACATCGAAGTCAAAAACGTGACACGCTTCTCGTACGGCCAGATGACTGACGGCGAGCTGGTGATATGGGCGCTCGGCCAGGCTGGCTGGTTTGAGATCCGGCCGGCGCGCAATTATAAAGGCATATATCAGGATATGGTCGAGGCAGTCGAGCTGCTATATTTCATCACCGACATCTACAACGAACCGCGAAAGAGAGGCGGCGGGCCGAGTGCGCAATTGATCTTCCAGGAGGTATGTGTGTGTCTTTGTAGAATTGGGCGGAGCATTAGCCTCGTGGGAAACTCTGGCTGCACAATTGGAGCTGACGAAGAGTGTAGTACGCCGAAGATGATCGATACCCTTGCACCGACCCAGTACTAGCGGCCCAGATATTCCACAAGCATCATGAATTCCTGATGATGTGTTTTCTCAACCGGGCGCAGGGCATTGGGTGGAGTAATACGCCAATCTACCAATACTTTAAACGACAGTACCCTGTAAGTCGTATTGCTACAAGGCATTGATGCATGAATTCTGAGCTTGACCACTAGCAAGACTTCGAGACTGGAAAAGCCCGCATAGAAGGCCGTTACGCGCAAGTCCAGCGAGAAACAAAAACATCAAAACCCTCACCGGCGGCCGCTACGTCGAAGCCGCGCGCACCTCGAGGAAAGCCGCAATCCCAGAAGCCTTCCGACACCCCGAAGAAGGATAACAATTGGTGGGAAGCCAGGGCGCTCTACGAGTTCATGTCGAAATGCGTAAACCAACGCATCATCCGGCCAGGCCACGGACACATGACGATTGACCGCGTAGCCAAACTCATTGTTAAGCGATACGAGATCGAAGAGGAGGAGATGGCTCGGAATGTCCTCTTGGTGCATGGGAAGAATCTACGCTACATGATGGATCATCCGCGGAGGAAGGCTCAGCAATTTTTTGCCGAGGAGCCCATCTACCAGGAGCTCTCTGCGGAACTTGATCTCCCGGCCGCTGATATCAGGAGAGCAGAAGCCATCGAGCTGCGGCCCCGAAGAGACCATACTTCCTTGAAGGGGGAACGTAGCGAGGACTCAGACGAGGAATCCTCTGAAGACGCCGTAGCCACACCCAGACCCAGACCTAACGGAAGAAAGAAGAAAGGGCGGCTATCAGTGCTCCGGCCAAAGAGCAGCAAATACTCCGGCAAAGGGAAAGGCGTGAAGCGCGGAAAGGGGAAAGGAAAGAGACCGAACTCAGAAAACAGCTCAGCAGAGGAAGACGCGAGCGCAGAATCCGAAGCAGAAAGTGAAAGCGCAAGCGACATCGAAATCGACACACCTACACAAGCTCTCTCACCCCGCCGCCAGAAGCGCAAATTCATCGAGACAGATGGAGACGAAGAAGACAAAACTAGGCGGAAACGCGCAGCCAGCGAATCCATGGGCCCTGGATCACCGCCCTCAACCGAAGAAGACGACGAAGACACCGATGCTGCCGCGGAGTCCGAATCCAACGCACCCCTACCTCTGCGCTACCTCCCGAACAACATCCCCTCCATCAACGGCAAATCCTCCGAACCCACGTCGAAACCTACCGTAGCCCCACCGATAGTATCCACGCCACTACCTACCTACGAAGCAAACGGCCCGCGCGATTCTTGGATATGCACCTTCGACGGCTGCAGCCGGCGAATATACGGCGCAAGTAAGGATATCGGGCGCCAGTTGATTACAGAGCATCTTGAAGATCATGCCAAGGGGCGGCATACTATCGTGGGAGTCCTGTTGAGGGAGGAGGAGAAGCTGAGCCTGCCTGTCAAGTAAGTCATATCCCCGTTGGATCAATAGGAGTGACTATGACGGTGGCTGACCACAAATAGCAACCTGCTCAAGAAGATCCGCGAAATGTCCGAGTCGCAGACGCCGCTATTCCCCTCATCACTTGGGCCGGCATCTCCCGCGCTCCAGCCCCGTCCCATCCAGCGCAGCTTATAGCCCTGGCTGGACTCCCTCCATGTATCTTCGTATTCTTTTTGTCTTGCGTTGTCTTGGGTTTTCACAGCATCGGGTATGGAATACCCGTTCACTTATTTTTGGCTCCCCTTTGCTTTGGATATGGTGTATGGCGTTGTGGTGTACAAAGTCAGGGGCCTGATTTTGTACAAGTGGATTCGCTTGGATAACACAAAAATGGGGCTACGGGAAATGGGAGACGGGTGTCTAATTTTTATGTGCAGACGATTTACGGCAAGGCTAGCCAGGGGTTTTTGAATGAGGTGGCTTGGGTAAAGCCCATCGTTGCTGTCTACGAGGCACATGGATGTTGATGTCATTATTTTCAATTCAGCTACCTTCAAGCATGCAAGACGAGTTAACTCCACGCCAACCCATTGTCTATACGTCCATCCCAACCGAGCGGTGTAAAATACATGTGGGGAAAACGGTATGGGCAGAAGCGGAGAGCGGGGATGTACAGTAATAGTGCCAGAGGTGTTGTACAAGTCGTTGTTTCCCACAAAGTCATCCCCCAGATCTTACAGTCGGAAGAGAGTCTCATACTTTTACAAGTGGTTTCCGCCTTCGATTTCGCGGACGGTGTTTACTCTAGGACCCGGGTAACAAGACCGGTGGCGACCGTGCGGCCACCCTCACGCATGTTGAATCGCTGGCCGGACTCGAGCACGTGTGGCTGGTGCAGTTCACAGACCATCTCGATGTTGTCGCCGGGCATGACCTGCTTGTCGTGCGGGTTCTCGGTTCCCTCGGGCCACGAGAGAGCAGCGCTCTCGTCGGCGGTTCGGATGAACATCTGCGGCCTGTAGTTCTCGCCGAAGCCCGTGTGTCGGCCACCCTCCTCCTTGCTCAGCACGTACATAGAAACCAGGAACTTCTTGTGCGCCTTGACGGTGTTGGGGACTGCAACAACCATACCGCGCCTGACGTCCTCACGCTTCACACCTCGCAGGAGAAGGCCAGAATTGTCGCCTGCTCTTGACTCGTCGCAGGACTTCTTGAAGGTCTCAATGTCGGTGACCTTGGTCTTGATGGGCGCGGTGCCCTTGCCGACAAGCTCGACTTCTGAATCCTTCTTCAGAATGCCGCGCTCCACACGACCGGAAACGACGGTACCACGGCCAGCAATGGAGAAGACATCTTCTACGGACATGAGGAAGGGCTTGTCGGTCTCACGTTTCGGTGTGGGAATCCAGGTGTCGACGGCCTCGAGCAGCTCATCGATCTTCTTCTCACCGATTTCAGGTTCGCGGCCCTCGAGGGCGCAGAGCGCGGAACCCATGATGATGGGGGTCTCATCGCCTTCGAAACCGTAGGACGAGAGCAGTTCGCGCATTTCCATCTCGACGAGCTCCAACATCTCCTTGTCTTCAATTGCGTCCACCTTGTTGACAAAGACGACGATCCTCTGGACACCGACTTGGCGGGCGAGGAGCAAGTGCTCACGGGTTTGGGGCCTGGGCATCCATAATTAGCATCCGTCCTTGCAGTCCCTTCTATTCCTCGATGCATCTTACATCTGACCATCGGACGCAGCCACGACAATGATAGCTCCGTCCATGTTCGCTGCACCCGTAATCATGTTCTTGATGTAATCGGCGTGACCGGGGCAGTCGACGTGGGCATAGTGCCTGTTGTCGGTCGAGTACTCGATGTGGGCGGTCGCAATGGTGATGCCACGCTTTCGTTCTTCGGGGGCTTTGTCGATGGAGCCGTATTCGAGGAACTTGGACATGCCCTTCTCTGCCTGACGCTTTGTGATAGCTGCTGTGAGGGTTGTCTGTTGTGTCGGTTAGACTCGGGGGACAAATTGGGGAGACAGGGCTATCGTGCCTTTCCGTGGTCGACGTGACCGATGGTACCTATCTCAATCAGCATTGAACGTCAAAAGCGTCACAGTACATGCATACCGATATTGACGTGCGGCTTGTCACGCTGGAAAGCCTGAGCATAGCTCCTCACGCCGTTGACATATCGGCTTCCACCCTGAACACCCAGCACCTGCTGCACCGGATTGACACCCCTCTGGTACTTGAGCGCATTGCGCGACGTCCGCCAGAAAGCCCGCGAAAAGGACGACATGTTGCAGTCAATTAAAAGAACGCGAATCCCGCACTAATACAGAGAGAATGAAAGAAAGCTCGGTTGAGATGGAGTTGCGGTCGAGGCGGAGGTGGTGCAGCGCATTATTTTGTTAGCGCGAATTTTTGCTTACTCCTCGCTGTCACGTGCGGCGGACGTCCGAGCTTCCATGAGCTTGCCGCAACCACGCAGAGCTCCTCGAAGGTGGATTTGGAGCGGGAAAGCTTTCCCGAGCCACTGAACATTTAATTCGACTTTATTCAGAGCCTCAATTCTTTGATACCGTTGCTTCAAGACCAATTGACCCTCTTGGCATCTGAAAACTCGCACTCAATTGGAGTTGCGGACATCCGAGGTTCCTTTCCGGCGCCTTTCAAGAGTTGCATCACAGCGCATCTCTCCGAACCGTTCGCCCAATGTCTCTCCGCACATCTCTCAGATACACAACAGCACCGCTGAGCTGGGCCTCGCGGACTACGGCCCGCACAATGCCGCTGCGCGCAAAGATTACACAGCCGGCCTGGATGAGTGGGAGCAGGAAGGTACGACACCCCTCCGTCATTCTGCAGCTTTCTTCCCGCATCGAACACTGACAGCAATGCAGTACTCGACCCCCACAGATGACCTCCTCGCCCCACAACCAGACGATGAACCCGACGATGTCATCTTCACAAATAACTACGGCGTCCGCGCAATCGAGCTCAACCGGCCCAAGAAGCTCAACTCGCTCAATGGCTCTATGGCGCGCAAGATAATCCCGCGGTTACAGGAATGGGCAAAGAGTGAGCTGGCGGGCGTGGTAGTAATAAAAGGCGCGGGGCGGGCATTTTGTGCAGGCGGGGACGTCGCGGCGCTCGCGCAATGGAACAAGACGGGACCAGAAGGCCAGCAGAGGAGCTCGGATTATTTCGGTCTCGAATACAAGCTCGACCACCTCATCGCCACCTACGCAAAGCCCTACGTAGCATTCATGGACGGCATAACAATGGGCGGCGGCGTCGGTCTCTCCATCCACGCCCCCTTCCGCATCGCAACCGAAAACACCCTCTTCGCCATGCCCGAAACGACAATCGGCTTCTTCCCCGACGTCGGCGCCTCTTTCTTTCTGCCGCGCATGGAAGGCAGCCTAGGAACCTATCTCGCGCTCACAAGCGAGCAGGTCAAGGGTGTAGACGCCTTCTACCACGGCGTCGCAACGCACTACATCCACAGTTCCACCCTCCAACAGCTCGAGTCCCGCCTCGCAGAGCTCCAGTTCCCAGACTACACCTCCCTCCAAGACCGCTTCAAGATCATCAACGCCACCATCGAAGAATACTCCACTGGTCTCCCGTCTCCACGACCACACATCTCGGGCGAACTGCGAGCCGCAATCGACCGCGCCTTCCACCATGACCAGCCCGGCATCCAGGCCATCTTGGACTCCCTTGCCGAAGTAAAAGACTCGCCTAAGTCTTCGGAAGAGCTTAAGACATGGGCCTCCAAGACCATCGAAACTATCCACACCCGCTCCCCCATCGCCGTCGCCGTCACCCTCCAACAGATGCGCATCGGCCGCCGCTGGTCCATCGCCGAAACTTTCCAGCATGAATACGACATCGCCTCGCATTTCATGGCGCACCCAGACTTCGTCGAAGGCGTGACCGCGCGACTCATCGAGCGCAAGAAGGAACGCCCAAACTGGCAGCCCAACACGCTGTCCGAAGTCAAGAGGAGCGATGTAAATGCGTTCTTCGCGAGGGAGGAGGGAATGCCCGGGCTTGCGCTGATCAGCGACAAGAATTACAACGAGTATCCGCATCAATGGATTGGGTTGCCGCGGGAAGAAGAAATCCTGCAGGAGGCGAGCGGGAAGACGCAGGAGGATGTTGTGGCGTCTCTCCTCGAGAAATATGGCGGCAAGCAGGGCGTTAGGGAGAGGGTAGCTGAGGTGCTGGAGCGGCATAACATGACCGCGTAACCCTTTTTCTCAGAGAAGAAGATTTGTGTATAGACCGTGTACATCAGACGTGCAATCCAAACATGTATACCATGCCAAACAAGCTTCGCTGTCCATGGTAGAATTCAGATGTTATACATACTAGACAGCCTCTGTCGCCGCAAATGGACCTAATAGATGCCACTCCATCACCGTCTCCCCGCCGGCAGCATCCCCAACATGCGCTCTATCTCCACAGCCGCACTCCCGCCCGCCTTCACCCTAAGCTCCTCCAGCAACGCCCGATCCTTGGCCTTCATCGCCTCCTCCCCCGCCTTAACAAGCAACCCGCACTTCGTCCACATCTCGACCCTCTCCGCGGGCGTCAGCTGCGTGCACTTGGGCACGAAAATACTCGCGACGCGCGTGTTGCCCGCGGCCAGCACCTCGTTGAAGAACGGCTCCCAGCCGATCGGGCTCTTCTTCTGCTTGCCGATCTCCTCGAGCTCGTTCCAGTGGCGCGCGTTGACGAGGGCGCGGAGGCGCAGCCAGGCGTATGTTTTGTCGGGGATTTTGAATTCGCTTTGCACCTTCAGGGCGCGCTTGTTGTGGCCGAGTCGGAGCAGCTGGAAGATTGTTTCGTGGGCGCTTAGGCCGATGAAGGAGGAGCTCGGACTGGTAATCCCGCCGTCGCGCGGCCCGAGGTCCTTTTCGAACTGCTCTTGCAGCCGGAGCAGCTTTGCTGCGTCGTCGAGTGCCTGCCGCTGGAAGACAGATGGGGCGTCGCGACTATCGGCTATATATTTCGACGCGAGTTTGAGCTTGTCGAGGGAGGCGGAGAGGCTGGGTTGAGCGAGGGCTTCGCTGAGCAGGAGATTGGAGCCGTCGAGGCGCCGGTCGTCTTGGTAGTAGAGGTCCTTCAGGAGCTCGCGGTTTTGGTCTAGGGCGGAGGATTCGACGAGGGCGGTTGCGACGGGGCGGGTGTTGATTACGCGGAAAAAACTGGCCAGGGGGAGCTTTTTGCGCAGATGCAAGAGGACGTGGAAGATGAGATCCGTGTCGCCGGACTCGATGGCTTTGTCGAGCGCGATGTTGTCTTCTTTCATGTTGAGCAGGAGGGGGACTTGTTTGCCGGCTCGCGGCTCGTAGTTCAGCAGTTCCGTGGCAAGGCGCACGCGTCCTTCGTCGTAGGCGGCACGGGCAATCTCCTCGAAAGAGATGCCCGGTTTGCCGTGCAGTTTCTTGACGATGAGGGAGCATATTTGCTCTTCGGTGTCGGTGGAGACACGGACTTTTTGCTGCGCCCAGTGGCCGTGGATGTGGGAGGTGGGAAGGTGGAGGTAGGATGCTACGCGCAGTGCGAGGAGATATTCGTTGCGGTTTGTGAGGCGCTCGACGAGTTTCTCGGGAGTTAGGCGTCGGTATTGATCGTAGCTTATAGGGAGGCCGATTTCGTAGAAGCGGACTGCGTTTAGGACGCGCAGGGTGTCGCACGTCTCGACGAAGTCGTCGCTGGAATAGAGGTCTAGGACCGACTTTCCGAATGAGGCAGCGCGAAGGAGAGACTTCTGCCAGTGGATATTGAACTCGTGAGCTGCGGCCTTGATACATGTATCGACCGCTTCCGCGAGGTCCGAACGAATAAGTTGGATCAGATCATCTGCTTTCGGTGACTTTTGCTCCAGGAGAGATGATGCTTCGAGGAGGTTCGCAGCTGGAGAATCGGACCCTAGCCGGAAGACATCGACCGTTTCGTCCGGGACTTTCTGGAGGTATTCGCAGACGTCGTTCGTTAGCAACCGCAAACCGTCGACGTCTGGTAGCAGATGTATCCAAGCATCGTAGTAAAACTTCGTGACTGCGCCTCTCGGCCCGACGAGGTGGACTTCATCCTCCCAAGCCAGCGCGACCGCGTTGCTCCCGCACCATTGCATATCCTTTGGTACCGTCTTGACCCTACTGTCGTACTCGCTCAGCTTGTCACTCCAGTCTCCGCTCACGACCCACACCTTCCCATCGTCCGTATAGAATGCGAGAAACTCGCCTCTTGGACTCACGCTTATATGTCTGAAAGGGCCCGCATCGAAGCTTCGGTCCTCGGCTTCTGTCGCATCTACGACATATAGAGTCTTCCCAATCGCGAGTATGACTTCGACGGAGCGTGACAGAGAGTATGCCGGCGGTATTATCGACCATGATATTATAGGATCGGAGGGAGGTATCGCGAGGAGTTTGGGGCGTGGTTCGGCGTACGAGCTTACGGATATGAGGTTGTTGTTCCCCAGAAGCGCGACGAAGCCGGAGCCGTAGAACTTGCAGGACTGAACGCCGTATTCGTCTGCTCCCTGCGAACACTATTAGCCTTCAGTAAACCTTTACGAGTAGGCTAGCATACGTGGCCGAGCGTAAAGGGCACAAAGTCGCCCTGTAGGTCGTAGTAGCACCGCACGGTACCCTCCTCAGTCACCACGAGCAGCTTCTCGTCTTCTGACCAGCCAAGCCCTTTTATCGATCCTTTGTCCCACTGTTCGTGTCAGCATCTCGCTCTCCACTTGCAATGCGCTGCACTCGCGGTTTGCGTACGTTTATGCGCCGGATCAGCTTCCCCGCACAGCTATAGATATCGATGCTCGATTTCGAGGCCTGCGGGCCTCGGTAGGTATATATTTTGTCTTCATCGCGGTATATCGCTATAGAAATCAGTATGCGGTCGTGGACTCAGCGCGGTTGGAGTCGTACCTACAGCGCCGCTGTACGGAGCCCCCACCACATTGTAGTTCTCAAGTTCGAGGTCTTGATCGAAGACGGCGGTATAGAGCTGGACTTTCCGATAGAACTTGTCGCCCAGCTTCTCCCAGTTCGCCGTGGGCTTCGACATGTCACGGGAGGGTTATGGGGGTATCATGGACGATGCTGTTGCGGAGGAGCTGCGGCCTGGTTGGAGTCGTCAATGTCCGTGCGCAAGCTCCCAGAAGCTCCGAGGTCACTACGAGAGCGTTTAAGACTGTCTCCAACACCCATTGTGTTGGCTATTGAATTATGGCTAGCTACTATATACCATTGAGAGAGGTCTTGGAACAGCCCAATTGAAACAGGACGCCTTCGCTCAATGCTTTCATAACCCAATCCGAGTCCAATCTTGTATACAAAACTAGTCTCCCACAACCATCATTCCCGTAATCTGCCCAGGGGGGAACAAAACACCAGACAGATGCAGCCACTCAATTGACGATCAAATTGCCCAACTCTTCACGCGCACCGAACCGCTCAACGTCGCCTCCGACCTTCCTCCTGAATAAGCCGAGATCCTTCAGGAACTCCTGTGCTTCGTTCTGTAGCTCCTGGGCGAGCTCGTCGTGGTCGCCTTCATCGTATCCTGAGTCCGAGTCATCATCGCTCATCTCATCATCTGCACGGATGGGGATAGAGTTCTCTTTACCATCCTCACCACTCTCCATTCCGCGCTTGTTCACATGGATAAACCCGTCCTGTTCCAGCTCCGGAGAAGCAGGCTGAGGCGGTGGCAAGATGATGGGGTTCTTGAGCTCTCCTAGAGCCAGGGACAAGTGTCGACGCAGAGCCTCGATCTCGGAACGGAGCGCTGCGTTGAGGGGCCGTAGCTCCTCGACTTCAGCTGTGAGGGCTTTGATCTTGCAATCTGAGACCTGGCGGTTCTCCTCCATGAGGCGCTGCATCATGGCAACTTGTCGTTGGTACTCTTCCAGTTCGGTCGCCTCCTCTCTCTTCCTCTGGCTCGCTGCGTTAACACTGACTTGCAGAGAACGAATTTGTTCGGCCATCTCCTTGATCTGCGCATCACGCTGTGCGGCAGACATGCAATCCTGGTTGACCGAAGCACGCGTGCGGATGCGTTTCGCTTGATCAGCATATCGGAGTGTCGACAGTGTTTCGTCATAGTCACACGGCGCGATACAGGCCACCATTGCGGTCTTACTGTTACCGCCCAAGCTGTCTCTCAAGAGCCATGTCAAAACTGAATCTCGATACGGCACCACTTCTCTTGGTCTTCGTCCCTTTGGATTGTGCCGACGTGGATCCGCCAGCGCGGCGATCACACGACCAAGGGTAGTCAGCGACTTGTTGATCTGCCCGCCTTCTTTCAAACGCTGGCCCGTGGCTTCTGTGGATTTCGCACGTTCGGATCCTGCAAGATCGACGAGTCGCATTCGGGCAGTTCGCTCGATTGTCTCATCCGACAGAAGGGAATGTGTGATCTGCTTGAGACGGATGGTGAAAACGGCGTGGGATCGAGAGGAAGTGTCGTTCATCTTCGTCGCCGCTGTTGTCCGGCTCTGCAGCCACTATTAGCACCACACACCACACCCCACACCTCCGCTCATGCAGGAGCTCAGCATACATACCATGTCTCCTAGCTTCATCAACCGTTCAACGTCTTTGTAGCTCTTCACCTCTACTTCAGTCAAGCCCTGGACGTAAACGCCGTCTTTTGGAGATTCGCGAATCTTCAGATACATGGGCGGGTTCGTGCGCACGACCAGCAGATCTCGGACGTGCTCGTTGTACACCTCAAAGTAAGAGACCTGCACATGGTAGCTGGTATTGGGTGTTGGCTCCTCTCGAATTCTGTCGAACAATTCCTCGCATGTCCGCGGTATCAAGCCAGGATTGTCTGGTGTGCCCATCATGGTGTAGCTCTTGCCTGACCCTGTCTGACCGTATGCGAAAATACAAGTGTGATATCCGTTGAAGTTGTGGTCGAGAAACTCCTCCCCGAACGACCTGTAAACATCCTCTTGGTGTGCGTAGTGGGGGTCGGCTTCGTCGTGGGACCAGAAGGACTTGTCGAAGAGGAACTCTTTGTCTTCGTATGCTTTGCGCGCATTTGAATCTAGGTCGCCGTCGTTCGGTGCGAGGAGTATGGTCCTGTTAGTAGCGGGATCCATGCGAATGAGACATTGCGTGCCCTTCTCTCGCTCTATGCAATGTCAGTAGATGAGACACGACTAGAGCCCTCCGCGACTTGCCTCTCCTAACAAAGGCTCTGCAGCGCACTACGACTTTGACGTTTCCCGGGTCGTCGGCCATCGGTGGAGGCGCCATCAGCGCAATCGGCTCGCTCGCTCGCAGTGAGGGCGCCGAAGCGGTTGAAGAGTGCAGGCTAGAATACATGCGTGGATCCATGACGTCTTCCAGCAGCAAGCAAAGATATTCCCTAAGTTGCTGCGACCTAAAGATGTGGAGGAGGTGCATCGACGTTGTCGTTTAGCGGTTGCTGGATACACAGGACGCGCTAAGCCCAATAGGGTAAACTCTAAACAAATAATCTGATTGGCGCGCGTTACGTCAGACCCAAAGCCCCACCGAAGAAAATTGATGCGTGTGGTCGACGCGACCTTAAGCCTCCAGACAGCGCAACCAAAGCGACGTGGCCGCGACCGATTGCTGGAAGAGAAGGAAGAAAAAGTTCCAGCCATGCGAAACGACTCCGAGCATTCCTGGCAACCATCTCCGTGCGCATTCCTCACGATAGCCCCGTGCAACGCTCCCTAGTAGCGTTGCACTCCGAAGCACCTCACGCTAGTTGAAGAGAAGTTCGCGCAGCGGAGAACGCAGGACAAGTTAGGCAAGATGCTTGAATTACCCGATGAGCTCTTGTCGGATCAGAAAGCGTCAGACGTCGAGACAATCCTTCAATTCTACGATGACGCCGCAACGGCTACTGCGTTCGATTATTATTGGAAGAAGCTCGAAGGAAGTCCCTCTAGCACCTCTAATCTTCATACGCTAAGGGCATGTATCCGCCTTCTTCCACCCTCTTCTCCTATCGAAAGAGTAAGTGTCTATTGCTGTCGTCACGATATGGGTCATATTACCACTCCACAGCGGGTCATGGCAAGCCTTTTACCATTTGGTATTTGGACACCTTACCGAAATTGATGATGCATGCTGACCACTGATAGACAATGTTGTTATACGGGAGAGTCAGTGATCTAATCCTCAGCCGCATCCCGATAGAGTCGAACGATGTAGACCGCTTGTACACACTTGCCGACATGTCCGTGAGCAATGCGCAGGTCGGATCCAAGATCTTTAGCCAATTGGTCGACTATTTGGTCAAAATTACTGGAGATGAGTTGTTCTGGAACGACTCGGAAGAACTGGTGTATCGCGGAGAGAGCTCATCGAGAGAGGAACATGTGCACAGAGCGCTGGCCTATCTCAACTTCCTGAGGGTCTCCTACTGGCTTCCTCCGGCACAGAATCATTACATAACGCCGGAGATTCTCGAACTCCTGGTTAGCTGTGTTGGCAAAGACGTTGTTGACGAAGCCGTGCACGACACCTTGTCTGCCTTGCTTAACCTGTTGGCCAGGCCACCTATAGTTGCGCTGTGCATGGATAAGGCCACGGATCCTTGGTTACGCATAGACCCCGAACTCAAGAAGCCGGTCGCCAAGACCGATATGATTGGACACTCATTCTTCGTGCGACTCCTTGAGCTCCCTCCCGAATATTTCTCCATCAACGCCGGGAAGGCCTTCAGGACCTGGTTTCAGTGGGTGGTCTACGCGTGTGCGAATGGTTTGGAGCTCGAATCTGTATATGATCCGCTGTACTGGTCAAGGCTTCGTATAGGCCTGTTGGAAGGCTTTGCCGATCAGCGCAAGTACTGCCTCGGAATACTCCGCCAATCGCTATTGCTTGCCCAACGAAACATCGACACACCACAGATGGTTGTGTCTATTGAACGGCGATCAACATATGAGACACAATACGAAAGGTTCTCAACACTGTTCGAAACAATAATTCTGGACCGGTACCCGAACCAAGTTCAAGCTTGCTTGCCAGAATTAACTGCGCTACTCGGCCCTACGTCCGTTATTGCTCCTAACTGGACGACAGCATTGCTATCAGCAGCACTCAAACACAAGATTCAGGATGGCATACGCAAACTGGTCGGAAACTGGTACCTGGCATATGTCACTGAAGAGAAAGGTCCGATCGCTGCTCACGCAAACTTTCTCGTCGAAGGATACCTCCCGTGGGCAACGCAAGGGAGCCTCTTCACCTCTACCCTAGTCTCAGATCGAACAATAACGAGCTGCAGTCATGGTGCAGCACTTTCAAATGTCATTACGAAGTTTATCGTAGCGATGCCAACGGATCTGGATCGACGGCGATTGCTCGCAAAGGTTCTGAGCTTCATCCTCAACACAGGAGGAAAGATATTTGCATCATCGGTCCTATACCTGCTAGAAGGGCTTCTCAACGGCTTTAACGCCCAACCTACGACTCTGGAAGCAGCGGAATTGGAACTCATTTTTCGAATCTCGCGAATACCCAGTCTACCAGAGATTGCCACAGATCTTTGCTGCACATATTGCGTTCAGCTCAGTAAATTTGCCGACCCTCTATTGCTACATCCTGAAGGCCTTCCGGGATATGGTGTCCTCATGTCAAGGTTTGAGGCTCTTGGCAACTACCCACCCGCGGGCTCAGACAATTCGATGAATCAGCATTCGATCTCTCAACTAAAAACCGACGACTCACCACTGCAAGGATTTCTGGAACAGCTGCGTACGTCACGGCATAAGTCTATTCAGAACGATGCATTCGCCCTCGCTTGTGCTAGATTCATCGCAATTCTCGACAAGAACTCGGCAACGAGCTTTCCGCCACATGAACTGTTGGAGGTATTGGAGGCATATTGGGAAGAAGCAGATCGCCAGGAGTACCCCCGACCAGTCATCATCAATTTGCCTCCCTTGTCCTTCCATGCGACGTGTATGCGGATCTGCGTTCGCGAGCATTCGAGTGGTGGCTCGGATGAAGACAGCCCATTGACGAACTTTCTCAGCAAGGCCGTCACGCAGCTGCAGCGCCTCACAGAAGGTAGATCGTATATTCTGCCCGTTCTCGCAATCGCTCTCCGGAAAGCATGCTTCCTAGTCCCTCAAATAATGAGCATCCTCCCGCTTGAACATTTCTTCGTCCGGTTCATCAACAACCCTCCGTACCCAAAAAGAGAATTCCTATTCGAAGCCGTCGCCGCGGGGAAGCTTCAGAAGTATCTGCCACATCGGGACTATGCTTCGTATTACGGGCAGCGCGAGTGGTACGGATACGCAGCCATTATTGATCTCTTTAATCGGATTCCAGAAGAGCAGCTTGCTCTTGCGAAGCGAGTGTTTGATCGCCTTATCGAGCCTTGGAGGGCGCAAAAACCGCCTATTCCGATCATCAGCAAATGGAAAGACGTTCTGCAGCTACAGGTCATCTTGCTGTTGACCGAATCCTGCATTAATGAGTCAGACGCTGAGCAGTATTTGGACGTCTTCATACATGCCCTGGTCCTTGAGCCATGGCCACGCTACCGATTCCTCCTGGAGTGGATAATTGCTCGCATCTATTGTCGCTTCCCAAGTAAGACGCAGCGTATATTGAAAGACGTTGCGAGTCTAGATGAGAACAGCCCAGTTCATGTCGCAAGTTTGATAAAGCTAGCCACCCTTGTTGCCCCGTTCTTGGATTCGGAAGACTTCGCTCTCAAGCTCATGATACAACTCGTGCCCTTATCCGCAAGCCCAAAGGTGCATATACGCCATGAGGCTCATTTTCTGTTTCCAACAATCTTCGGGCTTGCCGAGGACAGAAAATGGAGCACTATCACAGACAATCCGGCTTTTCAGGCCCTGAATAACCATGTTCGAGGCCTTGATAAGTTCAGTGCGGCGCCCTCGACTATCCGCACACTGACGCTGGATGCCGTGAAAGATTATACTATCGTCGACATATTTCAGGGTCGGTATCTTACCATTGAAACCCCAGAGATAGAGCGCGTTGTGTATGACGAGTTCGTCTCATTATACGCTGAGGATAGCCGCCATTCATCCACCCAGATTCCGCAAGCACATACTCCCCTCGGAGATACGGAGTCCAACCGGACGACACCAGAAAGTTCTTTGCCGTCAGAAGGTCAAGCGGTCATATCAGGAGAAGCCGCCGAGCCCAATCCAGCGTTCTTTCAGACAAAGTCAGGTTTCGACGTCATTTCCCTATTGCCTGCCCCTGGTCCTCCTAGTGCTCAGACCAAACGTCCCGCCTCAGTGATTCTCATTGCCTCTTTGATTGACAACCCCACGAATCTAGGCGGCTTGTCACGTATTTCAGAATCATTCGGTCTCGAAGCACTCTACATTGATGACCTGAAGAAAACTGGCCACAAAGACTTCAAAGCGACCAGCGTCACTTCTGAGAAGCACTTCCCGATCCGCGAACTGAGGATGCCCGCTATACCTGAATTTCTTGTATCGCTCAAGCGCCGGGGGTATGAGGTCGTAGGCGTTGAGCAGACAGACAGGAGCGGAATACTTGGGGAAGAGAAGGGGGTTAAGGGTATAGGCACGTTGCCTAAGAAATGTGTCCTGGTGCTAGGAAGCGAAAAGGGTGGGATCACGGCTGAGGTGCTGGCGGTTGTGGATCGCTGTGTGGAGATCAAGACGGTAGGAGTGACGAGGAGCTTGAACGTACAAACAGCCGGTGGCATTGCTGTGTATGAATGGTGGCGCGAGTGGGGAGGGCAGATCTGAGCTGGATTGAGCGGTGCGGAATAGACAGAAACTTGTTGTGGAAACGTTTGTCATTTACGACCAGAATTGAAGTCCACGTGAAGGAAAAACCTTCGATGCATGAAGAAGGTGACGTCGCCCAATATAGACTAGTGGGGCTGTCCAGGATGCATTAGGTGGCACGTGCTCGGCAAGGCGGAGATCGAGCACGCAATAATCTGGGGAAGACGCTTCTACAACCACACCACAACCCCATCACTTACCCAAATCGCATGTCACGCCCACGTTCTCGGTCACTGGATAGATGAACTTAGAGTAAGGGGACAACGCCAAGTGTTCATTTTACCGTTCTGCAGGCATTCTATGCCTTCCACCTTCTATGCCGTCTTCTGGAAGCCTTCGAAACCGCTGTGCCACAGACCTCGCCCCGTCCATGCGCAGCATGCACTTTCTATTCTCGTATTTGTCCATGTTCCTGGGCCTGCGATTCCCTTCTCGTAAACCCCAACGCAGCTGAATCACGATACGCGAGGCACAGCCGGCTGGACGATCCGGCCTCCGGCCTGTGGATTGCTTTACAGTGATCGACACTGTAATCGAAACGACAGCCCACCACTCCGATTACTTACCCTTTACGGTATATTGTAACTAACTCAACCCCCAACCGCGTGAAGCGTAGGGCAGCCACATATATCTACGCATATTTACCCGGTCCGCTGGACCGTTGGGCTGGGTGCAAGGACCACCCATGAGCGGCATCAACATGGCATGCGAGTCTACCCCACGAAACATATATATGGAGCTCAGAAGAAGAGCAATCTATCCAGCTTCAACTGAAACCTGTCCTGCACGCGACGTGTGCTCAGCTTGCAGGTTCTTATACTCCTGCAGCAGCTTCCGGTTTGTTTTGTTTCGAGACACTCCTTTCCGCTTTTACACTTCCCGATTCGGTAACGGGAGACGCTCATTATGGGTCGGAAGGTTCCGGTTATGAAGCAGAACGATGTGGAGACGGCGCAGGCTGAGGCTCCTCACCTGGCGCGTGTGGACTGGAAGAAGGATCCTGGACTGAGAAAGCTCTACTTTTGGGCCTTCATTATCTGTATCGCCTCAGCGACTACGGGTTACGATGGGTGAGTTAAGCTCCTACCAGATGCCAATAGGGATAGATCGCTCACTCCTGGTAGATCTATGCTGAATAACCTGCGCATTCTGCACCCCTTTACCACTTACTTCGGAGACCCAAAGGGATCGACTCTTGGACTCCTTACCGCTCTCTACTCGATCGGTGCCATTGCTTCACTACCAGTCACCCCTTACATTGCCGACAATTTTGGCCGTAAGGCGGCCATCGCGTTGGGATGTGTAGTCATGATCGTCGGCGCAGCGATCCAAGGCGCTGCGAAGAACCTCAATTACTTCATGGCCGGCCGTTTCATGATGGGGTTCGGGAATTCGCTGGCACAGCTTTCGTCCCCGCTGCTACTCACAGAGCTGTGCCATCCGCAGCACAGAGGTCGTGTGACTGCCATCTATAACTGTCTTTGGAATGTCGGAGCCATCATCTGCACGTGGCTTACATTTGGGACCAAACGCATCGAGAACAACTGGAGCTGGCGCGTCCCAGCATTGACCCAGGCGTTTCCCTCCGTCATCCAGCTTATGTTCATCTTCTTCATTCCGGAATCTCCTCGATGGCTGATCGCAAAGGGCCGCAATGAAGAGGCTCTGAACATCCTTGGCAAATATCACGCCAACGGAGATCTTGACAATCCCACGGTCCAGTTCGAGTACCACGAGATCAGGGAGACGCTGCGCCTGGAGTTCCAATACCAGAAGACTTCCTCCTACCTCGACTTCTTCAAGACGAAGGGAAACAGGTACAGGCTGTTGCTGCTTGCATCCCTGGGACTCTTCTCCCAGTGGTCGGGTAACGGCCTCGTGTCCTACTACGCTACGGACGTCTACAAGAGTATCGGCATCAAGGATGCGGACACACAACTTGGACTCAACGGCGGGCTCACGATCATGTCGCTCATTGTTTCGGTGTCCTGCGCGCTGCTCGTCGACCGCGTCGGTCGCCGTCCACTCTTCATCGCCGCCACCGCTTCGATGTGCGTAACCTTCATTCTCTGGACGATCTGCTCGTCGCAGCAGGAGGAGAAGCACAGCGTCCCTGCTGGCCGCGCCGTCATCGCATTCATCTGGATCTTCTCGTTTGCCTACGCGCTCGCCTGGTCCGGCCTGCTCGTCGCATACACCGTGGAAATCCTGCCGTTCAAGATCCGCGCCAAGGGCCTGATGATCATGAACATCTTTATCCAAGTCGCCTTGACCATCAACCAATACGTCAACCCGCTCGGCTTCGAGCACCTGAAGCCCACCTGGAAGCTGTATACCATCTACTCGGTAAGTCTTTTCCGCTGTATCTAGACTAGGCGTACATATCAGAGATCTTGGCTTATGCTAACGCACATCACAGGTCTGGATCTTCCTCGAGCTCATCTTCGTCTGCTGCGCCTACGTCGAGACGCGCGGCCCCACGCTCGAAGAAGTCGCCAAGATCTTCGACGGCGACGAGGCGGAAGTCGCGCATGTCGACCTCGAGTCGGTGGAGGCGGAGGTTATGACGTCTGGCTTCGAGAAGGACGGCAACATGCGGTTTGAGCATATCAGGCTGGACAAATTGTAAATTGTTCGTCCTTGGGATGGATGGCTGGGTGCGCACTGGGTTTGGTTTGGTTAGGTTTGTTTCGGTAGGTAAAAAGGGTAGCGTAGCATTTTCTGGTGTTGGCTGGCCGCATGGGCTTGGGCTGGTTGGGGGATAGTAATCGCGTCTTCGTCTCACGTAATTCTCTTCGGGCAATTTACCTCGTTCTCCAGTCTAGTCTACTCTTCCTCGCATTTTTTTTCCCGTGGTGTCCGTCCTACTGGACTTTCTTTGCTGTTCTTTCTTCGGAGAACTAACGTCCGCCCTGGTAATCAACATTTACATTCTCCACGTCGCTGGCATTACGCAGGACTTTCCCCCTAGCACTTTCGTCCTTGCACTAGTCAAGCAGAGAAGGAAAGAAGGGTACAGATGGTAACGACGAGTTAAGATGTACGTTCGCCCGGCTATGGGGACGACTTCCACGCACGTGTGACGGGGCAGAATCCGCACGCAGAGTCGACGGGCACGGCAAAGGAGGTTGATTGTTAGGGAGTTTGAGAGTTCGTAAGGGGGATACAGGGAGGCTTAAGCAGGTACTTTTCCTAGGTGACGAAGGAGACACAGGACCCAGATCGCACCAGTCGAGTTGCATCCGGATATTCGAAACTTGTGCATTCCATTCCCCTCGTTCTTCCTGGTATCTGTTTCCGACGGCAGCAATCCGAGAAATGCAATCCCGAAGCCACAAGACAGGCCCCGCTTTTCTGCCAACACTATCATACTGCGCAAAGCTAACACCGTCCATATCGTATACCCATCTCTATCGTTTTTGAACGCCAATGGCTATTACCACAATGCTAGATGATAATGGTGGGATGATCGTCACCTCTTTGGACCCGGATCCAAGACCTTAATGGAAACGGCGCTGCAACACTACATCCTTTCGACCGGGCTCAGCCCAAGGAGGCGCATGCCATTGTTTAGGACTTGACGAGCACAGGTGTACAGTGCGAGCCTGTGGCGTAAATTAGACACTGCGACACTTAAAAATCCTCCTAAACTTACCTCGCAAGCATGACCTCCCTCTCGGAACCGACAACCTGCAAATGGTCATATGAGGAGCTTACAGCATGCGACATTCGGAATAGATATGTAAGCACTGTAGCGGGTTCCAGAGTCTTGACCGTGTTGATGAAGACATCAGGCCAACTAGCAAGTTGGCGGACGAGATCCACGGCGTGTGGCTCTTGCAACAGCGAGAGATCTGCAGCCTGGAGGTCGACGTCGGCGACATCCGGCACGGCGGCGACCGCTTTTCGGTAGATTGAGCAGAGCCTCGCGTGGGCATATTGCAGGTAGGGCCTGCCTTCACATTAGTAAAGGATAACGGAAGAATAGTGGGAGAGACTTGCCCTGTGTCGCCTTCAAAACTCGTCATTCTGTCCATATCGAAGTGGTAGTTGTCTGAAACGTTAGTAAAAATTAACATGTTGACAAAACTATAAGGCATCATACTTATCCGCTTTCCCCTCATATCTTGAACCATGACGGCGGAAATTCCAAGTACATCTGCGGTTTTGTCTGGTTCTTCGACCTGCTGCAGTGTCAGGGGAGATTGCTTTGGGGCTGGGATGCCCGGCCCGACCCGAAGCCGGATAACAGACACCCCGAAGAAATTGACGGACCTGCTCATATTTCGCTGCGTTTCCCCTCATCACCTCGTGCATCTTTGCCCCAACCTCTTCCAAGATGTCGTTTAAGAACCTAATGCAAGATTAGCACGTGTTTGGATAGGAGACAAGGGGGTGGCCTACTTTGCAGTCCCCTTTCGCGTACTCATCCCCTGATACGATATGATTAGCACGTCTGACGTGGAGATCCGGATTTTGCTGACCATGACCATCCCAAAGTTGATGTGCCTGCATACAAAGTCAGAGAAGCTCGTCAAGTCGGAAGCGTGGAGTTTGGGAGCCGCCATGTCTCAATCTAGAACCTACGAAATAGGTACTTTGACGCAACACATGCGGTTTATACCCCAGCCTACTTACTGGAGTTTCGAGGCAATATCCTTATATCCAACGGCGTCAATGATCTTGAAAAGCTGCGCAAGATGGAGGTCCTGCCTGCATGCGAGGTTAGTATGGGACCATGTCTTTCACAGCTAGACTTACTGGGAGGCGACCACATATATCATCTTATCGAAGGCATACGCCTCGTGACGCTCGAACACGGCGCCGATGTCGCGCGTGAGGTATCTACACAAAGTCAGCGTAGCTCTCAAGGGGTGGGGAGTGGTAAGCCTATGTCTCAGCAAGTGCCTGCTGATTGCGAAACGGCCCTTGTAGGGCGATTTGAACAATAACAGCACACATTTCGGCAGAGGCGTAGACTTTGTGTTGGGGCATTTGGGCGTACAGAGAGGTCCCATCACGTTTCTTCACGACCGCTTTACCGAGCTTCTTAGCGCCGATTTTACTGAAGTCTATGATCACCTGCCGATATGAATTAGTGGAGGTCTTGACGCAAAGGAGTAAGAAAACAGAAGCGGACTTTGCACCTGAGACTGTGGCCACTCCCATGGCTCAATAGGCAGGGAGATAGGCCCGGTATGGGCAGGAGGGCATACGTACGCTTCCTTCACTGAGCTCTGAGACTTGTTTCTTTTCCATCAATTCGGCTGCCCTCTGCATGCTTTCGTCTTTCACTTGGCTCTCTCCGGAGTAGACGTCATACCGGATATTCAGACGGGCGTAGGTCTGCGACATCTTTTCTATCGACATATCCCGGAACCTCCTCCATATCGCCAGCGCGGTGGGCTCACCGTCACTCATCCTCTTGAAATAGCCCCTGGCCTGCTCGTCGACGCCCTCGGTTTCCAGATGCCTGACCTCCTGTTCGAGCGCGGTGGTGTCTTCGTCCTTCTCCTTTAGCTGAGCAATCTCTTCCTTCTTCGCCTTGATCGATTCTGCCTCCTCTGCCGCGCGTTTGCTGATCTTGACGTAGACGTCATAGAGGTGACCGACTGGGTTCTTCTGCAATTCTTCCTCGGAGCCATAAAGGTCGTACCCTATTGCCAGTACTCCATACTGCTTTCCCCAGTCGCCTAGGTAATTCATCCGTATCACGTCCCACCCCGCGCCTTCGTAGAGGTTCGCCAGGAAGCCGCCGATGATGGTGGAACGGAGGTGTCCAGCGTGGAAGGGCTTTGCTATGTTGGGCGAGCTAAACTCGACTATTGCCTTCTTCCTGCCCTTGGACGGATCGCTGGGATCGCGCAACCCAAAGTTCGGATTGAAACCATAGCTCGGACCCGCTTTGAGGATCATTGGCAACACTAGTTGCGTCAATGGCGCCGCCTTGAAGAAAAACCCAACAAAGGTCCCGCTGACAACGGGCTTTTGAACCAGCGGCGACTCAGGGAATTTCTCCGCAATCTCCTTCGCGAACTCCTTCATATCCTTGCCCTTGACGCGGAGCGCCGGCGCCGCGAGCTGCAGATCGCCATTCTCTGGTTTGGCTGTCCATTGCAGCGTCGGATATATGATCTTCTTATCGATGCCGGTGGCCTGGGAGAGGAGCTCGGTGATGTGGCTGCGGTAGAGGTCGAAAGGGTTAAGGGCGGGGTATGTGTTGGGTTCCGCGGGCACGCGGTCCAGGCCGACGTTCTTCAGTTTCGACGCTATGTCATCGATTGTGACGGCTTGCTCTGTGCTGGCCGTGTCCATGCTTGCGAAGGGTTTGAATGGTCGGACGTCGATTTGCGAGTAGGGGCGCGTAGGTGTGAACGGGCTGTTGAGTTGCGCGGAGAGGTGCGTATACGGGCGCGGGATATTGTCGCGTAGTCGGAGGAAGGGTCGCGTGTGGATGTGCGAATATGCTCGTGTAGCTGTGACTCCGCGCGGGGATTTATCGACGTTGGCCGCAGCTGTAACGCGTTTGTGAGTCAAACAAGGATGAGTCGCAGGCACCAGCCTCGCGAAAGGGTCAGGAAGAGAATTGAACAGTCGGCGTGTGGCGGAAGGGAGAGTGGGTCGCATCCAGAGAGAAAAAGAAGGTTACGTTGGGCGGCGTGCAGTGGGAGTCAACGAAGGGCACAGCAAGCTCCAAAAAAAGTTTGGCGGGGCAGGTTTCGCGCTAAGCCTTGCTGGGCGTCCGCTACTCTCTCGCGAACACAGTCGTCCCGAAGAGAGTGCATTCGGGTCACCATCGATAAGACTGTGTTCTTCACTACCGCGACTGACTGCTACACATCTACCGTGCAAGCACATCTCTCGCCTTAGATAGCACCTCGTCCCCACCCAAGCGGACACCAATCATGGCAGGAGCACACTCCTCCGCCCCCAAGGGCCTCTCCCGCATCCCCCTACCCCCCGACATCACACACCACATCTATGCATCAGCGACTGCAGTATCCGACCTTCGAAGGGAGTTCCCGGTGTCGGAACCGGCCATCACGCGCGTCTCCCAGACCACTCGCGCCGAAAGCCTGCCATCGTACTACAAGAACAATCGGCACGTCATGGAGTACTTCACGTACGGGACAGAGGCCGTTGGCTTTATGACCTGGAAGCGCGGTCGCGCGGTTCCGCCGAGCGTGGTGCCGAAGCTGCGATGGTATTTCTTGAGGCTCAAGATTGAAGTCAGGCGTGGGTATCTGATTGTGGAGTGCAGTATTAAATTGCATGTAGGGAAGAGGAATGACGGAGTGGTCAAAGATTGGACCATCAAGTTTAGAGATGGGCTGTATACGTGGAAAGATGAGGACACCGATTGGTCGGTTGGAGAGGGCGATGATGGACTGTGTCGGGGGTTGGGTAAAGTTGTTGTTGAAGGATGGGGCGGCGCTGCTGATGTTGCCGGTCTTTGCGAGGAGCTCGAGAAGTCTTACAGGAATATTCTAGCTTCGTGGTCGAGAAGAGAGTCTGGGGGTGACGGTGGTGACGGTGGTAATAGTGGTGGTGGCATGGCTTTGGAGAACGTTGATCTAGAAGTTGGCAGTGGCTTGCGAGCCCAGGATATGGAGGACCTTGATCGAGAGACCATTGCTGTGGGCGATAAATGGGCGGAAGAACTTGGTAAGTGGACGGAAAGAGCCTTGCAGCCACCGGTAGGTCGATTGCTTCCCCACTGGCGACCAGCGCAGGTAGGGGACTGATGTTGATAATATGCAAACAGGATGATTCTAAATAATCAGGTTCTTTACTCGAACCTACTCTTTCCCCTCCAAGTCCCCTACGAACCCTAGCCTCGCCCTCTCATCATCGCATACCCTCCTATACTCCAGCAACAGTCTTAAGACATAAACCAGCATATCCTCTTTCCTCAGCACCTTCTCTGCCCACTCCTTCCCCTGCATCGCAATCTTCCTTGCCTCCTCATCGTGCCCTCCTTCCATCACCACTTGGCCACCGTCTGTCTCGACCCCCATGCTGAACCCGATGAAATACTCTAGAATACCGTACACCTCTACGAAAGAGTTATGCATGGGGACGAAATGCAGCCACGGTATGAGACGCGAGTCGTGCCACTCGGAGTAGATTGTTGCTTTGAGGGGCAGCGAGGTCGAGCGTAGGAAGGCGAGGTAGCGACCGCTGAAGGAGTTGCCGTCAAGGTCGGGGAGGTATTTATATTCGTACTGCACGTCCAAGGACATCTCGTTCTTGATCTCAAAGTAGGGATCGGTGTACGGACAGGAGGCATTACCTGTTGCCGGGAAACATACGAGATAAGTGAAGCCCACGTCTGCGATTTGGTCGAGCCATGTGCCCAAGTCAACCTGCTGGGCCGCTGTTCCACGGTAGGTCTCGTATGGTTGGAGGATGAAATTAGGTCCTTGAGCGGCGTCGGGGTTCTGTTGTGCTAGTCGGACCTGGGTGCCGTTTACGAGGGAGACGAAACGGTGTCGCTGGAAGCGCGTCCAGTTCTCTTCTCTGTTTCGTCCGCCTGTTGCGGCGCCTCGCCAGATTACGGCGGTAGCTTTGTCCTCCCACTCGCTGCCGTGCTTTTTGCCGCTGGAGTAGAGAGAAGCATCTGGCCAGTACATTGCTGCCGGGATCAGGATATCGTTGTTCTATAGAAGAAGCCCGTTAGCCGAACTCGTACTTAAGACAGAGGATGCGGGGAGGGGGTTGAGCATGGGAAAACCGGACTGAAGGACTTCATGGGATAGTGCAGCGGAGGCAGTTTGGAAATGTCTCAATCATCCTACTTACCATTGGCAGCTTACTGCCCCCAAAATAAGGAACGAGTGCTTGGGTAGTTGACTTAGAAATCGGCTCCACGAAACTGCCGTGTGACTCTCGAAGCTCTGGTTGGAGACATGGGTCCTTGGCGGCCGTCCAATTGGACACATAACCTTCGAAGGAGAACAACGGGAAGAGATCGGGGGGCGGAGGTGGGCCTGTGAAGTTAGTAGCTGCAAGGACCTCTCGAGATGGTGTGTCCGGCGCGCATGAAAGCCGCGCAGCGTCCCAGTACCATTTGGACGAGCCAAATTGAATCTTGGCCGACTCATCTAGATCCACGTCCGCTTCGAAGGCCGACACGCTTCCCACTACTTCTTCCACCGGCAGCACCTGTCGCGAATCCCGCTCCACCTGTACGTAGCGATTGACATCCTCCCAAGGAACCATTACACGCGGCTCATCCATAAGGTTGATCGGTATATCGACGTCAGGCAAATGATGCTGGATCCCCTTGATCATGCCGACCCAATGCTCCATCCACTCTCTCTCGATCTTCTCGTTCTGCACAGTGCCATTCCTGACAGTGATCTTCTCCTTCTCGGGCACTAGCCTGGCCTGCTGTCTGGTTTGATTCGCGGGGATGCCCCAGAAGGGATTCAAGTCGTGATATATCTGGTCGAAGAAGTCCTCTACAATGAGAGCGTCATTGTCTTTCGCAAACGCAAACCACGCCTCGAAGCCGGGGGGCGGATGCCGTCCCCGCCGCTGGCGGTATGCCTTGGCGGTGGCCTGTAAATCCGTAGTCCTCTTCGCTATCAGCTCATCGAACGTCCGTTGCGCACTGCTTATGAGTCGGTCAATGGGATGCGGCTGCGCTTTCGGACGCTCGTCATCGAATGGGTACACAATCGGCCGCGGCCGCTGGGCATGCGGATCCCACAGCCACAGCCATGCTATACTGGTGATGACAGCGAAAAGAATGAGGAGGCGGAAGACTTCGCGACGGAACCAGCGGCGAGACATTTCATCGAAGGTGGGGCGTTGGCGAGGAAGTGGCGACGTGGTTGTGGCTCCTTCCTAAAGCTTCCAAGTTTCTGTTTGGCCCATGCTACCCGTCGCACGGGTGAAACCATGAAAGGATGGTTCCTGGCGTTTGCAGAACGTTTTCACGACATAAGAGCGGGCGCGTGCGCTCGGTTGAAGTGAAATCGGGGTGCTCGTTGGGTTGCTCGTCGGGGTATCGGCAGGCTGGATTGCGGCGTATGGAAGAGAAGATGACCAGTCGCCAGTTCGAAGCATGGATCCACGAGAAGTCAACGCTGTTTTTCTGCAAGCTTTGAGCAGATTTATTGCGGGGCTCGCGTGCTTGCTGTTCCAGGGCTTGGTCTCCGAGTGCGGTAATGATGGCATGGCTTGGGCTAATCGCTGTCCATACCCCACGGAAAATCGCACTAATGCTTCCTTATCGATCCCAGTTTCCTCCCGCTATGCTCCGTGCACTACCAGCTCCAGTAGGCGATCCAGCTAAATACTAGGTATGCGCACGTTGGAAAGCCTCAACTGATACTACTGTCCAATATCCAGAACGTGTGAGTCATTGATAAGCTCTGCTCGAACACGAGCTACGTCATGGCTATGCGGCGGACTGAATGGTATACTTATTGTAGAACTACGCAGAAAAGACAATATCGATTGTACACATGCAAGACCGGCGAGGTTTTGTAACGCTGGTACTGTGTAGGATAAGATAAAGAAATTGTCCCAGGTGGCCTCCACCTCTTACGGTGACGTCATGCGCGGCTCTGCGCCCGCGGAATCGGAAGTTAGTATAAATGTCGTCCCGAATATCTGGAATTCACGGCTTTGTGAATGGTGCATTATTTTCCGAGCAGTGAGGCAATGAGGCTGCAGGAAATTGTTATCCTCAACCAATGGGAAATTGTTATCCTCATTGGTTGACTGTAAGCTGTCCGCTGAGTTTTGACGGCGTAGGCAACATGGCCTGAGCTTGTGTTCGTTCTCTTGATTAGTTGAGCATTCCAATGGATGGCCCCCTCTCTCCAAGAACGTTGGTAATAGGCCAGCTACCGGTCACCCGGAGACTGAGGGTGATTGCTTAAGACGCAAGCGGTGTGTCTACGGCATATGGAATAGGCAGGCTTGAAGTAAAGAAAGGAGAGAGCTTCTGAGGATGCCGAATAATCCCGAGACGGCTTCCCGTAGGTTGCCCTGAAAGCCTTCGTAGGCTTAATGAACGTGGGGCTCTATGGATGATAGGTAAGCTGTGGCAGACGCGGTGCGAGCGCCATCGTGTACCTATAACCCGGTTGCCAGGGCGCCAATCTGCGGTATCGGTGCTGCGAATATTTCTTGTACGAGCCTAGCTGGCAAGGACGTCTAGATATAGCTGTGCCGAGGATGTTACTGATCGAACCCGAATTTGGCACCGGTGAAAGTGATATCGATGGTCGCAGGATAGCGAATCCGGATGCGTTTTGATGAAGGGCTTCAAAGCCCTATTGGTAGTCGGCCGCCAGGTGGAGCCCACTCAGGACGAAAAGGCGGTCATGTGCTGGCGGTGGAAGAGCATACCATGGTATTGGAAGGCCCAGAGACGCTGGAAGCGTGCTCGACCACGAACAGCTGTTTGTCCCACGGTTCACAGCTATCGCAGAAGAGCGCAAGACGCCCATTAATAGTTCTTCTGAGACAAGTTCGCCCTGTTGGTAACATTCGGCGTTTTCCGATGCCATGGATGCAATAGCCGAAAATCCCGGATCTGGAAGTGACGCGGTCGCGGCGCATGTCTTGTACTCGAATCTGAAACCTGGCCTCTGAAAGCAGATAAAAGCTTTGATTGACGAGTATGGAGGAACCGGCCAAGGAGAAATATGAACATCGAAACGAGATACTGATCTAAGAGGCGGCGGATCTTCAGAAGCTGTCGCCTCGGTCGCCAGACAGGACCCGTGGGCGGATGCTCTGTTTGGGAAATCAATAACGTCGAGGCTGCGAAGAGTCAGTCTAAGGGTCATGACAGAGTGTTCTCTTAGCGCTGCCAGAGTTTTCCCTCTGCGCAGGGTGGCCATGCCCATTCCCTCACCGGTCAGCGCGGAGCCGCGGAGCATTATCATCCTCAATGCCTGCACACTGCCATTTCCGGCGCAAATCCAGCCGGAGATACATGAACGTGCGGGTGGCGAAAAATCTAGGCCATGGTTGAAAGTCCTCCATCTGCAGGTAAAGACTGATAAAGAATGATGAAGGTCAGACGAAGTGGAGCAGGTGGATGCAAGCAGCATCCTCTGCAATATGAATGCATGATCCCGCTCCTCCATGACGACGCAAGAGAAGGGGTAGAAGGACCCAGATGCTCGGAGATTCGTGGTTGGTCCCAGTAACTCGGTTATCGGCTGCGTGTGCTCCGCATCCGCAAAAGCACGGTTGCATATGCGCTGTGATCTGTACTCGACGGCTCGATCATACGAGATCTGACATTGCCAAAACGGTTGACGTGCTTGGAAAAATGGGGCTGAGCAGGGTTGGTACGCGTCCGTCTTGTGTCGACTGAATCAGCGCCTCGAGCTGAGAGCGCAGAAGAGACGCCTGTCGAGCAGCCACGTCCGGATCTTAACCTCCTGAAGGTCTCCTGGAGTGGCTTTCCAGAGCAGGGGTACGGATGTCTTTATTGGGCAGGATGCCTCGCTTTCAACAGAAGCAAGGATCGACTTAAGCAACGACTTGTTAATAGAAGCGCGGTACAATTGGGTCGTCGTCTAGCTTTTCTCGAGCCCATTCCACATGGAACTTCAGGGCTGAGGTTCGAAGAATAATGACACAAGTGTGACAGCGCCTCACCAGGCAGAAACGCATGGAACACTCACAAGGGCTGAAGCAATCGTCGAATCGGCCGTCACGGCACTCCGCCAAGTAAAAGTAACACTGGGAGATCTGACGCCTTAGGGACGTTTTCTCGATCCGCAACGTCGTCCGACGCTCGGCGCTTGCTGAGTAGAGATCCCGGTTTCCAGCTCGCACGTTGCTTTCTATACGCACGCTATGCAAGAAGCCGTCCGTCAGCCTTGGGTCGGGCCGCTAGTCTGTGCTGACATGCACGTTGAGCAGGGAAGATGGGGTTGCGGAGAAGTTCGGTCGCCGCGATTCTGGTGAAGTAGAGTCGCTACTGGGGCCAGTGGCTACGGGCGGACATTGTGAAGGCACTGGCCAGCCACAGGGCGGTCTGAAGCATGGATGAGGGATGTGTGTTTGTGCTTTTTGTCGCAGGTCATTTTGCTTTTCGAAACCAATGAGACGGCGTTCCATTGGGAGCCTCAGAGGGTGTACAGACATGGTCCGCGGGAACACGAGGCCTTTCGACCGGTATTGGTGGCATTTATCGTGGTCATGAGGCGGAGGAGCGTCCCAAGGCGGTAGGCGGTCACAGACCAGATATGTCGTCGTCCGTCCGATCGGCAATCTCGCAGCAGCCACGAGACAGATGGGCGGGCGTTTTTGGTTGGGGGATGCAGGGCTAAGCGCGCCACCATAGATGAGGCTGCGTTTTTGCTTACTCCAACCCTCGCGGGCGGCGCAGCACGACTAGGGCAGGCAGGCATCAGGGCCGCCATCTGATTCACATGAGGTGCCAGAAGGGAGAAAAGCAGGCGGCAGCGCAGTCGGATTCAGGAAGAGGATGTCGAGCCCAATAGTGGGAAGGCGGGACGCCCTGGAGAGCAGCTGCAACCGCCGCCAGGAGAGGCAAGAGCGGGCCAGGCGATGGAAGGCACGCCCACCGGCGAGCGTATAAATGGGCGGAGGGCCGTCTCGACGGAGGGCATCGCGACTGCATGAAGCACTCTGCAGCCTGGCACTCTGCTCGACTGAGACACGGAGCCATCCATCCTCATCGCCAACGGTGCAAGGAGATTCCGAAGCGTGGGCCGCGAGCTGTAAGTCCATCCGGGAGCGGAGGGTGCCCTCACGGCGACACTGGCCCGTCCAGGAAGGGCTCGTCGGACGAGCTCGGCCCTCCAGGACGGGCGTGTGAGGCCAGCGGCGGGCCTCTGTCGTCGGAAGCGTCCTCAGGCGTCATGCTGCTGGGCCGTGGCGAAGGTGGCCGCTGGCGGGCGGGCTTGGGGTCGAGGGGAAAGCATGGCTAATATACCGATGGTAGTGTAGGACGTCAAGCAGCTCTGCCCGCGCCGGCGCCGTCTAGACCCGAAGAGCGCGCGCCGCCCGGAACATCTCGTCGCCGCATCGAGGAGCCCGAGGACCTCCAAGCACCGGTCCGTTGTCGTCGCCGACGCCTGCGGTGAGCGTTCCGACTGCTCCGACTGCTCCGACCGGCCACCGCAGCGGCGCGTCCGAAGGGTCCATTCCGAGCGCTCGGAAACAGCACGCACCCCGCGAGCCTGTCGCTGTCCACCACAGTACGAAGCGCGCGCGCGGTGCAACAGGTGACGAAGGTGAGGGCTCCCAATTTCGCTTCGCTCTTTGCGCGCATCCCTGCCGCCCACATGGCGCGCCGGGTTGCCATGATGCATTCGCGCGCAGGGGCTCGTCAATGCCCGCGCTGCAACACCACCTGCTCCATCCCAGCCTGCCCGCCGCCCTACCGTCTTATCTGCTCCCCACTATGTCGTCAGCCTTTCCCTCGCTCTCTTGCTCGACGCCGCGCATGCGGAAGCCCGCCGTCTTTAGCCTAAGTCGCCGCATTGATGGCGCTCCAATCACGGCCCCATCACGCTCCCCTGCCATGATGCGCGCGTCGCAGCCCGTGCCGTCCTGTGGGGCGGGCCGGGGCCTAGCACACGCTTTCTCGACCTCACCTCACCTCCCATATCCGCGCCCATATGGCCTGCCCAACATCCTCACAGCAAAGACGCCCTGATAAGATTAAAGGGCCTGGGAAAGCGGCCCCAACGCGCCCGACTCAACTCCGGTAGCGGCCCGTATAGACGTCACCGGCGGGCAATAGCATATCAGCCTCGACAGAGATATGATGGGAGGGCCTGACTCGTGGCTTGAGCTTCATTTCCTATATCTCTGCATCCAACACTCCGCCAATCTCAGTCCCCATGGCCTGAGTATACATTGGCAGCCCTCCGTCCCTCTTGGGCTCGCCAGTCTTCCCGTTCCTCCCTCTTTTTGCCTATTCCTCTCGTTTCCTCTTCATTTCTTCCGCGCGGCATAACAGCTGAAGCTGAGCATTGCCCGGCACGCTCCACTGTAACTGTACTAAGCGCGTATAGGTTTATCCTTCGGCAGATGCAAAGGGGCCGTGGACGAGGACGAGGTAGAAATCCAAACCCTGCCCGGAGCACTTCGAGGAGAGGAATCAGACCCAGTTCCCGCAACACCATCTCCCGGACCACCAGCCGCGCGTCAGTAAGACGATCGGCCCGAATCGCAGAGCTACTCAACGGCGAAGTCAACGGCGAAGTCAACGGCCATCCCGAACCATCCGCAAGCACCTCGATGGCTGACGTTGCAAGGCCACGGGCGCTAGGAAGAGGCTCGGCTCGCAGAACACACCACTCTGGAAACAGCCGCCGCTCCAGGTCTGGTCGGCATTCCGTGTCACCAGAAGACATCAGATACGCCATGGACATCATCGTCCAACCGCCTCCCAGCGCCCGTGCCGGCTATTCCTTAAACGGCACCATTATTGTCCGTTTACGGACGACCAATGCCAATCCCGAGGACGCCATCGCTGATTCCAGCAACCTTGTCGCCGTTGCCACGCTGGTCCCTGGCCCGAATTCGACAGGCTCAACTGATCCTGCGGTCCTCAATGGACTGCTCGCCGGCCGACGTTTCGATTCCATTCATCCCTTCTCCGACGACGAAGCGGATGGCTCCATCGCCTCCATGGAGCTCGACGACCCCCGCGGGGTCGGCTACATGCGCTTCTCCGACCTCAGCATCCGCCAGGCCGGCACCTATCGGATACGCATCACTTTGCTACGGGTTAGGGGCTCGAGCTCCGACCCTCCTGTGGCCTCTGTGACTGGAGGAGCTGCAGTGCAAATTGTCGATAGCAACCCAATCGTCGTCCAAGGAAGCGGCCCAACTCCCAATCTGGCAGCATACAACGGTAAGTACATGGTGGCGACATATTAAACCCGTCTGAGTTTCGGTTCCCTGATTATTTTGTGTCTCTTGTACAGAAGACGAAGATAATGAAGATGATGGCGGATGGCTGGAGGTGTTGAGGACCATCCAGACGCGGCGCAGGTCGCGATGAACAAAAAATTTTCGGTTTTTGTTAGGGGTGGCGCTGTGTACGATTAGTCTAATGCTTGGATCATGGTGTGTTGTTCATCAACTGTACGATGGGCTGCAGGGAAGGCATGGGGGATCGTTCGGGGATCGTTAGCTCGGCATTTATAAGCGAACATGAGGGTATCTGAGCATAGATTCTATGGCGCGTCCGATGATGATCCGATTTCAATATTTCTTCAGGAGTTTCCATATCTATAAGATTTGCTGATATACATGTAGCGATTTCATCGGCGGATCGGAGACGAGGCCGCATATGTAGCCCGACACGACATCCACAACGGCGTACCTGCATATCATCCGCAATCGCATCCCCGTCTATATTTCACATGCGGATCTGAACATGTCAGCCCAAGTGGAAGGCTGCATCTGCGCCCCGTACTTCCGCGCACGTCATATGTCGTATGCCTGCCATAGGTAAGCATAACACTCTATATCAAACACCGGCTCCGCTGATTGGCTGCCAATTCCTCTATTCCGGCCTACTTTGAGCAATCCATTGGCTCCTGCCCGTCCATTGATCCGTGGTTCTTCTTCTGACTTGGAGCCTTCGACGAAGTCCATTGAGTGGGTCTCTCGCATCTGCATCTGCATCTGCAGCTGCAGGAACAGAAACGCAAGCTGCATGTCGATAGCATATTGACTATCTCTTTCTGGGTCTCACGCCAGCCCCGTAGGTTCAAAGCGCCATTATAACATGATTGCTTACCCGCTCTAGATACCAATCGACGGGTGAAGCTGCCGGCAACACTTGTAAACACTGGTGCCGAGCGCTCTTCACCGATCAGTTCAATGTCAGCACGCCCGACGCTCCGCGGCATGTACGGGCCGCTGGATCCTCCCATCATGCGTGAGCTTAGCACAGGAGCAAAGGTATAGTAGCAGCGATTATGCGTGCCTGAAGGCTTTCGGGAAGGGAACAGTAGACCAGCAGCGCCCAAATGCCCGCGAAAGTATCGGCAAGGAAGGGATGGAATGCTTATCTCCGAGGAACGCGGAAGGGCATGGGACAGACTATGAATCCACGAAATGGGTGGCATCTGGCATCGCAGACGAGTAGAGGAGAGCTTAGGCTTCCTTCCTGCCATCCCATCTCACTAGATTGCCTCTGCTTTGCAAGTTCACTCATCATACATACATACATCTGGCCTCTTACCATCGGTTCATGTCTCCCTAAGTCCACCAAGGAGACACAGAGGATCAGACGATTCAAAAAGATATGATAGCCTGCGGAACAGCAGATCAGTATGCTCGGTCCCGACGGGTTTTAGACCCTGAAAAATTCGATAAGCTGTTAAATATGCCAGTGTGGAATGATTTACTTTTGACCGTTCCGGACATTAGAGGAGAGAGAAGTGAGGCTTCGAGGCGGTCCCGCAAAACGCGCTAATCCCAATGCGAACTTGACGGACCAGATCCTGCCCGAGGCTTGCGTTCGCTCTTATCAACGGCATCTCAACTCAACGCTCATCTTTCCAGACCTGATGTCGCAGTGAAACTTCTATCGCCTCACGTGTTGCTCAGCCCGTTGAGATGCACCCCGCACGAAGCGGCCGCTCACAGCTGCCTCGCAGCTAAGCGGCCCCAATCAAATCCTGCCTGCACTCTTGTGCGACCCATCGGCCTGCCTGATAGGGACCCCGCCAATGATAAAACGCATAGCTCACCGGAATCTCACGAGCAGTCGCTGCCTAGCATGGCATGTCTTGATAAAGAGTTGAGGCCTGCCTTGCCTGCCTTGCCAGCATCCTAACTGCGCTTGCGATATCAGCAACATGGACGTCACAAATGAATCTAGGGACTTTGACGTCAAGAGCATATCCAGCTCGTCGTCTGAGGCGAATGGGTCAAGCCTCAACAAGATGACGGACCTTCCATTGGTGGGGAAGGACACCAAGGATGAGCTGCCAAGCTTAGGCATGACCTCCGACATAAAGAATCTGTGGGAAGGAAAGAGGAAGTGCATGTGCTGTGTCAACTGTAAGCCAAGCTCACGGCACGAATGTTAGCAATCTGCTAATCGTACCGCCGCCACAGGGGTCGAGGAATACCCTGAAGATGTCCGGCCTAACCCGGAGGAGACCGAAGCAGTTCAGAAGTTCGCACTCATAGTCCGTAACCGGAAGTACCACGGCTCGAACTCCAAGGCTATGGTGGTCAGTTCCATTGTTGTACAGAGCCCGCTCCTCAAGCCACTTTTAGAAGAGGTCTTCGAAGGATATGACGGCATCACGGCGACGCTGAAGAAGGTCACCTTTACAACACCCTTTGAGCCGTTCTTCTATCGCTGGAGTCGTTTCAAGAAAGCGGTCGAAGAGGTGGAAGACGAGATGACGCGGGTTCACGCGAAGTTACTGTATGACGTTCTCGAGAAGGAGCTGGATGAGACCATCACCACCTACCACGACCTTCTGAGTCATGGTGTCATCACCTACAAGTACCTCTGGACGTTGTTCAAGCCCGGCGATCTCCTTCTGTGCCAAATGAAGGACGAGGAGATGATCATGAAGCTCCAAAGGACGGAGGTTGAGCCCAATGGTCTCTCCCTGTACTCCAAGTACGTCGACTGGGATGGGTACTCCTTCGGATATGGCTCCTACAACTTCTCCATCGGCGAGTTCGAAGGCACTAAAGCCATCACCGACCTGGACGCATATCCTATTCAGTTCAACAGCGAAGCAGCCGCCATAGAGAGCAGACTTGCGGCCAGGGGGAGGAAGTTTGAGAAGCTTCAGGGCTACCACTACAAGATGTACAGAGGCTTCGCGGAACTGGTACCGGCAAGCTTCGGAAGACGCAACGTTCCTATTCGCAACCGAAAGGTCAGGCTCGTGTTTTTTCCTAGCCAATATCAGCGATGCTAATTCCCCTGTCAGCTGGAGAGTCGAATTATCGTCGATGCGGAAATGTACAACCGATTCAACTCCGGTGGGCTCCTTCCTCTCGAGGTACGTCTATCTCGGTACACGTACCAGCATGCCTTAGTTCTTGCCCGGGAAAGCCGCTCCTGAAGGCCTTCAGTAGATCGAGTGCAGACTAAGACGTGCTAAGTACCAGCTTCTCTCTGCTGAGTTCTAAAACACCTGCTAATGTATATCATAAACTTCATAGCCTCTCGGGTCAACCTCGTTCGCCCCAAAAGTACCTGCAGAAGTCGAGCCTACTCATGTGCCGGGGGCCGCCCCCCCATACGGAGCCTCTCCGCCCCCGCTGCCGCCGATGCAGACATGCACAGGGATGTACATGAACCCGCCACTTCCACCCATGCCCATGCCTCCTGTACCTGGTGTCCTGCGGCAGCCTATGGAACGTAAGCGAACCCTAAGCCTGTCATTATAAGACGCCCATGCTAACGTATACCGAAGCGAAGGTACTCTCGGATGACTTGTACCCCCTTTGCGCTCCGGTCATCAAGGGGTACTCGTTGAAGACCAAGAACTGGGGTACGTCCACAATCATTTCGCATGCAAGGTAATAGGACAGTTGGCGATTGCAACGGGTCCATCGTACACGCCGGGATACGCTATGCTATCATTAGAACAGCCTATGCGGTCTGATCTACATCACTGACCATTTACAGCCAAGTTCAAAGTCGACAGCGTCCAAGACATCATCTGGGACGACCGTGCGTTCGATAACCTCGTTCTCCCTCCGGGCTACAAGGAGCTGATACTGTCCTTCACTCAAAATCAGACGAATGCGGAGGGCCTTCTGGATGATGTTATTGAGGGGAAAGGTACGTACACAGCCAAACGATCTGGAGCGACGCCCTATATTGAAGAACGGCGAACCGCGATTGTACATCCCGAAGGGCTTCAGGGCCTATTGGTGCATGTATACGCTTCGTGTTCTTCAAGCCCGTAGCATTCTGATACTGCTTGAGGTGAAGACTCACGTGCATGTAGGCCAAGGCATCGTAATGCTCCTCAATGGCGAACCCGGCGTAGGAAAGACATTAACAGCGGAGTCAGGTGGGCAATCTTTCCCTCCTAGTGGGACAGATATTGTATCTGACCGAAATTCTAAATATAGTCGCCGAACACATGCAGGTTCCGCTCTACTCCATGTCTGCCGCCCAACTTGGCGTCGACTCCGCGGAGGTGGAGCATTCCCTAGGCGATATTCTGGAAATGACAACCAAGTGGCGAGCTATCCTGCTGCTCGATGAGACTGAGGTATTCCTTGAGCAACGCACTATTGACGGGCTTGAGAGAAACAAGCTCGTGTCTAGTATGCTTCACAACTGACCGCCCGATTTGCTGTGTACTGACACGATGAAGTCTTCCTTCGCATGCTGGAATATTATCGCGGTGTCCTGTTCTTGACCACTAACCGCGTCTCGGTTTTGGACAAGGCCTTAGAGTCCCGGATCCATCTCAAGATCTCGTATCCCGAACTTGACGAGCAAGCCCGGCTCTGCGTCTGGCACAATCTGATCGACTTCTTGCCTCCCTCGAGCGTCGGTCTCGACGAGGCCGATGTTCAATTGCTCGCGCAGAAGAAGATGAACGGGCGAGAAATTAAGAACGCGATCAAAGCAGCGCAATTGCTGGCCAATGGGCAATGCACCGCCCTGAACTTGGAGCACATCGAGACCGTATTGAGGATTACCCAGATTGGAGGTGTCTTCGGGGCCCAGGTCTGAGGCGGAGTCGCAGTGCAGTCACGGTCGAGTTAATGTACTTTCATTTGGTCACAAATTGAAGAACAAAGTCGTTTAGCAGAAGCTGTGGTCACTTTATACTCCTCCGGCTTTCCCTCGAAATAAGCGCAGGCGGCAATACGTGGTCTGGCCGATCCCTGCGGCTCGCCATCGTCGGAAAACGGCGAGCCCGCGTTCGTCGAGATCCATATAGCCGGTTGTTGCCAAGCGACAAAATTATCGCATAAATTACAGCAATGCAGGTCGAGACCTGTTCTGTAAGCACAGATTCCCCGGATGTCGGATTCTCCCAAGGCGGTATGTCTGCCTCACACGGCACGGTATCCACTCGGTCGCCACCCGTCACCTGACTTCATATATTTCGTTCCGGTACCGTCATATATTTTTCCCCTAACGAGGTGTTATTTTTGGAATGCAGCTGTCAACGACAAGGCTAATGCGAGGCTCTTGCAGGTACGTTTCAATTAACCTTCCATCGAAGCTTTTCGTATTCCTACTCTAAGTCTCTTCCCGCTGCTCTTGGAACCCCTGTGGCGCCCCTCTCGTCCTATGCGGCGATCACCGGCCGTAACGGTTGCTCTTACACGTAGCTTTCTATTCTGTGGTCCTGGCCTCGTATTCGCCATCTTGTGCCTCGCCTGGCGCTCATCAACATCGCCAGCTAGATCATACGTCGCAATATACATCGTCTGCGGCCCTACACAAAGAGCAGCCGAAGGTAACCCAGGTCCCAGACGACCATGGCCTTTTAATACCGAGCACCTATATGTGGTCTAAGAATAACTGCGGCCTAGCCGAATTGCGGTGTTCGCGATGGTTGAAGCGGTGTCATGGGCGACGCACGAGAGGTGCGAAGTGGCCAGATGGGCAACGACGAGAGGCTAGGCGACGAAGGATCCGGGCTGGCTTTGGATTGTCTGGATCCGGGGCGAGTAGTAGTGTCATCGAGACATTTGAAATATGCGGTTGGCTTCAGGTATAAAGGCGCGTGTCTCCCTCCCCTCGGTCAGGATCATCACAGATCGTCAGCGTTCAATTCCTCTCACAGGCTCGCATCCAGATACCCATCCCAGCGCATCCATTGCTCTTTCCCTGAAACCAAAATGCATTCCAAGATCGCCGCTTTCCTCCTCCCCCTCCTCGCTGTCGCGACCCCCGTGCCCCAGTCCGGCACCGCCCCAGACCCGTCCCAGATCACCATCCTCGACAGCTCCTACTCGGGCAACGGCTGTCCGCAAGGCTCCGTCTCGACCAGCACGTCGCCGGACAAGACCGTAAGCTGCTCTTCGTTCCTCTCCACACCACATGTCCCCCAATTGCTCTGCCTGCTGAGAGCGGCGTCAGCAACTCCATGACCTCCCCAAGCACAAATGTCGCGGCATAATATATATTGACAATTACCCCGAGGTCATCACCTACGGCTTCGACCAGTTCCAGACCTACATCGGCCCGGGCACCAAGCCCGCCGACCACTCCAAGAACTGCCAGCTGCACCTCAACCTCAAGTACCCGGGCGGCTTCCAGTACGCCGTCGTCGACGCGACCTACCACGGCTGGGCGCGCCTGGATAAGGGCGTCACCGGCACTTTCATCACGACGTACTTCTTCTCCCAGGATGCTGGCAAGACTGTAAGCTGCCCCTCCATCCTCCTCTATCCCATACAATAGCATCATGTGAGGACCTAACACGCAATAGTCCACGACCCGCATGACCGCCAACGGCGGCCCGCCCCTCGACATGGGCCAGGTCTACACCAAGCAAGACAACGTCGAGACGACGGCCGTCATCTGGTCGCCGTGCGGCACCACCGGCATCCTCAACATCAACAACCGCCTCTCGCTGACGTCGACGAACTCGTCGGCCGCGGGCGAGCTGTCCAACGACGATGCGACTGTGGCTTTTACTCAGCAGCTGCATGTTGCTTGGAGGCCGTGCACGCCTGGGTAAGTCTTCTCTTTTTCTTGCTCTCTCGATTACTTCCCCAACTCCTACCCTTCTGTTTCGCCCAACGTTATCAATCGCTGTCGCTCTTGTTCGACTTTTCTGAGTTTGCAAAAAGGGACAAGGGACAGATTGGCGTCTAGATCTCGACCTCCATGACCGATAAAGCTTGCTTGCATCCGACAGACAGAGACTAATTCCCTGGGTTGTAGAAGTGGATCGTCGGGCGATGACACGATTGGCATTGGCAAGCCGAGCACGGAGCTGGATATCGGGAACTAGGAGGGCCGGAAAGATGGTGAAGTGAAGTTACGGTCGCTTTTTTCTTTCCTTTGAGTCGATGCATGGGGAAGGGGGAAGGAGAGATTTGTATATAGCTTCTCTCCTGGGTGGATGGGATTGGTTGAATCGAATCGATGATGCATTTGTTACTATACTTTTTTCTGGATTGATTGCTTGCTTGCTTGATTGCTGTGCTCGTTCGTTGTTTCGCGACTTATGGAGATGAGGACTGACTGTTGGATGCAGCCGATGGTCTGAGAAGCTAATAATCTACGCCGAAGAAAGATATGGAGCAAGAATCAAGGTACCGGCCACAGGACTGAAGAATTAGCCAGCATTTCAAGAGAATAAAAAAAGGACTTCACGTCTCTAGTCCACTGCAATCCTCCGTCTAAGATGCCCATCCACCCCCGCGGACTCGCATACTTATTCACTTGTCGATTCCCCCAATTCCGATTCCGATTCCGAAAGGTAGGTAGCAAACCCAGTAGTTCCCTTGCATGGGACAAGGGGGCGCGGATGAAGTGTTAGAACGGTAGCTGACTTTGAATCGAGCAGAAAGGGGCAATCTATTCCTATTCGCATCGAATGCCTGAAATCTAGATAGATACAAAGCCCCACTTGCAAATGCATGCCAAAGTCATGTATCTACACATGCTCACAAGCTGCATACTCAAAAAGAAACGAAAAGTCCGCTTGTTAGATCAGAGGAGAAATTCACCATGGTACTTAGAACTATCTATCTCACTTCTGCTCTTCAAGCGCGCGTTTGATAGCTATTTCGCGTTAGCAAACATCCCCATAATCAGAAATAAAGATCGGACGAAAACTCACCATTACAGCTATCATTCGCATCGCCAAACAACATCTTCGTATTCTCCATGTAAAACATGGGATTCGGCACATCGGCATACCCGCTCGCCATGCCCCTCTTCATAATCACAACGTGCTTGCTCTTCCACGCATGCAGCACAGGCATGCCCGCGATCGCGGACCCAGGCTCCAGCGCAATCGGGTTCACGGTGTCGTTGGCGCCGATGACGAGTGTGACATCTGTGTCGCCGAAGTCGTCGTTGATCTCGTCCATTTCCAGCACGATGTCGTAGGGCACCGAGGCCTCGGCGAGCAGCACGTTGCATTGGCCCGGCATGCGGCCGGCGACCGGGTGGATGGCGAAGCGCACGTTCACGCCGCGCGAGCGGAGGTGCTTGACGAAGTCGGAGATGGCGTATTGCGCTTTGGCGACGGCCATGCCGTAGCCGACGACCTGGGATATTAGCAATTATCCATTTGGTGTAAAGGGTAAAGGGACTTACGATGATGACGTTCTCAGCGTTCGCTAATGCTTCTGCAGTCTCTACCGCGGTCGTCTTAGTCACTTCTCCTTCTATCTTCGCTTGCGTCTGTGGCGTCGATGCGATGCCGCCGAAGAGCACGTTTGTCAGCGAGCGGTTCATGGCGACGCACATAATGTACGAGAGGATGGAACCTGAGACACCAATGAGCGCGCCGACGGTTGTTAGTAGCGAGTTATCCAACATGAAGCCTTCGGCTACCAGTGCGAATCCAGAATAGGCGTTCAGCACTGTGATGACGACGGGCATGTCAGCGCCGCCTATTGCAGCGGTAGTCGTGTATCCTTTGATGAAGCTGAGTGCCGCATTTGCGGTCAGGCATGCAGCACCTATAAGCGGTGCTCCAGGGGCATAGGTTAAGAATGCACCCATTGTCGCTATGTTGGCGCCGAGAAGCGAGGAGTTGATGACATGGCGTCCTGGGAGGATCAAGGGTCGAGAGGAGATCTTTGCGGCTAGCTTGAGGAAAGCGACGATACTCCCGGTGAATGTTACTCCACCGATCAGGACTCCCAGATAGGCGCTAACCATGTGTAGGGTGGAGATGTCACCGCCGTGGCCCAAAACGCTACCAATGCTGGTGAGCACGGCGGCTAGACCGACAACGGAGTGCAGAGCAGCGACTGTCTGCGGAAGCGACGTAGGTGTAATCCTTCGTCCAATGACCATACCGGCGATGGTTCCAACCGTGGCAAGGCCAGCGAACTGCGCGAGAACATCCGGTGCAAATCCGACGGCCGCTAGAGAGGCGAGGATACCGGAGAAGACACCGAGGATACCGAGGAGGTTCCCGCGACGAGCCGTAGTCTGAGAAGCGAGTCCAGAGAGTGAGCTCACGCAGAGGACACTACTGACAAGATAGCCGGCCTGGACCAGACCAGCCATTCCCGTGCTAGCCGCAGCGAAATATCCTCCACCGAACAAAACCGCCGGAATCGCGTAAAGCCAGGGGTATTCAGGAGGGTCGGTGGGGCGCCTGAACATGTCCAGCATGCGCTTGGTGATGACGAAGCCTCCCGATACGTTGACGAAAGCCAGAAGAACTGATAAGGCGCCCAGAGTCTGTGGAATAGTCTCAGGCAGGTAACCGCCGCCCATGACGAAGAATCCTCCTATTCCAACCATACCGGAAATAGCGTTGGTGACGGACATGAGTGGGGAGTGCAAAGCCGGAGCGACACCCCAGACGACCCGGTATCCGATCAAACTAGCTAGGGCAAAGGTGAACGCGTTCGACATGAACATAGGACTGCGGATTGTTAGCATATTGAAACTTGATCAGGCTAGCAAGCTCCTTACCCGGTGAATTTTCCAAGGGCGACCGCAGTGCTCATCGCCGCCGTGACACCGGCAACTTCGCGCGTCTGGCTTTGCCACGGTGTCAATTGAACAATGTTGGCAACTTGATCTGCTGGTGAAGGCGCTTTGGCAGCTGGTGCGGGCGGAGGAGCGGGACGAGGCGCTGGCGGAATGACCTTACCGTTGTACGTGACGATGGCTCCGCGGGTGACTTCATCTTCGAGATCGACGTCGTAGTACTTTTCTTTCTTGTCTTTTGGGACAAGAGAGAGCAGGAACTTGGTGATGTTGTTCGAGTAGAGCGTGGATGATTGCGTCGGTAGGCGGGAGGGGAGATCAGTATAGCCTGCACCTTCGTTAAGCATATGATATGCAATGTGGATGACTAGTTCTTACCGATTATTGTTACTCCATGGTATTTCGCCAATTTCCCCGGAACCGTCGCTTCGCAGTTGCCACCAGCTTCGGCTGCGAGATCTACAATCACTGAACCAGGCCTCATCGAAGCAAGCATGGCTTTTGTGATGAGCTTCGGAGCGGGCTTGCCAGGAATCAATGCTGTAGTGACGACAATGTCGACCTCGCGGCACTGCTCATGGAACAGTTTCATCTCGGCTTCGATGAACTCCTTGGACATCTCTTTCGCGTAGCCACCCGTGCCGGACCCCTCCTCTTCAATCTCGACTTCGATGAATTCTGCGCCAAGGGATTGTACTTGCTCGCGAGCTGCCGATCGGGTGTCGAAACCGCGGACGATGGCACCCATCCGGCGGGCCTACGGTGCTAGATTCAGCGTAAATTCTGGAATTGACTGCATTCTGCTCACCGTTGCGATTGCGCTCAAGCCAGCTACACCAGCTCCGATGACGAGAACCTTGCAGGGAGGAATCTAGGGTATAGTCAGTAATTCGGCTCCATGTTCGTCAGGCAGTGACGCACCTTTCCCGCTGCAGTGACCTGGCCAGTGAGGAAACGTCCGAACTGGTTCGAAGCTTCCAAGACGGCCTTATAACCAGCGATATTGGCCATGGAACTTTGCTGCAGGTTAGCCACAAGAATAGCTTGGGGAGGGCGTAAGTGTATACCTCAATGCGTCAAATACTTGGGCTCGAGAAATGCGCGGAACCATGTCCATAGCAAATGCAGTAGCTTTGCGGTCCGCAAGTCTATCTACGACAGGCTTATTCTGCATTGGGTAAAGGAAAGAAATCACGGTGGCGCCCTCACGAATGGCGTCCACCTCGCTATCAGCGCCATCGATGCTGAGCGCACGAACTTTGAGAAGAATGTCACTCTCCGAGAAGACGCTCCTGCGGTCGACGGTCTTAGCGCCGACCTGCTCGTACGCCTCATCCGTGAATTGCGCCTCCAGACCCGCTCCACGCTCGATCAAGACGCGAGAGAAGCCCTTCTTCAGCAGCAGCTGGACATTCTGCGGCGTTATCGCGACACGGCGTTCGCCGGGGTAGCTCTCCTTGGGGATACCGATGGTCAGGGTCGAATACGGACCGGCGGTGAAGGGCGGGGAGGTCGGGATCTCCTCGTCATGCGGCTCCGAAGCAAGGGATGCATAGCGGGCGACAGCCGTGGTGGGAATGTGCGGAACATGCGTCTGCAGGTACAGCGGTCGCGGGCGGGCTAGGCTCCGGACGCGTGCATTCGGTTGCAGTGGCTTGACGCGCTTAGTGGTGTACTCCTGCTGGACAATTGGTGTCGTCCGGAAGGCGAGCGTGGAAGCGCAGAGCCTCAGGCGCGGGCCAAAGGCAACCAGCCGGTAGCCCGCCAGGCAATTGGAGGAGCTCATGCTGGGCGGAGGTGTCTCGGAGATGCAAAGGAGAAACCGGGAACCCGCATCTGCTACGACAGACCGTGGAAACACGGTTCGTAGAGCTCAGGCGCGGAGGGTGAAGGACAGCAGAAGCTGCCACGGTTTGCGAGCCGGTAGGTACATAAACCAGCCGTTTCGGCCGCGCTTCTTCCGCGTGTCACGCGTCCTGGCCGGACGTACACTCTCGTTTCAAGGGTTGTGTGGGGTTCCAAGGCTCGCGTGCGGGGAAGCTGGACGGCGGGATCGGTAGTCGAGCGGCTGTATTGTTATGCTGGGCTGAGTAAGGCGCCAAGATGGGTGAAAAAAGCCGATAGGCCGGAAGGGGTCAAGCTTGTTCCCGTTTCAGCAGCATTTCGTGTTCGGCAATAGCCGTGTTTTCTTATATATGCAAACTAACCCTATAATACCGGCATCCTTCAATTCCTCGCTATTCTCACGCTTCACGGTCCCACCTGGAGCCGCAATGCGAAATCAGGGTTTAGCTGTCAGAAAAATCGGCTTCGAATTCTCACAACTGCATACTAGAGCTCCGGCTCCTTCATCTCTTCGTGCGCGCTTTGAAGATCGAAGTTGCGTCGGTCCCTGCGTGCGATCGCTTGCTCGCGAGACCCTCAGACGATCGTCTATGGTGGGGCAACGGTCCGTGTCTCCTGCCAGAAGCGGATGCTTGGGCTCCTGGGGTTGGTAACGGCATTGACAGCACTTTGTACGAAGGTACCGATGCGTTGATTTGGGCATGTCTGCGCTCTGGTTGACGCCCGCTGGAACCAATGGTTCGCTACCATCTCATAGGCGCCAGAGAACGCCATTTCGGCGGCAACAACGGACAACTGGAAGTCCTCCGGACGCGTGAAACGACCCACAAGCACCGCCCTCGAAGTGCCAAAACGGTCTTTAATTCGCGACCCTTTATCGGATCCGGCGCGTCTCTGTCTCTTCGCGATACCTGGGTCGCCAGTAATCCATTGTTGCGCAGACAGCTCGTCGAGTTCGATGGATGAGAGAAGCCAGCGCATCCATCTCCCACGGATGCCTCAGGCACGCACATTCGTAATGCGCTAGCCCACACGCGGACTAGACCGACCGGCGATCACAGGGATGCCACAGGCCATGCGCGGTGACGTACATGCTTTCCCGCATTACCCAACACCAACAAAGCCTGGAATCCTGCGCGCTGTGCCTATAGGTATGATATGATATCCTAGATTCGTCCCAAAATCCCCGAGACGCATCTTCGTTCTACTCTGCAGTTCATTCTCGTTGACCTCCGCTCACCAAGAAGTCTTCCGGCTACCTCATCCATCCGCAGACCAACCAGTACCGCAGAAATCCTCCCCGTCACGACCACAATGTCCATCCCCGTCCTCTTCACGCTCCCGCCCTCGAACCGCCACGAAATAATCCTCATCGACGCCAACAGCAAGCCCTCGCTCAAGGCGCTCAACAAACTCGTTACATCCACCATGGCCAACTCGCCAAACTGCTCTGAGTGTGCGTCTCCTTCCTCCTCCTCCCGTTCCCCCCTTTCCCCCCTTTTTTCCTCTTTCCTCCCCTCCTCTCGCTAATGCCCAGCCAACCCAACAGTCATGAGCAAGTACAAATCCAAAGAGCAAACCGAGCAGATCCAAGAGATAAAAATCCACTGGTGCGAAGCCGGACGCGATCGCAAGGTATGGCCTGAATACACCATCGTGACCGACGACAACTTCCCGGCTATACTGGAGTTGATGAAGTTGGGCGCGGGGAAGGATGTATTGGAGATCAAGGTTGGGAAGCCTGAGGAGTAGAGGCTAGGCAGTGAGAGAGGGACGCTCGCGGATCGGGAGGAATATCTCTATTGGTGTAATTTGGGAGGTGTACATGAAAGATTGCGGCGAATACTTAGTGAGCAGGCGTTCGGTTTGGATTCGCTTCTGGCAATTGTATTGAGTTAGGAACGGGCAAAATAGCGGAAATAGTATTGTTTTAGGTGCCACAGCAGTCCAAGTGAGGACATTGGGAAAAGGTCCTCTACTAGTCATAGCGATTTCGCTCACTTGCATCGACCGAGCAGCGCCAACCGTTGATCCAAACGAAAAGAAGTATATGAATGCCGAAAACCATGTACACCGACGTACACCGCAGTGGCGAGGTGAAAGAAGTGGAGGGTATCCATGCCGATCGTTTTGATATAGCCCAAAATAGGTCCCGCAATAACGCCCCCGAGATGCTGATGATCGAGCTCATGCTGCAATTCCCACGCCGCAGACCCAGTACTGAGCCAAAAAAAGACCGCGATGCAGAAAAATCCTCATCGCACATGCCCTCGCGACAAGGTAATATGTATAGTGAAGGATAGATGAAGCGGAAGTGAACGGGGTCGAAAGAAAAGCGCGCTGCAGCTATTTCTCATTCTGTTCCGTAATCAGTCGTTGCCAGTGGACAAGATCTCGGCTTAGGTGGTCCATCATCTGCAATGTGCTGAGCCCCTTGAAGACGACAATTTCGTCCTCATCTGCCTTCGGCTCGCTCGGATTCAGGTCCCCGTTCGTTGTCGGCGCAGGCTCTTGGATAGCGGCCGCCAGTGCACTCCGTTCTCCTGCCATCTCGACCTGGCGTTGGGCGATGTAATTCTGCATGGCGCCCGCCGGTCGACGGATGTCATGCCACGACAGTTTCTGTAACCGCCAATTTTTTGTTTTGGCTTGTTTGTTTCCGGTGGTCCCGTCACTGCTGTCGTGTCCATTGCCAGCGCCATTCGCTGAGCTGATATGGGGCGAATTTGGCCCATCATCGTTTGCGGCCGGAGATGCTCCATTCGTTGCGGGCGTGGGCGCGTCTTTCGAGTACTGGTTTCGACCAAGTCGGCTGTGGCGCTTCTGCGGCGGTCTACCTCCCTTCTTGGGAGCAGGCGCGGGCTTGGGGTCAGCGGAGGAATTTTCCGGCGGTACAGATTCCGACGCTGAAGCCGCCATGGATGGATCTTCGGCCGGAGTAGCTTCTGGTGGTTCGGACTCTGCAGCATTGTCAGCTCTATAAGAAGTACTACACACGATCATCGTACCGTCACCTTTCCTTCGCTCCGCACGGCCTTTGCGTCTGTTCGCAGCTTCCGCGCGTTCTCTCTCGCGCTCCTTGTCGCGAAGCTCTTTCTCGCGCTGACTCCTCGCCGCAGCGCCACGAGGCTTCTGTTTTGGCGCAGAAGCCTTGCTGTTGTCGTCTTCAGACTCAACGGCTGGGGAATTGCTGGGGGAGCTGGAGCTGGTGCGCTGCCGCTTGACTTCCGGGTTGGCCCTGTGGTAAAGCTTGTTAACGGCCATTCCTTGAAATATCGTGGAACAAGCAGACTCACTCTTCGCTGTCGTCACGACTACGCTTCTTGCGGTTACCGTTCTCTGATGGAGGCGCCGCACCCTCGTGCTTACTCTCTTCCAGCACTTTCCGCAGCACCTCATCCTCATCGTAGGCGGCCCGGCTATTCATTGTTGACCGGCGCTTGCTGAGCGACTCGACGCTTGCCCTCGCATTGCGCTCCTTGTCTCTCACTGTCTTACTTTCCGTTTCTTTCGACACGGACGATTTGCGGGCGTTCTTTCCGAGGTTCTGCTCGTAGACGGGAAGGTAACGGGAGTATTTTTGCCTGTTGCCAGAGAGTCGTCAGCTTTGACATTGTCAAGTGAGCTGGGGAGTGCGTTGTTCTAGCGCAACAGCTCCAGCGCCAACGCTCGGGTGAACTGGCCACCAGAGGCACGTCGCTGGTGGGGGTTCCATTGATCATGACTTGGGGAAATTGAACGAATGACGTACCCTTTGGGACTTGTCATGACCTTGTGCAGGTCTTTCCGGCACTCCTCGCAGAAGTACTCTTCGGGGCTGGCAGCTTCGTCCATGATGCCGACGCATCCGCCATGCTGCCAGACCTTGCAGATGTCGCATTGGATGAACAGGCCGCCTGCGTCATCACTCGGAACGGTATAATATGTCAATGAAGACGAATGGCCATCTTTGGACTTGCCGGCGTCCGATGGTGGACCTGGGTATTCCAGCTGGCCACACACGCATCGTGTGACCTCATCCTCCTCGGCTATATCGTCTTCGAGCTCATCGTCAAGCTTCGCAGACTCATCTTCGTCATTGTCCTGCTCGCGCGCTCGGCGTCGGGTCTGGGGCGGCTCTAGCTGCGAGCCACGAGGTGGCTCGTCAATCTCTTCGGAGGAGAGGGAGTGCGGGGTCGAGGATTTCTGCGGCGACGACTGCTTATGATTAGCTCTCGTCGCTCTTTCGCCGCGAGACGACGATGCGGAGGACGAGGAGCTGCTGTGTGCTGCTTGCACGCCGGGTGGGGGCTGGGTGGTGCGAGCCCGCGACGACCGACGCGGCGACATCGATTCCGCGACAGTGCTTTCGCTCTAGAAGCAGAATATAGAACAAGAGGCCAGGATGGCCGAGCCGCGTCTCCCGAGCTGTATCGTGCGCGCTGGGACCGAGGGCGGTCGCCGGACGAGGTGAGAGGCGGTAAGGATGAGTCGAGGCAACTGGGAACGAGCAATAAGGGTGTTTCCCGGCAAAGATACCAATGGCAGCGGGACTGGCCCAGGGCGATGCCTGCTATCCGGCGAGGAGAGCGGGTGTGTGGTGACGAGGAGAGGGGGACGCTGCAAAAGCGGAGAGCGGCTTTAAAGCTCACCGTGGAGAGCTTCAAAGGGCGACGACGGGATGGATTGACGACAGAACAAGTGCGACCCAGTGCGATGAGAACATGATACGTGCTCGGCAGAGTGTTTGGCGTACTGGCTGGGACAATGATGCGTGAACGGGGGAGCTGTGGGCGTAGAGTGGAAAAACCTCGAGGGTCCCGCAACGCGCCCGGAACTGCCAAAGTGAACTAATGGCATCCCGTATCCTCACGTGACTGCACAGGCCAACCCTAATCCGGCGATAGCGTCATTGCGCTTGGGAGCGTCCAACGCGGGGTCCATGATGGCTTGAGGCGGGGAATCGGTGAGAGAGAGTAAAGCGGGCGGAGCCGCTTGTTTTGATATGTGTCGTGGAGAAAGGCGTTGTGGTAAAGGTGGAAAGAGGAGAGGGTTTCATGACAAAGTGGGCGGTGGATTGGGAGGGATGTCGCGAGGCACAAGGCCGAAGATGGAGGCTTGGCGTTTACTGACGCGGCTCGCTTACGCTCCAATCCCGAGCGTTGCCCCTGCTCACACATCATGATGACAGCTGAACTCCTCCACTACTACCTCAAAACTCGACTCACTCTCCTTGATAGCAACCTCAGCATTGTCATCTCACGGTCACTTGCATAGAGAGCGAGCAGAATCTATGGCGCTTCCTTCCTATTTCTAGCATAGCACACTGCTACAACGGTATGCCTTGGGAGAGCATCACTGGCAAAAACTACTATTCTCACAGCAGGTTGAAGAAAGACAGGTCGCTCAACTTATATACATGCTACGAGCAGGTAGAAGTACTTTCCGCCGCAATCTGCAAGGTACGATGGTATCCAGTTACTCCATTTTCCATAATCTTAATTCTTCGGATACCCCTTGTGCATCCCCTTCACAGGCGCTCCGTTATTGTCCGTCGCAGACAAGCTGACATTCTCAGTCATTCCATTCGCAGCCCTTAGGCTCGCATCCTTCGCCATGCCGTTGTGGGTGCCATTGAAGCGGAGGCCAGCAATGCCCGGGTAGCCCTTTACGCCTGTGGCCTTCTCGAGACGGGAGGCCAGATCCTCCGAGACCTCGCGGAAGATGCCAATCTGCCTCTTGATGATCTCCTTGTCCGAGCAGTTGGCCATGTGACCGGAGACGTTACCAACGAATCGCTCCTTTGCGCCATCATCGAACACCTTCTCCCACAACGTCCGTGGGGCATTGAAGTCCTCTGGTCGGATCTCGGACAAGAAGGTGACGGCCTCGCCGATGAAGTGGCCATGGGTCTTGTCAAGATTGACGGAGCGCTGGCGGAAGGAGATGGGCTCGATCGAGGAGAGATAGTTTGGTCGCGAACCTTGGTTATAAAAAGCCATGCTACCGTCGCGCTGGAAGTTGCCCATCCGATACGGGGCGCGCGTTGAATTCACCGGAAGCTGCTGGTAGTTGACGCCAACCCTATGCCGGTGGGTGTCCGGATACGAGAAGAGACGACTTTGGAGGACAGGATCTGCCGATGGTTCGATACCCGGCACCATGTGCGATGGGTTGAATGCGATCTGCTCGATTTCGGCGAAATAGTTCTGGACGTTCTCATTCAAGAAGAATTCTCCGACCTTACGCAGAGGGAATTGCTTCTGCGGCCAAATATGCGTCAAGTCGAAGACGTTAATCTTCTGCTTTTCCCAGAGATCTTCGGCCTGCTTCGCAGTCATCGTCTGCACCGAGAGATCCCACCGCGGAAAGTCGCCACGCTCGATCGCGGAGAACAGATCCTTCTGGGAGTAGTCGGGAGACTTAGACGCGGAGTCCTGCTGGGTGATAAACTTCGTTCCCTGCTTTGACTTCATGTGGAACTGGCAGTACACCCACTCGCCAGCTTTGTTGACAAGCTTCATCGTGTGACCACTGTATCCGTGCATGAACCGATATCCGTCGGGGATGCCTCGGTCACCCATGAGAACCATGACCTGGTGGATCGATTCAGGATTCTGGGACAGGTAGTCCCAGAATATGGTAGAGTCATCGGCATGCGTCAGATGCGTTGCGGGATGACGCTTCTGCGTGTGAATGAAATGTGGGAACTTCGCTGGATCTCGAAGAAAGAAGACGGGAGTGTTGTTGGCGACCATATCCCAGTTTCCCTCGTCGGTCCGGAATTTGACGGAGAACCCTCGAGGGTCGCGAGCGCAGTCGTGTGACCCCGATTCACCACCAACTGTCGAGAACCTAATGGTGATTGGACATTCCTTCCCTTGCTTGAAGATGTCTGCCAGACACAGATCCTCCAGCGAATCCGTTGTCTTATAGTAGCCGTGCGCACCGGAACCCTTCGCGTGGACTACCCGCTCTGGAATCCGCTCCCTGTCGAAGTGCGAGAAGAGGTCAATCAGGTGGAAATCCTGGAGCAGCAGAGGTCCGTTTTCGCCGACGCGCTGCGTCTCGTACGGGTGTGGGTACGGCACGCCATTGCTCGTGGTGTAAAGGGTGTCTTGCGCCTTTGAGTTTCGGTCGTCGATGTAATCACGGTACATGTCACCGCTCTTCTGTCCGTTGGCAGTATGTGCAGTCATGGTGGCGGTTGTACGCTGGTGGTTGATAGTGGAGGAAAATGCTTAGATGGCAGAGGTGAGTGGATTTGGGCCTATATATCGCCATGGCACTCGCCTTGACGGCGAACATCGGCGATATCATGGTCAGCGTCATTAAGTTTCGTGGTCGTTTCGTCGTCAATGGTCGATGGTCGCTGCACTCGATGACGTCAGCACCCGTCCAGGCACGCTCTCTTACTATTCAGGAAATCAGACCTCTACAAACCCGCACGACGCTATCTAAGCTGCCGGTTACGATGGAGCTCTGCGTTTCCAACGGCTTTGACGCAATTGGCTTGCCACGGCGCCCTATTGCCGATTACCTCTCGTTTCAAATCCCGGCCGTCTAGACTCCTGCTGCGCTGTATCAGCAAGATCTCTTACAAATCGATAGGCGAACTAGAATCGCCGGAACGCACACCGCGAGTTTTCTTTCCAAGGGCAACTGCCGCCGGAGAAATAACGCAGATTCGGCGACCACTGCTGTCACGAAGTCATCGTTGCCGAGAGTCGAGCGGCAGCCGACTGGCGGCCCCCACCAAACGCGGACATGTGTCCATGATTAAGCAACTTAGACCTTGCAACAATGAGTCCCTCTAGGGAAAGGTCTCCTACTCTCTGGAATATCACTGCTGATTGTTAGGCTCTACGTATCTGCTCACATACCCTTCGTCGCCGTTTCTCTCCGATAGCGCATGCCCTACACCATCTTCAGACGCAGGATAGTCTCAACAAGCCCTTTGCCTTTCGTTATCGAAGTTCCAGGCTTTGAGCATGCTTGAACAAGTATGTATAGTCAGTGAGCTCCTGCCGAAACCTCGTCGCCGCTTATTCGGATCCACGCTTTTCACAGGACTCGGCTTGAAGATATATAACGGTCCAGCTTTAAGAGGGCATCCCTAGAGGATATATTGGGGCGCAATGAGGAGCAGACCGGCCTTTGTTCAGGCCCGCGCCTTGATTCGAACTCTGGATACTTTTCGGACTATGGATACTTCTTCCTAGACGTACTCTGTGCCCTTGCCTTTCTGGCGGTTATGACGGTTGTTCTCATTATTGTGGCACGCATCAGGATCAAGACAACTATGCCTGTCGTCCCAAGCTGTAGCGCTGCTATCGCCGCTGCTTCTCATCGGCGAGGAATTCGGTCCGAAAACATCGACTTCGAGGGTCCAATGGGTGCCAAGGAGCAGGATGGTGAGGCTGGGGGCTGACCATTTTCAAAGGATGCAGTGCAACCTCCCGCGAACGTCTTTCTATCTGCTGGCGCGCATTTGGGCGCGACAGCTCCCCTGGCCAGGTCGCTCTTCCGTTGCAGATGACCAGCTCCCGGAAGCACAGTATGGTAAAGCAGAGCTTCTGTGGCACTACTCAGCTCGCGGCCAGATATCCGCTACCGGCAAACAAGACTACATCAATGAAAGGATGGGCTCAGCAAGCTCTTCCGTTCATCCTCGACGGCCTCAAAGCTCTCAGCACGGTCGGCAGTCATGCGAACTGTTGATAATCACCCCGCGCAGGCTGCACTCCGCCGTCAAATTGACTCCCCCGGCTGTTCCGCTGGCTCGGAAAGGCCTCTATCGATAGCATGCAGGCCCCTCGTCATATAGCGCCAAGTGCAGTCCGCGTGCCCATATCTGATTGGCCGGACGCCCTCTCCTCATTTGGATGATACTCTATCGTCATTATCGGTCGTCGTACTAACGACCATCTTTTTCTTATTCCGTTCTGCCATCCTATAGCTTGCCCATCCCGTGTCGTTTTTCTTTGGAGGGCCGTGCGCCGTCGTATCTATTCTACTAAACCATGGTTCGCTATGTGAAATCACATCAACCATCTCCGTTTACCCAGTCTTGGATGTCCCAGCTCTGCAATCGCAGATATCTGCATAGAAGAGCACAGCAGGCCTGATAGCAGTCACAACAACCCGACGCGCAATGTTGAGTCTTGCACTATCTCCAAATATGTTTGCGACGCCAGCAGTACCGCCTAGAAACGTGTGAGTAATGCCGTATTTAGCCCTTCATTCGCCCATTTCCAGTCCATACTTATGACATGCATAGTCTTAATCGGTCGGAGTATCGATACGGCCCTCATCGTTTCAGGTTGAGCCAGATGGAAGCGCTGTCGAGGAGGTCGTCCGACTTTGCAGACGACACCACCATCAAAGTCTCGCCAACGAGTCCAGGAGCCACAAGGCTAAAGAAGCGGCAATGCTACCCCAAGCCCTCACGCGATGCTGCTTCTTTCATGACAGCGGGTCTGAAAAGGTAGGTTCTTCGCGCCTCTTCGTTGCAATCGCAACATAGGTCGCCTGGTCTGGCAGATATAAGAGGGCAGAGTGGAGGTTGCTCAGTCAGCTTAATGCTGGGCCAGAGTGATGAATGAGCACGTCTAGATATTGAACATGCTGACACATGCAGGCACTTCGACGACGCACAATTCTCAGATCTGGTAGTCCGCTGCAGAGACGATGAGTATCATGTACACCGCATCATCATGTGCAGTCATTCGCAATGGTTCGCGAAGGTCTGCGCAAAGGCTTCATTAGTACGTGCCATTTTATTTCGCTACTTACGAGCGCTAACAGCGCGTAGGAGACATCAGTGCAGACCATCGACCTCAGCGCTGACGACCCTGACGCCGTCGACGCGATGTTACAGTACTGCTATCAACTTGACTACGCCGATAAGTTCTTGGGCTTGAGCAGCGCAGGTTATATGATATATACGCTCAGCCCTCACATCGACATTTACCTCCTCGCCGAGCGCTACAGCATCCCGGGACTGAAGCAGCTGGCGGTAGACAAGTTCGAGGCTCGAGCATCCGTGCTGTCTCGGGTCGAGGTCAATAAGGACAAATTTTTCCAGGCCATCCGGGTCATCTACGCTTCGACACGCTCAGCTGGAGAAGACGATCTCCGGAAGGTAGCCGTGAAGCTCTGCGCAGACCATTCGGAACAATACATTCTTCAAGGCGGAAAGACAGCGGCGAGAGTGTTCAAACTCATGGACGAAATACCGGCGTTCAGGATCGACTTCATCAAAGAGCTAGCTGCACGGCTGAAGTAGGCGCGGTGAAGTCGCTTGCCCAGGGAAACCAACGACTCCTCCTTTCTGTCGCGAATAAGTCTTCCAAGGCCTCCAGCCTTTCCTTTCCTGCGGTCATGTATTTCAATTGGTCCATTTGTTAGGTGAGGCTTGCATCTCTATCGGATTCATCCTGGTAGGAACGGAGCGGATTAGCATACACGGCGCCTCAGGGCATATTCGGTCGGGATCTCGTACTTTCTACTTCACTTCACCATTTTGTCGTTATACTGATGATGGCGACGGGTGTAGCTCAATTCACATCGTTTGCACATTTTCCGACCCATTGCTGTGCGTCCACACCGAGCTCCATGCGTTGCGCCCTACGCTTTCACTTCACGGCGCGTCGCCGACGCGTCCTGCGTGCTCTTCTTCACTGCGGGCTCGGCGTCTGCATGTATGACGAGGATTTTCTTTTCTGTCGCGAGGTTGTTCTTCTCTTCCCTTCGTGGATTTTCCAGCTCTTCGACAATACCGGACTCCCAGCCACGCGTTCCGCCTCAGTCAAAGCCATCAGCCAGGCCACAGTATGGCTAATTCAACGGGCGCATCACTGCCTCCGGGGTCCTATCCATCCAATCGAGAGAATGAGGCTGCTCTTGCTTTGCATTCTCTTAGGGGCTTTCCGACTTCGACAGCACCACAGATCCAAGCACACCAGTTCGGAGGCTATGGCCGACGTCACCAGCCGCAGAACGCAACACTTGGCCAGCGACGCGCTCTTCAGCAGTTGCCGGCTAATGTGTATACGGGCTACTACGGGCCTGCTCCAGCTATGGGCGACCCGCCGAACGCATTCGCCTGCGGTGAAGTGGCAAGCAGCGGTAGGTATTGCGACCCGAGCATCCTCCGCAATGGTCCGGGTCCCGACATACACGAGCCAGAACACTCCACCATGCAGCAGTTGGCGTGCGGGGAGGATCTGATTTCACCAAATTCGGACGGTCTTAATATTGGGGGACTCCGCTTGAGTAGTCCGTACGGTCATGCCATTCCACTTCCTAGGAAGCATCTGCGTCTGAGGAAAGGCGAGCACCTCGAAGGAGCGCGTATTATCCCAAGCGCCCCATTAATGAAGTAAGCATGGAAACCTCTAGGTTCTAAGCAGAACACTGACCTGTCTAGTATCTTCGAGGATCTCGAGCCTAACGAGGTGGTGCTTTTCTTTGGCTGGAAAGGGACGATGACAGCTAGGATCGAAAAGGACCTGCTATGTTGCTACTCTGGGTACTTCTCTGACGTGTTCGATGCTCTGCTCGGTGTAAGTGACCTGCGTCTGGGGGTTATCATGCACCCTAACGGTAATATTAGGACGGCCCAGAGCACATTCGGTCTATCCTGGTAAGCGGCCGATATTCTTGAGTGTCTTAGCGGAGCTGGGAAGCGCGACACAAAGAACACGTGATGCTGACTCTCTCAATAGGAGTCTCACACTCGGATTATTCGCCTCCGCGGCGATTTCCCGTTCGCCGTCAGGGCAATGATCAGTACGTAATGACTCCGACGCACATCTGAAGGGTTGATCTCGTCCCACATACCGTTGAAGCCCTTCCGGATAGCATATCTCAAGCCTCTATCTTACATCGGAACCTCGGCTAACTAGTCTCTCCTAGACTTCATCGTCCGGGGCATCTACCCTTTCGAGCAGGAAATGGTCTACCACCACCCGTACATCACCATGCTAGACCTCCACGTCCACGCCTATATCGTCGCCGAGAAGTACAAAGTCCCGAAGCTAGCAGACTACGCTCTCAATAAGTACACCACGCTCGCCTACGATATCGTCACGGCAAACTTCCATGTCGACATCCCAGCCGTCCACAACGTCCCCCAGGACGCGTACGGAAGACTAATGTGGGAAGCCTATGCCCCGCAGCGCCTGCTATCCACGCCTCGTGACGCGTGCGATCGGACGCCCAACGCGCAGATCGACCGCTTCCTCGACTCCGTCGTGCTGCTGTGGAGGAACACAAAGAGCGATAAGGACGCGATGAGGAAGGTGGTTCTAGAGTTGGTCAAGATGGCGCTGCCGAAGTTCATGAGGATGCGGTTCTTCAACACGATGGTTGCAGGACTTGAGGGGTTTGCAGGTGATTTGGAGAAGAGCCTAGGTGAAGATGGGATTGAGGTCGAGATGGGATGGGCGCCGATCAATGGCAGATATGGTGTGAATTTCGGCGGATCTGGGGAGTAGAACACCATTGCAAAGTCGGGCCTGGAGGATGAGATGAGATGAGATGGTGATTAGTCCGTCTTGTTGACGTGCTGCTAGGATGACGGGCCTGGATGGAGGGGAAAGGTGTTTGTCGGCTACCCGTGTTATAGGCCTTTTCTGCTGTGGAGGGGCGAGGGTTGAGAGATAGCGGCACTCGTGCCTTTGCGATGTCCACGTGTGCTATGAAAAAAAAAACAGAAATCGTGTCAAATGTCGGATTCTCTATTAGGTATGATCTCAGGTCACTACTGTTTTGTCTGCGCACTACTTTTAATTCTGCTTTGCTTCGGCTAGGAGGCCTTAAAGCACTCCTTGGCCTCTGCTGAAGGGTTTCTCAGTAGGGGTACAATACCTCCATCGCTGCATTCAACTGCGCTATACGATGACACTACTTCCCTCGAATAAGCCATTACCGCGTCAATTCAAGATTGGTACACTCTGCAGATGCAACGGATGCCACTAAATATGGAACAGCGAAGGGATCAGAATCGGGAAATTTCCGCTGGCGGGACACCTCACATGCACACTCTCAAGAAGAGAGGACGGGGGCGCGGAAGTACCATTCGTGGAAGTGCGCTACGTGGCGGACAGTCTACCTAGATGGGAAATGCACATCACGTCTGCGGCGGCAAGGACTACCGAACGTGGTGCGCTGCATTTGTTGTCTGTAGGAGTGCGTGGTTGAGATAAGAGGTGTCGCTTTGGTTTCTGGGATTGATAAAATATATCTTTTGAGTAGTAATTTTTCCGTAGGCGGATTCTCAACTTCGCACACTATCACCCTTCCGATATCCACCTGTGGCCATAGCCTTGAATCAGTCGGCTTCTCTTCGGTGTCCTATCTGCTCAACATAGCCGTGTACATAGCCCAGGACGAGTGAGAAGCTCCTCATCTAACATTTGTCGGCTCCTAAAGACTCAGATTCCGTCCTCCCTCGCGACATAAGAAGCCGTCTTGACACGTGACTTTCACTTCTTGCCTCTTCCTCTTGCGTTGAACGTCTTCAGCGGGTCGATCTTGCCATTCTTCCCCCTCACCACCTTTTTGCCCTTCCTCTGTACGAACCTCCTGGGCTTAGGCTTGTTCAAGCTGACGAAGCCAATGTCCTGGGACTTCTTGCCACCCGGTAACAGATAGTCAGGAACGTGCTTAAGATGGGCCTGAATCCTCGCTGGATGGTTGAGCGTCTGGTCGTGCCGAAGGTGTGCGAGTTCGTCGGGATGTTCTTCAAAGTACCGGCTCAACTTCTGGCTCTTCGCAAGCTCCATCCTGATCTCCTTGACGCGCGCCTCGCGCACGGCTATGCGCGTCACCGCTCGTAGGGCATCCGCGAATCGATAGCGAAACGGCTCCAGACGCTTCATGTCGAATTTGTAATCCTCTAGCCCAGAGCCTTCTGTCTGGTGCTTTTCGATCTTCTCGAGCACTTTCTCGTCGTTCTCGCAGCCCAGAACTGGATTGGAGCGAACAAGATTAGCACAGTTCATCAAAGTATGGGGGAAAGTGTTGGGTACTGTCATGAATAGGTTAAGCCTCTGCATGCAGTTTAAACCCGTCCTTACGTACATGAAGTGGGCTTGTGCTTTTTGAACTTATCCTTGGGAATGACTAGGGATATAGCCGTTCCAGATTTGCCAGCGCGAGCTGTGCGCCCAATACGGTGGGCGTAGGCCTTTCGGGATGAAGGCATGTCAAAATTCAGAATACAAGAAACGTTCCGGAAATCGATGCCGCGTGAGATGCCAAAGTCCGGCCTGCCGTCGTCCGTCTTGGCCTTCTTCCTCGGCCTCGATTCGTCGCTTTTCTTCTCGGTGCCGAGAATCTCGGTGTCATCGGAGGCGATGAGAATGTTGTATATGTTCTTGTTAAACTCTTCAACTATGTGTAGCCGGCTGGTCAGGGGGAGTTCGGCGTTTAAGACGCAAGCTTTTATGCCAAACTGTTCGAGGAAGAGCTTGACTCTGTAGGAACGATCGACATCCCCGCTAAGATGGCACTACGGTTAGCAGAGTCCTCGGGAGAGCTGGGCGAAAGGGCGAGAGTGGGAAGGGGTCAAGCGAAGTGGATAACCAGAGCAGGTCCGGATGCGCTTACACAAATACAATTGTTTTGCCTTTGATCAAATCGAGCTTGAAAAGGGCATACGCGAGGAGAAACTTCTCCTCTTCTGCACATTTGACTGAAAGAGAGGGTATGGTTAGCGAATTTGCGAAGGGATAGGAAATTGGGTATGTAGAGCGGCTCGTAAGCCACGGTGGGGTTTCAGAAAGTCTTGGGATATACGTACTGACGTATTGCTTGACCTGCTGCGAGTCCTTCTCAAGGGCGCCTAAGTCCAACAAGACCGGATCCCGACAAAACAAGCCCTTCACAGCGTCCACGTCCGTGTTGAGGGTGGCGCTCATCAAGAAGATTTGAACTCCTTTTGGTATGTTCTGGGAGATGTAGTCGAGGTCCTCTTTGAATCCATATCCCATAACCAAATCCCCTTCGTCCACAACCAGGTGCGCGAGGCTCTTCAGCGATAGCGCCCCATTATTCATATTCGCCGCCGCTCGTGCCGGCGTAGCAACCACTATCTGTGGCAGATCCGCAAGCTTTGCGCGTTGTACCACCTCTGACTCCTTGCTGGCTAGGTTCTGTACCCGGACATCGCAAAATGCGGCGAGCGACTGGGCGACCTTCGTGACTTGTAGGGCGAGTTCTTTAGTAGGGACGAGGATGAGAGAAGACGTTTCGCGGTTTCCGGTTCGGCGTAGTACGTTATGGAGGATGGGAAGGAGGTATGCTGCAGTCTTTCCGGTGCCTAGCTGACTTAGCGTCGTCTTCATACAGATAGATATACCCTGATTAAGACCCACCTGTTCCAGACCGCGCCAGTATGTCCTTTCCTTCAAGCGCCAGAGGTATCGCTCTTACTTGAACAAGCGTGGGATCAGACCAGTGCTGTGAACGTACTGCGCGCAAAAGTCTTCCGTCAAGGCCAAAGGTAGAAAAGGTGGGCGTTGCAGATTTCGGGGAGGGGTCTGCGGCTTTTTGGGCGGGCTGGGCAGGGGATGAGAGAGAATCGGACGTTTCCGGTTCATTGCGTGCATTCAATTTACGCTTCATGGCTGGCATTGTCAAGTCGTCGGGTCGTTGTTAAACTTCAAGTGCGGAGGTCCGAACTTTCGGAGTTTTCTGAATGCAAGAATACCCGCTAACCATATGTGTACTAGGGTAGCGGGTCGGAAAAACCAATAAACCGAGCTCCACCCGTCACTTGTCGCTTTTCCCGGTTCTCATCGTCTCTTCAACAACTTTTCTTCAATAATGTCTCTCCCCATATCTCATCGCTCGTCTGCACTTAAATCAATATGCCGCCGCATATATTATTTTATCGGCTCCGGGGAGTTTTACAAGCCCCCGCTTCTTCCTCCCTAGGCTGGACCAATTCCACACGATATACGGCGGTGCTGAGGAGATGTTGGCCTAGCTTGACGTGGGAGAAGAGCTAGCGCACGCCTTTGGCTAAATCAATACACGAAAATCGAGGCATGCACCTAAGAACGTAGTTCTCCGCGCGAAGCATATCGTGCGCCCCGGCAGAGTTCACTTCGAAGAGTTGCATGTCATCGTTGACAGCTCGCTAATTGTCCGCGTCACCGCTTCGATAGGTTCTGCGGGATCTTACCCTAGCTTCGGTCGCGGCTGCCGGATCCCTCAAGGAAGGGCCTATCACTGCTTCAAAGATGTTGAATCGGAGGACTTACGAACTGGTTAGCTGGTAGACAAACTCAAAAAGAAGACAGGTGCCATTATTAGTGGACTTCCAAAGTACGGCCTTATAACGCAGTATGCGGTCGAGCCGCTGAAGGATTTCGAGCAATTCGAGACTCAATATCTTCAAGCGTTCCGACCACCCGCGTGTCCGAAATTGATTGCGGTCCAAACAATGGTTCAAGGTTGGGACAGCATCGCTATATGTCCTCTTTTGGAACTTGGGATTACCAGGAAGATTCTGGCAACACAAAGGCATAGTGTCTGTTGAGATCCGAAACCAAGGTGCGAGAAGGGTGTTCTCGAACGTATTTGTTATCTTAAGTCATTCATTAACGTATATATAGGAAACAGGCGTTGATCGTGGAATTCCCCCAGATGTGTTTCGGACGCCCTCCAAATGTGGCATTCTGGAACCAAGCTACTATCCATATAGGCAATCTGCGAAGATCCGAATCCAAATCCATCAAATCGTATTACGTAGACAAGGAGAAACGTCGGTGACTGTCGTTGTAGTCCAAAAGAACGGGTCCGAACAACGTGAAAGGGGATCGAAAACGTATGGAGCCAATTTGGTAAGGTAGGTGTCTCGCACTCAGTCGTCTTCATCCCTGTCTTCCATTCTCCAGTATGTTATCAGCTTGCTGATATGCTCAGGTATAACGCGACCAATGTCTTTGACTTTGACATTCCACTCGATCGGATACGTCTTGCCGAATCGGACCCGAGAGGCGGCGGTGATCCTCACAGAAGAGTCGGCTGGCTGGATCTCGATAGGCTCCTTGGTCAATTCCTCTCCCTGGAAAGTCACTGGATATGAGCCCGACAAATAAACGGCCGCGTGTTCCTTTGGTTTGCAGCCTGGTTTCAGAGTACCACGCCCGCTGTAGGTCGAGATGCCGCAGGCTTTGACAAAGCCGTGCCTTACCGACACTACGACGAAGCGCCGAATCTGCGAGTAGACGCTCTCGCCGAATCGGATTATGGTCACAGCATCATTCTCATTGCCGCGCGCCATGTTCTCGCTTGCAGCCTCGGAATATAGCATGGCAAAGACCTGACTTCCATATTAGCGACCGATTCGAACCGTTGGGTAGCCTTGGGGTGGGGAAGGCATACCCTTCCTTTCCTAAAGAACTGCTGCGCTTGCGGACCGGTTCTCATATAAAAACCTTGGCCACTGCATTAGTCGAGAACACCTCTCGTGTTCTGAGTGCTGCTCACTGGGGTCCAACCTCTCCCATTCGCCCTTCTCGGGCGTTCCAGGTATGAAGTTCGGCGAGCTTCTGACCTGCGGAGGAACTTTACGCGGCCACATGAGAAGCTGAAATACTTACGGCACCTTGCGGTATGCTTACCTAAATCAAGCATGTGCGGCAGTGCCCCGCCAGTAGTATTACCATGGCTCGAGGCGACAGGATATGGAGCAAGCCCAGCGGCATAATAATTTGCGTTGGCAGAAGGAGTGCCCCGGTAAGGGCTAGAGCCAGCATCATGGGTCGCAGCGGTCAGGGGGTGATATGCACCGGTTGAGTACGGATATGTACCGGAGTCAACCCTGAGCCGACTATGTTGATGTCAGCACCGTTAGTTTTGTGTCCACCGAGATTTACTTACCCCTGTGCTGGCGCCTCTGCATGTCCTGTGCTTTGGCTGCCTTCCGAAGCTGGGCTCGTTGGTTCCGGGGCGGGGGCGTAGAGCTGCTTGTAGAAGTGGTACTGATATTGCCCTAATCAGGTGAGTCACTCCAGCTTCTGTCTTACTGCCATTGTTTCGGGCGAAAGGATGCCTCACCCGCAGAATCCTGTGTGACGTAGTAGTAGTCCTGGTGCTGGTCGCTCCAGGTCCACGTTACGCCGTTCCAAGTCCACTGCCTGCTGCTATCGGCCATCTTGTAGGGTAGCACCAGTCGCGCGCTTCACCCTGCGATTGGCGGCAATATATACAACTTAGGGTCATTGACTGCCGAGCCTTTTGAGGCTCTGCGAATGCATCCCTTAAACGAGGGGATGGAGGGGCTGCACGATGATTGAACGGATTGAACGGACTGCATGGATTTGGCGGAGACTCCACAGACTGGTTGCATATGCGACTTTCATTACTGCGCGTCGGGCTGGAGGGCGTGACACAGCGGCCAGGGTGGAGGTTGTGGCGGATCGATCCCGCGCTGCGCCGCCAAGCCAACATTGCAGGAGTCCACAAGGCGACGCATCGTGCCGCCGACCCACCATCCTGGGACGGTCAGCCGACAGACTACACAGGGAGCGGTAGATGAAGGCGCCCACGATAAGCCTGACGACTCGTCGGCCACCGTGCGCTGATTGTAGCCTTCTCCTCGCGGGTCCATCGTACATATGTGGCGGCCTTTGCGCTCTTTCCACGCTTCCCGCCATCGCGCCGTCGCTCCGACCCTTGCCGCTCGAATTCGCGTTGTCGCTACTGCAAGCATTCCTTAGCTCCAGACCTCTCATATTAACCCACGTATGACGGACATTGCATCAGAAGCCATCATGCTCGCTGACCCGAGGCTCCGTTAAGGCTGTCGGCCCGGATGCGGCTTGGGTCTCCTCGTACCGACGTGACAACGAACCCGGGCCTGAAACGTCGTTGCAACTTCACTTCCTCCCTCAACCCCTAAAGAATGCATTCGTCACAACCACCGAACTCCACAGAAAACCTCATCTTTTGCCATGTCCTTTCCGCCGGACCTGCACCACGTGAGGGATCCCGGCAGAAATGGCACCGGACCAACGGGACCACGCAAGCGCGATCCCGACCTCGTTTCAGAGATCCAGCGACGATTAGAGAGGGCATCGAGGATGCAACAAGAGCTGGCCGAACTGCGGGAGGAGCTACTCGTCCAGCGCGAAAAGTTCAGATCTTCCGGTAATGAGCTGCGCACTCAACGAATCGCAACCGGAGATGCCGAAGTCGCTTTCATGAACGCCTTACGACAGTACGTCAACGACCTACCTCCTACTGTCGCTACCCCCTTTCGCGAAGTTGAAGCTGCGCGTGACAAGCTCGGGGTCATGGAAGCAGATTACCTGCAGGCTGAACGCGACCTCGGAGGCTCAGAATGGACGTTCACGGATAAAGAGAACGATGTCTACCAATTTGAACTTTCAGGCCTGTTTTCGGACCTTTTCGGACCAAGCCCTGTCACAGCGGAAGAAACACTACCTCTCCCCCCACCTTCGCCCCCCCAAGAGCCACTTCCCTCGCCGATTGACGCCGGCCAGGAGTACAACGCCGCTAAGGCTGAATTTGACGTCCTGAGGAAGCAGTTCGAAGCACTTCGGCTGGAAAGAGCCCGACAATTCGATGACAACGATCTTGCCGAAACAATCAAGGCTGGAGCACGAGAGGATAGCCCAACGAATTCGGATTTTACGTCTAGGTACTTCCACGTCCTTGACAGGATAACCGAGAGCGAGGTTAAAGTGCACAATCTAAAGCAAGTCTCGATGCAGCCCGATCGAAGGATGTCCGATCCCCCGCATTTGAAGCCGCCACCGAATCCCTTCGACGCCTTCGTCAAGGCCCATACGGATACCGCCGTCCCCACACTCTCAACCGACCCAGCAGCTCGCCGCAGGATCGGAGAGTGGCTGCTGGACTACATGAAAAATAACGCTATTCAAAGAACTGTGTACTTGGGTATACTAAAGGAATTGGGCATTGTCGACCCCGCTGGTGATCCTTGGGAGGACCGTGCTTTGGAATATTGGACAACTGACAGCAATGAACAGCCTGCCAGATTAGTTCAGGATAAGCCCCCCTTGACACGTTTTACTAGTCAATGCCCTAATTTCGACGAAGAGTCCAAATCCCCGCTCAAATTCCCAAGTAGCGACCCGTCGCCAAGCCACTCGATACCCTTCTTTCCCCCAGATCTCAGCCCTAATGACATCTATGAACCAGGCTCACCCTTAGCTGGAATTAATACCCCGGATCATGTTGAGGTGTCATCGAAACCACTCGTACCACAGCTAAGAATTCGAATCAAGACCCCTGAGGCGGAAACCAACGGCGTTCCTGTGTTGAAATATGATACTCCACCTGACCACAACGAGGGAGCAGGCTCTATACCCTCTGCACCATTCCACGGCCTTGAGAATAACACCGCTCAATTGCCTATTCCGAGCCATAATTCCTCAAGTTCATTGACATCTCGCCGCCACGACAGCCATCAGGATCTCGGCGCTCTAGTCGTTGCGGAAGGGGTTGGACCCTGCACCGAAAGTACCAGCCCTCAGCAGTTGTTACGACCTGAAGACTCTGTCGCAATCTCTGAACGTCCCAGAGCAACCTCGAATCCTGAGTGCCGTCGACATGTGATGAGACCCAACGGTTCAGAAATTGCAGAATCATGCTCCCAGAAACGCATGCAAAATGTCGACCGGACCAGGAAGGAAGGAGAGCCGGCCATGGCCGAAAGCATTCGAGCAACAAGTGTGTCATCATTCCGCAGCGCATCTCCATTCAGTACGTTAGGTCCGGGACCATTCCACACCGCCAATCACCCTCCGATTTCACCAGGGAAGCAGCACTGCTCGACCTACCTGAGAGTCAATTCAAATATACCTGGGTACCATGGCCCAGCATCTGAATGGAGCTATCCGCCGGAGAAACAGGAGAAGCACTGGACCGAACGAATACGATCACATATAAAGACGCGCAGCTCATCTTCCCTCTTCTATCGCAGCTCACAGTATACGGTACGAACAACGGCATATCACTTGTAGAAATGAGTTAATTTATGTGCAGGGGCAGCAGTGAGAGAAATAATACCTCTACACCAAGGATTGGACTATCATACACCTGGAAGCCGCCAATATGTCATCGGATACTTTCTCTTCGGTCAGAAACAGTGCTCCTTCTGCCGGCGCCTCTTTTCACTCAGCATTCGGGAGCACTCTATCCAAAAACACCCCAAGGACAGTGGACTATTTAGTAACGGCCTTAACATCAAAGAATATGGGTATCCATTTCATTGGACTTCATCTTCCCTTGGAATACACCGTTTCCGGATTCCCTTGAACATATTCCCTTCTCAGCGAAATACCCGGATATGGAGCCAATCCGACGACCGTCGGACTTGGATTCTCTTGGAGCCGTGCTCTTCAACACAAGGTTTGATTGCAGTATTGGATTCGCCGCTAATTATCTGGTATTGGGACGTATAATGGCTTCACCATGATGGTGTATATTATTTGGGGCGACCCACAGGAGCGTTTCGAATGGCCGCCCGGTCTCTAATGTCATGGATATCTTTGGATTAGATCATATTTTCGGAGATGTATGATTGCCCTTTGGTTTGCGATCTATCTCGCTATCTCAATCGTACCAGTTAGCCGTCCGGCTCACTGTTGGAGCATGCCACGCCCAGCCTGTGGTGACTTCCCCCATACTTCGGTTTCTCCCTTTTCCTTCACAATGCCCGGATACGAAGGACGTCCGTTCCTACGCCTCCCCAGCCTCCATCCGGGAAATAATTTCGCTGACCGACAAAGGATCTTTGCGCGACCAGGGCACCTTTGCCTACAGACTCAGCTTACACCAGCCTTCCAAGGTGCGTTTGGAATCACACTTCGTTGCCTCAGCTATGCATATTGTCGTCCAGTCAGGCGCCCTCGGATATTGAAAGGGTGCAGCGCGAAGCCAAAATGTCCCGGCCCCGATCGACGTGAAAGGACGCGAGCACAAGGAGTGCTGCATCGGGCATATCACAGCCGATCACCATTTCACTGGTCTATCCATATTCTCTACTGATAACAACGTCACAGATCCAGGATGACCCAGACATCCACTATGGATGCCTAGCATTCACCCTCAGCCATGTCTTTGGTTTCGTCCTCCATGTCGTGGAGCATAGTGCACATGCTGCTCTATCAAATCAGTGTTGGATATCGTCGATTGCCTAGTCTGAGGCTGAAGCCAGCCTTCTGTCGCTCGTAAGACAGCGCTATTGGACGAAAACGAGGCAAACAGGCAAGCGCCCTACTCAGCCCTAGCCCGGACATATGTGACCACCCGCGACAGTGCGACCAGTCCGCTATTGAACTGTTTGATCTTTGCTCTCCCAAGCCAGCCATCGCGTTTGCTTTTCAGCTGAAAATGCCTTTCGCAAGCCATGTGGGATGCGGGATCCCTCAGGAGCCATGCGGTGTCGGACTTTCTCGCAACTGTAACCTTGCCGTATGTTAGGCAATTCGCTGACGATATTGGATCAAATATAGCGCTCGTCGCGTCCTTCATGCGGGTTCTTGTGTATGGCTGGCGATCTGTACCCCTCAATTTGCGGTCTCACGCCGGCTGTTCCACACGAACGAATCGCAACCCACTGACTGCGCTCTGTTTTTGGACACCATATTCATCCACTCCCTAGGATCACTGCTCGCCCAGTAGAGACGTTCGCCCACGTAAGTATTGCTCTTCCATCGCTGCTTGTTTTCTTGCGCTGAAAGCATCACATCAGCTTTCGTTCGTATTTCTTTCGGTTCTCGGTAGTCGTCAGACTGCTACAACTTCCCGAGACGGCAGCGGGCCCCACTTCGTGCCCGTGCGCTCCCGCACTCAGCCCGATCAACACCGGCCACGCACATGCAACCCACCTCGCACTTCATGCAGTCAGCACAATCCACCCTGGCTCCCGTGTTTCTGGGTCCACGTTGCGCTGCCTACCGCGTCACTGGACACAAACGATGCGGGTCGAAGCTCTAGGGTCTGGGACTACCTAGATGCGCGGATAGGTAAAAGCAATACGTGCGGCTCGAATGAGTCACTGCGTGGGTGATGTGGGCGAGTACTCCTCGCAGCCATGCGGGGAGCTGCAGTTGTGGAGTGAGCAGTACGATAAGATGCTCAGGCGTGCTGCATGCGTCACCACACCTTCCCATAGGATCATCGCATCGCAAGGCAGCCTGTATTCCACCAACTTCTACCTGGCGGGCAACCGTACGACAGCCTGATACGCCGTAACTGCGCCGTTGGTCACAAGCCTGCTCCTGTCTCGCGAGGATGGCGATACAATCTCAGTCCGGAGTTCAGCGAATATGGAAATTACACCCCACGAATCAGCGTGCTCCTGCCCCAAACGTGATATTTCATTCTGGCGGCACGGATCCCGTATCGCATGGAGTTCGATATCCGGCGCTGGGATCATGGTAGGACGTGTGCGGCGTGACGGAGGGTGACCGTCCGCAAGGCAGGAAGTGAAGCGACCAATCAGAGGAGTGCTAGCTCACCTTCCACGAATGATTGCCCTTTGGCGATACGCGTCTCCCTTTCGCAATGCCTTGCGTCAGCAAAGAAGTAAATTAGAACGCGGGTAGGAGCGGTCGGGATCGGGTGAGTAATTAGGCGATTGGGTGGCATTGGGCGTCTAGGGCGATGTGTAGGGGTTAGACTGCATGCTGTGGGATGCGAAAGACTGCCCTATCGCTGGGCTGAAGAACGAATGAGCGTATCCAGCCACAATATCGAGACCTTGGTGGATGAGGCTCAAGTGGAAAGCTCGAGCCAGGTGAGACCGTGCTATGAGGTCACTCTGCTCTTGACTACCCACAGCCACTTGATATGCAGTCGCGACAGGATACACTGGTATTCAGACAGTGTCGTCAAAAGAGAATAATCAATCTAGGTGCTGTCTCGCAGGTAAGGCACCTTGCGTTCTCTTGAACGATTGCTACAATCCAGGAGTTAAGTGCACATGGACCAATGGATATGGCTACTTTATGCCCTTGGGATGACGTGAACGTAAGGCGAGCCGGCAAGCAAAGTATATTGTCCAATATGTTTGAATTATGCCCGGATCCTTTCGTGTATTCGATCCTGATTCCGTCGCTGCCCATGCAAGTATGTTATCTTCGGAGTATGGAGCCAGCCCAATCAGCCCCAAATGCCCCTTCGAAACCCAGGAATAATGAAATCTGTCCATAATCAGGACTTTTAAACACCGCAGGTAGAATATTGTTGGTAGGAAAATCCGGTGTTCACGGCATGGCCCTCAGCCCAATGACTGCGGATTCACGCCGGCCGTGACGCGGTTCTGAGGTATTTGTGGCTTCGATGAGCTTCCCACTATCCAGTCGAGAGTATCAGAGCCTCCTGATGAACCTTACCCCGAGTCCCATATAGTTAGGGACTTGGGTGATGGAATTGACGTTGGTACGAATCCTACGGCTGCAGTATCAGGCATGCGCATCGACGTCACTTGCCCATCGTACCTGTCACGACACTGGATTATCTAAAGGACGTAGAGCATCAAAACACTTCGTCGCTTACAGAATATGCTCTCAGAAGTACTCTCGCTGTGGTACTGGCGCTGGAAGTTGCGGTAATGTTGATGGGGCCGACTTATATGGCGCGCTCCAAATAAGGAAAGGAAGCCGATTATTGGACGGCGCACTTGGCAACATCGAGTGTGGACTTCGCAGGCAGTTTATTTGGCCTGGCCTGCAAGGCTGTCAGGCTGTTTAAATTTCCCGCGGGGCCAGGGTTGTTTCGGACCCGAGTACGCGGGTTTGGTTGCCTTTTTGCGAACCAAGTTGCCTTCTGAGAGATGCATGACCTCAAGCCATAAGCAATATCCAAGGCTGCCCACAGCTTGGAGTAGCCACACTTCAACAAGACTGTGTGAGTGCTGTCGAATGCAAATGTCGTTTAAGACGTGTGGTGTAAGTGAATTGAACTTATGACATATTTTCCGGGCTTTTCGGGAGTTATTTCTCTGATCTGCTTCCACGAGTTACGGGAGCAGAACATAAAGCAGCCACACTTCTAGACTTAATTCTGCCCGTTCATTAACAGTAGAGACCGCGTGCAAATTAAAAAAGCCACCTTTCCAGAAAATATAGTGCGTCTTCCATGCATGTCCCTAACGATGCCCAATCCATTGGCATGTTGTCTTGAACAGGAAAATTAAGCGAAGCCCACGCAAATATTGCGTGCATCAACGCCTAAGTGGGGGTCCGTGGGGTAACGTCATTTCATGGCAACGGCGCGAAGGACCATACCCAATATACTACCCCTGCTCAAGGGGCCCGACAGTATGTTGGGCGTCGATTTCGGGCATCGTGGAAAAGTTTACGATATGCAGGTACAGTGTGGGTAGATCGGCACCGCGGATGCGGGCGTGGCGCTGGAGGAAGCTCCACTGTTCCCCAAATGTCGGTTCTGCTCATGTGATCGCTGGTGGGTCAGCCTTGGTCTATTATAGATACCCGTGGGCCTGAAAACACCATGGCAAACCTCACCTAGGCCCGATTTCTCAGGCTTCAACAGCACGGTAGTTACCGGAATCCTTCGAGTGCCCGGCGCCGGATCTCTTTAACTTTTCAATCAGAGAAACCTCGCCGGATCGCATAGATCATGTTGTCGTTATGCTGGCTCCGAAGCAGCAGTGAGCTAGACAGAGATTGTTCTTGTATCCGTCTCGTCGTGCCACAACAACACTCACGATGAAAAGTTCTCCGACCGGTGAGCCGCATTCGATCAGCGCGTCGCGAGCCAATCAGTGGCGCCTATCATGCAGCCGCGTCTGGGCATTTCCAGCCTCGAGGCCTCGCGAACTTATGCCTGGCAGACTCTTCACACAACAATCTCTGTAGGCCCATACTACTGATCTCCTGTACGACTCCGTCGCATTCTCGTGTAGGCAAGCGGAATGAATTGAGGGTTGGATGACCTAGGAACCCTTTGCGCTTCAGGTACGACACCAACCATGGCCATAGCAGGCTGAGAACTGAACCTTCGACAGCTGGCACAGCCGAACCCTCCCCAAGCCAATTTGGAGCGACGACCAGTAGCCCGTTCCCGCCCTTTTCACAATTACGTTAAGAGATGAGCGACAGCCAAGGCCTCGCCGCGCTTACAAACATCGTCGAGAAAGCTCGCCATTACGAGGTCGAAGAGCTAAACGACCTCCCATTCAAGTACCTTAAACAGCTGGGTCATGGTCGAAGCGGCGTGGTGGATAAGGTCGAAGATAAAGACCCGGATGAAGGCAGCGTCTATGCGCGGAAAAACATCTACGTCCGTGGACTCCAAAAGAGAAAGGACGAGATACGGAAGGCATATCAGAATGAAATCAAGATTGTAGGCAAGGTGAAGGGGCACCACCATTTCGTACGCCTGATTGCAACATACACTACGACGAACCCTGAGGCCGTGGGCTTGATCCTACAACCGGCTGCGGACGGCGGAGACTTGGAACATTTCCTGAATAGGGTTCGGAAACCTATCGAAAATTCGCGATCTGGTACACAACTGTTGGGGGACGACTCCTCTATCTTGAAACAAGCATTCGGATGTTTAGCAGGCGGTCTAGCATACATGCATCAACTTGGGATCCGCCACAAAGATATCAAACCCCGGAATATCTTGGTTCATGAGGGCTGCGTTACCTACGCGGATTTCGGATTCTCATTAGATTTCAGTGAGCTACAAAGTAGCACCACGAACAACCAGCCTGTCGTTTCGAAACGATATACTGCTCCTGAAGTACTCGATCGCGAGCCCCGGAACTCTAAATCAGATGTGTATGCGTTGGGCTGCGTATACGTGGATTTGCTCTCGACTCTGACTGGAGCCGCCGATATTGACGACGAAAGCGAATTCCCGAACGACATAGAGCGCCTCCAAAGCCAGCTGGAGCAGATGCCAGTGGATCCCTCCATGGAATTCCTCGCCGATGTCTGCAGGACCATGATCAGGAAGAGCCCGGAAGATCGGCCTAATGCTTACGACGTATTTTCTAAGATACAAGAGCATGAGGACTATCTTTGTCTGCAATGCAAGCTGACGACAAACTCGAAAGGTCCCTTTAGCTTGTCCAGGTCCGCAACTGTAGGGAGTATCGAAACATCGTTCGTCCTGGACCGCATGAGCACGCTGAAAGTAGAGGAGAATCAAGATAGGCCTGGTGGTATTACGACGTCGGAGCCCTCAATCTCTTCGTTTCAAGCCACGGTATCTCCCGCTTGGACCTGGAGCGAGCCACATCAGGCGTATTATTACGTCACTTATAATCCTGAGAATGGTATGGAAATCAAGCACATCCGATGAACTCTTGGATACCTTTCTCACGAGCCCAGGGGAACCCGTTTATCAGTGGCACAAACCAGAAGTGTCTCAGTCTCTTGGAGAGCCGCATTCCATCCAGCAAGACGGAGATTATCCCGCAAAGTACCTTCAAGCAGGCGATGGGTCTTATACCGCGCACTCGACTCCGCGATCCTCAGGTAAGCTATCTCGAGGCGGTGTTGGCCCCATTTCTTGAGGCCACAGTTCTCGCATTGGGTCCCAAAATAAGCACCGAAGACTGACGATTCTTTCAGGAAATCGGGTGGACCTTAGTACGTAAGCTTGCCATCTCAAGCTTTCAGCTTCTCATTATGCGTAGGCTTTAGAAGGAGAGATGGGACGGAAGGGCGTGGATTCTTCAGAAGAGGCAGAGTGCGTACCATTCCGCAACATAAGGTTCCCTTAAACTGACAATTCACCAGGTCTTTGCTATGCTCCGAGTTCCGCCTACAATAGACAAGTCGGCGAAGGGGCCAAAGACGAGCGAGGTCGGGAGCGACGTTGTTTCCGTCGTCGTGGATAGTCTCGGGGAGCGAGTGTCCTCCCAAATTCACCGATTTGTTATCGTTTCCGTCGATGACACCAGGGTGAAAGCCTGGTCAGTTACACGATTTCCGTTCAAGTACTCACGCTAACGGAGCAGCCCTGTGGTAACCTATTCTGGAAGAGGCACGATGGACCCGAGCTGCGTTGCAGCAGAGCATGCAGTCATCTATTTGTCTGGAACGTCTCCGATGCCTTTCGAGGGTGAGGTCAAGAAAGGGATGGATAGGGACCCGATTGAGGTTGAACCGGTTGATAATGGTGTAACATTACAGCCTGCCTCTCGGATACGCTTTGGTAGGACTTACACCATCGACCGAGACGTGGAAGTGAAAGAGATTGGACTAGTGATACCGGAGCACATGGAGAGAGTCATAAGGTATTGGGGTGAAGAACAAGGAGGAGTCGAATGATTCAGAGGGTTAGCAGCGTGAGAAGTCACAGGATTGTTGTTGATATACAAATACATGATGAGATGACCTAAAAGGGATATTGACAATGCGAACTCCTACAATACGTTCACCTCCCTATAGTAGGCGAGGAGATTGCTGAGGTCCTCCGGGATGACATCTCCAATGTCTTTGACTTTCACATTCATTTCGATTGGATACGTCTTTCCGTAATTAAGTCGCGATGCTGGATCCATTTTAAGGCTGGGATCCGCAGGACGAACTGCGATAGGTTCTTTGAACAGTTCTTCGCGACAAAATAGGGTCGGTTTCGTTGCTATAAAGTAGACAACCGAGTGTTCTGATGGGACACAGCCGTACTTGAGGGTGCCCTGCCCGCCGTATGTCGAAATGGGACTGACGAAGCTGATTAGCAAATCCTGATGTCCGGAAATTTAGAGGGACGTACCATGCGTAGACGAATCCTCGCCTAACCTCGACGATGATAAAGCGCCGTATCTGAGAATAGGCGCGTTCACCGTACCGTACTACCGTGATGTTGTTGTTTCCTTGTCTCGCAAGCTGCTCACTTGCCGCCTCAATGTGAAGCATCGCAAAAACCTGCACTGAGAGTCAATAGGATTTCTAAGGTTGATAAGGCTCCACACATGACAGCACTACATACCTTCCCTATCTTGAAGAACTGATGCGCCTCACTCCCGGTTCTCATTCGGTAACCTACTTGGTCAGCTGAATCGGCAGCATAAAGAGGCCGCACACACTGGAGTCAAGAGGCTCGTACCACCCCTTCTCGGGTGTGCCGGAAATGAAGTCGTGCAGTCCTGCTCGTTCATGGCTGGGAACTTTCCAGTCTACATTAGTACCTCGCCAAGCTCTGAGTGTCGCATCTACATACCTCCCACGGGCATGTATGGGGCACTGTTGTCAGGCGGCTGTGCGGTGCCGGGTTCGTAACTTGCTTGCGTGTACGAGGCACCATTGTCAGGCCACTGGGCGGTGCCGTAGTTCGTCCTTGCTTGCCCGTACGAGCTACTGCTGTAACTTTCTGTAAATCGGGTCAGGAACAGTTGATATGGACGGCCGCATCTACTCACCCTGCTCGGGGAAATATGATGCTTTGGCGTAGCGAGGTTGAGAGAAACCATTCCCTTCTGTTTGATGACTATAGGGTTTTAGTAGGCGCTCACAGTTTAGTGCAATCAAGGGCTATAGCTACAATGTCCGATTTTCAGTCGCCGTTGCCTCTTGCATATGTTTATGCCAGTGGTACACATAGTTGCCTTGGCTTGATTTAGCTCGTCCTGCAATCGGCCGTCAAAATGGCAGAGCTGACCTGCTTCGACCGTGACATAGTAGTAATCCTGGTACTGGTCGCTCCAGGTCCATGTGTATCCGCTGCTGGAGGCCATGCTGGCCGTCGATGGTGGGATGCGGGCCCGGATAAAAGCCGGGGCGTCGAGATACTAGATGCAGCTGAGCTGCCTAGCAGTGCGGCTCTGCGAGCCTTGCCATTAAATGCGCTCCTGGAGGATGTGCGAGCTGTCGTGCCGGGGATGGTATTGCTTAAAAGGGCTGCAAGCCGCATCTGCAGTTGATCAGAGTGACTGGGGAGAGATGCAGAGGGTGTGACCTCGCTTGAAGAGCCATGTGGCTGGTCATCCCTCGCGCCAAGCCGAGTGGAGCACCGCCCCTCACGCGCCAGCTGTGCACGAGCAGCCCGAGGACAGGCGGGCGCCCACAGCTGCGTGGGTAGTATTTATCCCGTCCATCGTCAGACCTGCCAGACTGCGGTCGCCTGCCCTCGCCCTCTCTACGTTTCTTGCCTCCAATCCGCTTGGGGCGTCCCCGCCGGTGTGCAGTCTTTGGGCCATGCGATATCGCGCAACTCTGCCTATCTGCTCTGTCCACGTCCTCAACGCCCTCGAAGCAACTCGTACTTGGGCCGCCATACGCTACACGACAAAGCCCTAGGCATTGTAGAGCATCCATCACGAACACCCCTGGATTCGCCTGGCGTTGCGGCATTGGGCCGCCATACGACCAACAGAAGAATGACGACCGACCGCGCCTGAAGATAATACCACAGCCGGTACCATGCAGTCCGCGAGCCATCAAGGCCGCGATGATGGACCGGTCAGACACGACCCAGATACTGGACGCTCTGAAGATGCCCGAAGGGATGGCATCCCAACTATCCGCCAGAAGTTGGAAGAGGTCGCCCGTGACCAAAAAGCATTATCCCGCGCACGAGAGAAGTTACTCATCGACCGGGCGAAACTGAGGAACTCCAGGAAATCGCTAAACACCCATCGCATAGCTACAAGCGATGCCGAGGTGCATTTCATGAACCTCGTCCGCCAATTCTACAACGAGCATAACGGCACCTTCCCCGAGTCGCTTGCTGCTGCGTATGACCGAGTCGTGGATGGAAGGGACAGGATTGGCACCATGGAGGAAGAATACATGCAGGCCGAGCGCACACTTGGAGGGTCTGAGTGGACCTTCATGGAGAAAGAAAACATGTTCTATCAGTATGATATGCAGGATCTATTTGTCAACGATGTGTTGGGCTCCATACATCATGGCGTTCCTGCAAGTCATGCCCATCCTCTACTCCCATCCCCACGTCTGCCACCTCCACCACCTCCTCCAGGCGCCTATATCCCAAGAATACATGGAGTACCACCACCCCCACCTCCACCGCCGCCTCCACCACCTCCTCCTCCACCACCTCCACCCCCGCCGCAACATGGAGCTTGCATTCCAATAATACATAAGGCGCCACCGCCGCCGCCACCGCCACCGCCACCGCTTTTCCGTCCCCCGCCACCACCGCCCCCACCGCCATTGCTAGATACATACCCTAGAGTGGGACTCATCGGCCAGGAGTATCAGATGGCACTGGCCGACCTTGGCCGTTTAAAGAGGGAGTTCAACTCCCTACGGTTTGAACAGTCTAGACTCCTCGATACCGGTCCCCGTCCAAGCCTGACCAGCCCCAACGAGATTACCGAACCTTCAGGATCATCGGGTTTCTTTGACAGATATAGCGCCTTATTGGAGAAAATTGCCAGCTATGAAGTCAAAGCCCAGCGGCTGAAGCAGGAATCGATGAAGTATAGCAACCTCGACACATTATTGAGTCGCCGGATGTCCGATCCAAGCCACCAGGACTTACGAGCAGTGCTATCGTTCGACACCGTTACTAGAGCTCAGACCGATGGCGCGCTTTCCACCGCTATGGATGATCCGGCTACGAAGCGCCGCATGGGCGATTGGCTTTTAGATTGTCTCAAGAGCAGCGCGATTCAGAGGACAGTCTACCTCAACATCCTGGATGGGTTTGGCATCGCCGTTTCCGACCGTAATTCTCTAGCCAACTGTGCTGAAGAATATTGGCCTCTTGAATTAACAGATCGGGCCGATGAACCTGCCAGAGGATCCGTTTCAGCGAACGACGACATCGAACAGCATATTGAACAGGATACCGGATCAGCTTCTAATACCCCTCCGCCGGAGAAAACGCCGGCTTCTTATAGAGCTAACACCAAGAGCGCAATATCTTTGGAGGCTACTAGGGACATTGCGAATTTGGAGGAAGGCAATCGCGTATACGACTACCTTGGCATGATTGGACAATAATGTCTAGAATTGTGGGCTTTGCCTTCGGCGCGTAGCTCACGATGTACTACTACCTTTTTGGCCTTGGCCTTTTTTACTGCATCGGATGGTCGACTCATAGGTGACTGGATTCGCTTTTTTGGAGCATCTGTCCTTCGGGCCCGCCTGCGGTTTTCATGAATCATGCCTCTATATCCTTTTTTTTCAGCGGCATCAAAATTCGAGACGATCGATCGGCCCTTGGCATAGGAGAAACTGATCTCTCCTTTTTGGTTCGGATTCGGAACTGCGCAACATGGCGCCTCATTGTAGATACCCTATTGCTGGATCTGTATCTAAACCTGATCCCTTTGCCGGATACTTTGGATCAACATGTTCTCGTTAGCCTAACTATATACCGTTTTGAGACTTATGATGGAACATGCCACGTTGGTTTCGACCTCCAAGGATAGCTTTCGCGACCAGAGCTCTAGCTGTACCTTGGTGCTTTTGTAGGTCTACTATTCCGGGCCTTCATCATCACACCACATGTGAATCGCTGACGTAGGGCCTGTCTTCTTGTTTATTCTGTCAAAGCCATCTTGCGGCTCTTCCTGGTTCGGGCTCTGCATTACCCCGGTCTGACCGCCGAGTCCTCGACACGTGGGCTCTGCGTTGTCCATTTACCCCACCATGCATACTCGGGACGCATTGACCAATGACAGAGAGTCTGAGCTGACACAGCCACTGAGCCGCTGGCAGCCCATTTTCAGCCTCAGGTACGGTAAGGCTGAAGATGTGGCTTTGCGGCGCGACGATAGGACTTGCGGCGCAGACGACGTTAACTCAAACGCCGCATTTGGGCAAGTCCGCCAAGGAAACATGCATACTCTGAGACGCGGCGTAGTTCGCATTGCGGGCGGGGTTAACAAGGGAGCCATCTCAGATGCTAGATCAACGAACGCACTCAGGTGTAGGGCGAGATGACGCACTGTCCACTGGATCTCATGTTGGCACATTTACTTTCCTCTCTGTACACATCATCTCCTTCGTCTCGTAACATAATGAAGCTGTTTCATCTTCTTTTACTTCTTGCACCACTGTCCTACTCTCACTTCGTCCCAGCAACTCATCAGGCAGCGCTCGTCGACCGGGACCATTACGCCGAACGCGAAAAGGTTCCCGGCGACAATCCAGCATATTACTCTCGTGAAAAAGCAGCCGACCAGCTCTTCGAAATACTCGAGTTCACTATAGCTCCAAATCCACCGATTGTGTACGCACGACATTGGCATGACAGGCAATCATCCGTGGCGGATGCTAACGAAACGAAACATAGAGAGCACCGCATATTCTTCTACCTCCGTGGCGACACAGGAACCCGGCATCTACCCGGACTCGCTGACGCGACACTTAAGCTCTAAGTTCATCGAGCCAGTTCCGAAGACGAGCCCAAGTACAGAAATGAGAAGAACATCTCAGATTGCAAACCATTTACCGTAAGGGATGAAGATGATTATACCTACGGCAGGCCGCTAGTCCAGGGAATCAATGAGATAGTTGGCGATATTATGCTCCTAGATTTTGGACCCGATCATGGGCTTGTGGTCATGGATATCGAGGCGGTGGCTAGGCTGCCGGATGATAGAATCTTGTTTGCTTTTGAGGCGAGAGTGGCATACGAGCTCTAGTAAGGACGGATTGGTGGGAGCCTGACATTGTGGCCTCGAGGAACTCCGATACACCTTTAGCTTAGCGTAAGGTATCTCCAGAGTCAAACGTGCCTGGAGATACACGGAACCATTGGAGCCAATGGCGCGCCTAACGAATGGGGATTTATCAATTGTTCTAGGTACGCAGGCGCTTGGCCTGTATTACTCACCGAGAAGGACGAATGGAAAGACTTTGGGAAAGATGGCCAAAAACTATCTCTTACTCTCGACCTATGTTCAGGCAACGTGAATGTGGACGTACCAAAAAGATACTCAGTGAGGTGCAAAAGATACCAGCCAGATGGGATTACATGATTGCATGGCCCGGTACTCCGATTTGAAAGCCACAGATTGCAGACTTGATGATATCCGGCAACGACGTGAAGTTTTCCAGAATCGCCACTGATTACATGATCAGATAGAAGCCTAAGATGGGCTGCGACCAGCAGTTAGTGGACTCGAAGAGGATTCTTAAGAACCCCGAGTTTAGGCAGGAGCTCTGGCTCACTTACGCCAAAGTCATTGGCGCTGGAAGATAAACAGGTGGTGCGGATCCACTCGAAAGTTTCTAGCTCTACGCGGGGAAGTGTCATAACTTTAAACTTTCAAAACGTCTCACTGATAATCATCAATTCCAGGAATCATGTCGAGGCGATTGCGATCACTTATACCAGAACGCCGACCATAGTTGATGGACTTGCGAGTAGTGGCTCACTACTTCGCTTAGGAAGCAGATTAATGATTTAGCCGACGAGCTCAACGGAGTCATTAAATCGGTAGCCGTGGAGCTTCCCGGACAGGAATGCCACATAAATAGGGGCCTCAGGTTTCCCCTTAATACGCGGGGGGGGGGGGGGGGGGGGGGGGAAGTTACCGTAGTGATTCACGATTCACTAAAGATGCGGAAGACGCAACGCAGGATGATGCCAAAAATGACGCCGACATATTCGAGGACCTTCTAGTCCCCCCAACCCAGACGACCACAAGGATCTAGCTCCATGGAATGTCAGCGATGGCAACTGAAACCAATATGACGATGTGTTTGCGATGATGAAGGACCGGCTGAAACTCCATGATAGCTCGGCTGACTGACCAGGTACCGATCTGAATGGGCCTATAGATTTTTCCGAAAATTCAATTAAATAGGCTTGTGGAGGTCGCGAAAGCAGGGGCACGCGAAAGGCTTGAAAGAACTGTCCTAGAACTATCTAGGCAAAGCTTTTAGCGCGCCTATGCATTGGGACTATGGAGTACAGAAGACGTTGAATTTCGAATAGCGGAACTTGGTTAAACTATCCTATCCCGTCCAGCAGTCTAGGTGGCAGCGCCTGGTTTTCTGCCTGCTAGTACAGTAGCCGCCTGGCACTTGCACCTGCTAACTAATCTCTGACGCTTGCACTCTGAGAAACATATGTCTAGAAAGGCCATACGTTTAGGGCAGTTCCCGTGGGCTTCCGGCCGCGGGCGCATGCAACTCATGATACTGATTGGTGTCCTTTCCAGCGGCCGGATATGAGTAGAACGTGGGTAGTTCGGAAAGCGCGGTATGATGAGGATCAGAAGGCTGGCGTCGCTTCCAGAGGAACCAAAGGATGACCGCAAGGGCGACGATGACCATGGCTCCGAAGCTTATACCGACACCCAGGCCCACTTTGGCTCCATGAGACAAGGAACTGGATGGGTTCGATTGTATAGGGGCTGAGCTGCTCGAGGATGATGTGGTTGAGATAGGGCTGGACGCAGTTGACGATGGCGTAGGCGATAGCGATGGAGTCGGCGAGGACGATGGTGACTGGGTCTCGATGATGTTTCCTGCGCGGTCGAGAAACACGCCGCTCCCGTTGGCGCAACACGATGAATCGTTGTTACAGCAATAGCTACCGTCATTGCAAACCGTTGCCCGAGGAAACACGCCGCCCTGAGGCTGTTCATCTGCCCATTCACTACTTAGCTGACAATTGAGCCGTCAAGAGAGGAGGAGAAAACGTACCGTAGAGGCAAATAGTTGCGCAGACGGCTGGGTCCCACGGGTGGACAGCACATGGCCCCCTTACAAAAGTGCCTTTGCGCTCCCCTTCGTTCTCGCAAAGCCGATTCTGGGTGCAGTTGGCCTGAATGCCGCAGCATTGGGAAGTACCCGGACAGATCTGCTGGTCAGGATAGGAGAAGCCGTCATAAGAATAGCAGGAAAGGGCGGAGGAGTAATGTACAATAAAGAGTGTTATGAGAGGAACTAAGACGAGAAGGGATCGCTCCATCGGTTAGCCTGTCGATAAAGAGATATAGGTTGATTGTTCAAATTGAGCGAGAGGTGCCCTTTGTACGAGGAGCTGTCGCCAGTGTCGCCGCACTGCCCAGATCGGTGTGACAAAGAATGGGAGCTCCTTGTACTACCGTCGAACCCCATCCTCGGAATGCGTCCAAGGGCTGCACGTGCCAAAGGTTGGTCTTTCACAAGACACTCGCCACACTGAGCTTGGGTGTCGACTGCCAGGGGGCGGCGTCACTGCGGGAAAAGAATACGGATGCGGCACAGCATTGCAAAACACCCAGCTCTACGACATTTGCTTTGCTTTACGCTCTTCTCAACCTCTCCAGGTCTATTAGCGTTATGCTCTCGAGCCGGAAACTGAAGGTCGCGGCACTATTCGCTGTGCTTCTTCTTACCCTCTCGGCAGCTTTTTACTTGTATTCTGGAGGCTCTAAATACATACCATTTCCGCCAGGACTTGCCGCTTCTCCTTCGCACTCTGGCACCGCTGCTAACAAAGACGACCACACGCCTCTATCCGCTGCAATCGTGGCAGCTGTGCAGAAGGACACAGACTTGGGTTGGCTATCAGAGGTTAATAACAGGTGTTTGCTCTTGCTCCCGCCCTCTCATGTTAATACCCACAGCATGTGGAAGCTCCACCGTTACAATTTTGACGACCCAAATCCACCGCCGTCCGCATGGTTTCCAGCAAATAAGGGACACGAGGCTATGATGTACCTGTCGTACATTATTACCAACTACAACTCGCTACCCAACTATTCTCTCTTTATCCACGGCCATCGGCAGTCCTGGCATCAGGAAGGAGACATGGTGGACCTTATCAACAGTCTGCAGATCCAAGCTCTAGAGAGAGATGGCTACGTCCCGCTTCGATGCGATTGGTATCCCTCCTGCCCTGCCGAGATCCGCCCGCTTGACCACGATGCTACGGTGTGGGGACCAGGCGTGCATCGCGAAGATGCTGAGAGGGAGATTGGCAAGAGCTGGAAGGAGCTTTTCGGGTCAATTGAGTTGCCAAGGACGATTGCGAGCCAGTGTTGTGCGCAGTTTGCCGTTACTCGGGATACGATACATCGGAGATCTAGAGCGGACTATGAACGGATGAGGGAGTGGCTCCTACGATCGGAGCTAATTGATGATATAAGCGGACGTGTGTTCGAGAAGTTGTGGGCGTATATCATGACGGGCGATGCTGTCAGGTGAGGGTTGTCTATGAGGCGGAGACATGCATCTTGATATACTAAGTGATATTAGGTGTCCTCCGCCACAACAGTGTGCTTGCCAGTACTTTGGACGGTGCACGCCTAGGGAATGGCCCATTCCACCTGAGGGTCTGGCCAAATGGGAATAGGGCAAGGAAGATGTGTGGCAAGACTTTCCCATCGCAACCACCCTTCTCTATCTCTTTCCATGTCTATGCCGCGCTGTGGCGCAGATTGCTCCTGATCAGCAATCAACGCGTTGCTGCGTGCCAGCGACGCCGCTAGCTCCAGCATGCGCGTGGTCTACACGTGAATACAAATAGCTGGGAGTGGCTATTATGGAGAGTGAGACTGCAGGGGCGTGTCCTGAGCTTAAGTGCGACCTGAAGTGGCACATGATCTCATCACAAAGCGCGTCAACTTGGCGACAAGTATCTAAAATCCGACTCTATACTTTATAGGAATAGAGGGATTCACTGCACTGCTTCGAGTGCTAACAGAGCTATATGAGTTGTCTTACCAGTCAGCAACGGTTATGCTGTACGCACGCCATCCCGATGTCAATAATCCGACGCACTTCTGGTACGCCAAAATACACAGATTCGTTACGACGAGACGCGCGCGTGCGGCAGAGCGGAACGCACTGTTCCGCGCCGCAAAAGTGAGGCAACCAATCACGACAGCTTCTCATGATTACACACAAAGCAACACACCAAATCAACTTCCACTACGACGCGACAAAGCCAAGAACGAGCGTGGGGAACCAGGCAGTCACGAGCTCGTGGAACGTGATATCGAATCGTCCTCGGATTGGTCGCTGGTGTCGTGCAGCAAGGCTGCCGACTTGAAAGATAACATGCAGCCACGTTTGATACGAGCTGCATGGAAACTGGGGTACGGTATCCGCGGATCAGAAAGGTTGAGGGGATCTTGAAGATGAAGAGGATGTGGCTGCCTGCTTCTGATCCTGCCAATACATAATGATGCGGCAGCTGGAAGGGGTGGCGTTGCCTTACACCCAAGGAGGGCGCTCTTACAAGGAAGGCCGCGGCTTACACTCGGGACTGATTGCCTGAGTGAAGAAGGCGCATATGCTGAATTGAAGAGGTGCACAAATGTCACTTGGATGCGGTGCTTTGGGTAAAGAAAGACGAGGAAGGGATATCCATTACAATGTCGTATGACTCTCGCGCCTGCGCATCTGTTTGATTGGAAGGGGTGAAACTTCCGTGGAGCATTCTCGCAGCAGAGCCTCAAGATGCGACGATCCCGGCGGGGGTCCTGAGTTCCACACCGGCATGCCGTGCGCCCCGTCGCCTGCAGAAGGGCGTTCACGGCGAGGCCAGCTATCAGGCGTCACCCAACCAACGTCCGACCATGATTCCCGACGCGCTTGGCTATCTCCCTCATGCTCGGCTGGACTGTTGCCCTGGTTCTGCGGGCTGGAAGGATCCAGCCACCTCTTGACGCGCTCGCGTGCGATTAGGAAACTGCCGATGATACCTCCGGGACTTTCCGGCAGTGGTAGAATCGCTGCTTCTTCCTGGGTCGAGGGCGTAGAGAAGGTGTCGATGTCGGCATCGTTGAATAGATTATGAAATTGGACGTCTTCGAATTGGATACCGCGCTGTATGCATTGCTGCTTGAGGCGCTCGACGTCTGCTTGTGCCTGCTCTAGCTCGGTTTGGATCTTGGCACGCTCCGCGCGTGTCTCTTCAAAAAAGGCCGCGTCGCTGCTTACGTCGAATTGACCGGTTGCACGTAGAATGTCCCGCTGGTCTAGCTCGTCCCTGAGATCGAATTCGAAGTTGTTCAGCCTTTCGAGAAGGATGCGTAAGTCGGCCATCCGCGAGTACAGTTCCTCTCTCGGACCCCGTGATGTATCGGTATCAACTGTCTCGAATTGTCTTTGTGTTGGGAAAGCCGGTTGAGCAGGTGGTGATGTAGGCTTGGGCGAGCCAAGCCGAAACTCCGTGTCCAGCTTTTGATAGATCTCCTCCTCCAACTTCGTGAGCTGATACTCCTGATTTGAAAGACCATTTTCTAGTTCATTGCTTCTCTGCCGCTGCACTTTGAGCTCCTCCCTTGAAGCCTTCATTTTGTGTGATAGATCGTCTAGATCTTTCTTGCACTCAGCATAGGAAGCGTGCGTCGTGGCTGAATGAAGCAGATCAATGAACGAATCCATTATGCTCTCAAAGAACTCCTCTTGTTGGCGGCAGCGCGTCCGCTCCCTCTTGACATCCATCCTTGCTGTGAGGATAACGTTCTGCAACGAGGTGATCTGGCGCACCGCAGCCATCCATATCTGGATGACCGAGATTTGAGCGTTGGTGTCGAGCATCGGTCTAGTAGCGCCGTCATTTGAAAGGGCGCCGTTGGATCGCCGAGAGCCGTTTGGAGAGTATGTTGCAGCGTTGGGTAATATAGTACGATAGGAGTGCGAAGGATCGGAGTTGGAAATCGGAACGCGAGCAAGCTCGGGCGAACGCGCCCAGCCAATTTCGGGGACATTGTATCTCGTGCTTTCCTGCTCCAGCTCCTTTCTTCCGGGGCTTGTAAGTTAACGGCCTTGCGCTCGCACACTGCACGATATCGGCGGAGTGGCTTTACCTAAATGGGAGTGGGCCATGCGGCTCTGCAGGAACGGGCGGCGGATCGGCACCCGTGCCAAACATGAGGTGGGCCCAGCATTGAATGCCCGATGGGCTTGAGTTTTCGAAATTTAGGTAAGAAGAAGTGCTCGTCGGGCAGTATTCCCAGGTATTCAGCCCGTCGCTAAGGCGACGCAGCCCAGAAGCGTTGGCGTCTATGCATGTCGGCAAGCGCCGTCAGACTGGGGCGATAATGTTTGTATCTCATGCAAGAAGCGACGCCACACCTGTGCTCCCCGACTGCAGGGTGAGCTGTTCAGCGCGTCTTGGCCTCCCACCCTCGCAGACCAATCAAGGCCAACTTCGTATTTTGAGCCTCATCCCGCCCAGCTGAGGGCGAACCCATTTAAAACAAAGCATGGGTGCTTGCGAACCGGGCATCCGTGCGTTCAAATGGTCTTTACGAAGTGGGAATTTGACAAGGCTCGTAACGAGCATTACTGGGTCGATAACGAGGAGCAATGCTACATCTACGAGAGCGGGCAGAGAATATCTCTTCCGCAAGACTATGTGTAAGACGGCGCCATGTAACGTGTCGAGGGAGCCGGCTGACGAACGCGACGAAACAGGATACAGCAACAGGGCGCCCCTCAGCCAGCCCACGGACGGGAACTGAGCCGGGGAAGTAGTGATTGGAGCGCGACGACCGCGTTTTCGAATTTGTCGCTTGATGACGGCGCGACTCCAGCGCACGACGTTGAAAAGGAGGATGTTCAAGCCGTTGAAAGCGCCCCTTGTGCTCAACCTCCAGCTTCGGAAAGCACCGGAGGATTCGATTATCCCCCGTACCCCGTGCAGCAAGGAGCAGTCCATCAAGGCCATCAGCTTATACCATGGGCCCACAGCGGCCAGCAAAATAGTCTCTTGCAGTTCGCGGAATTTCCGCGGCCGATGCAATATCACCCACTCAGCCCCTACCAACACTACGGTCCACTCCCGGTTTCGCCTGGATCCACGGGACATAGCCAGTATGAAGCGCAGCAAAATACGCAAGGTCCTTGGGCACCGCAGATCGGCAAATCCGTTCCGTATCACCAACGAGGGGCCATTCTGGGGCACTCCACACCTGTGCAGAGCCCTGTGCAGAGCCCTTTTCAAAGCCCCTTCCAGAGCCCGCTACACCCAAGATCGCCCGAACCATCCAACGAGCCAATATTGCAGGAAGTGGCCCGAAATGTTGAAAAAGAGCCCAAAGAAGAGGTCATACCGGGCGTTAGGCCACATAGGAAGCTCTTCGGTAGTGCCGGCTATGTCGAGAAGCTTGATCCCAGTAAGTAGCCCCAACAAAGATGGTGGAAACCTTGGAAGTAATAACCTCTATCAGACTTCCATGTCCGCTACCCGGGCTACGAATTTTTCAAAGTCGGGGTCGTCTTTAGAATCCTCTGGCCAGAGCTAGCTGGTGACGCCAACGATAATACAACCATCGTGACCACGAGATTCCAAGAGAGAATGTCCTGCAAGATCCGATGGTTTGTTGTGGTCCGGGAAGGCCACAACTGCTGCACATGTCTGTACGTAAGCGGGATCTTTCCTTACGAGAGTAGCGGAATCGGTGGGAGCACGCACCGACTGCGGTCCTCCTTCGCAAATAGACCAGATGAAGACTCTTTCCAACTTCGAAGCCGTTTACTGACACACTTCAAGGCCGATCCAGACATATGGAAGAAGGGGCGTGACCGAGACCAAGGTGAAAAGCCAGCACGCCATAATCTACACTGGCTCAGAAGCACCGCAACCATTACCTGCAGAGCGCCCTAGCTATGTAAACGAATTGCCAATGGGTGAGCCTATCCAGGTAGTTGCAAACAAGCCGTGGAAGGGTTTGGACCCCCTGTCGCGAGTGAATTTCGCCAAGGTGTATACCGTGGAGCACAACGTCAAAGTGGAGGACTTTGGACAGGTTCATCCTGACGACGAATGGAAGTTCATCTTCCAGTTCAACTTCCATTGGGGGATCCGAGGAAACAATGCTCTATCTCCTACGACCCGGTATTCTTACTCCGGAACCACATCACAAACATCATCAGCTCCAAATGTCTTGACTGCTGGTGTGGTTTACTCTCCCAGCGGCACCCAACCAGAGGCTGATCCACAAATACCCGGGGGGCACCAAATGCTGCCACCTATTCAGGAAGTTTTAGGAGCTGGTGACGTTACAGCTGGTCATGCGAATCCTTTCCCAACACAGCAATCGCCGTACCAGGCTTCGCCGAGTGTAGGAAACGATCCAAGCCTCCATGCGCCAAATGCATACCAAGTCCCCGGACCGCACATACCGCATACGCGCAGAAGATCTGACTCACAGACATCGGGCGGAAACCGGCGAAGACGGCAGCACTAATGATCATACTTAACACGGGAGGAAACCATACGTCCTTACTCGCTCTTGCAGCTGGATTCTGCAATCGAGCGCACACACGCGTCTGGCAAGATGCCATGAATACGTACTCCAGGGGAAGTTTTCTGTTTTCTCTTATTTCCCTTTCTCTTTTCCTCTTGTGTCCTTGAATGAGCAATGTAGGTTCAACCACGGCAAGTCAAGGTTCGCGGCGAGGAACAGTCGTGCCCGCGGGCGGTTGGCGTTTGCGGGGTGGAAGAATTTGAGGCCAGGAACTTCACAAAATTTTCCATGTATTTTCCCCCCAACGGTTTCAGGGTTTCCTCATAGCCTGGTTGTAGACACGCCAAGCCGCTCGCAATCGCGGTGTTGTTGGAATGAGTATTGCACGACAGCACCTCGGGGAAAAATTTTGTCGCGAAGCCGCTAGGGCTAGATGGGAAAGGTGCGGTATAGTCGCTACGCTTGCTCGCAAGTACGTTCCCGATGCAACGGCCGATATGAGGATTTAAGCAGAATAGAGGGTACACAAGCTTCTCCCCGTATTGTGGCATCAATCAATTATATATCTCTAGTAGAAACTAGACTGCGATGATATTGGGCCACGCCCCTAGGGGGACTGCTCATGCACACTCTCCCAACTTGTGGTCTCCTCTCGTTCATGGGATTTTAACGTCAGGGTACCGGGGCGTTGGGTTACAGAAAGATGGATTGCATCTCACGCCAAGCATATCACGGCCTTTGCGTTCACTACCTAGGTAGTTGTGCGACCCCGTATACAAACAGCCGACGGAGTCATGTCCCGAAGATCGGCGGACCAAGGTAAAGCAAACCCTAGACATCGGTCAAAAAACAGAGTGTCATTAATTATAAAGAACCAACATGATCAACGAGACCGTCGCTTCGTTAAAGTCATGGATAACCAGGGAATCGGAGAGTATGAGATTCCACGTCTCACTATTTTGGAGACCCAGCAAGCTCAGAATTGAGCTCTCCTCGCTCAGACATTCTCACTGTGCCGTAGTCAACATATCGCAACGATGAGAAACAATTCAGAATATAACGAAAAGGGTGAGTAAATCGGTACAGGCCCGTCAAGGCTTGTATGATCGTATGATAAGAACGAGCCATCGCACATGCAGCGATGAGGCGAAACCTAGATCTGCGTATGTTGCGGAACTTGGGTAATCGCCATACCCGTCAAAATGAAACGTAACAACCGACTATGAATGTGGTAAACGATTCATGTCCTCATGGCCGCCTCGAAATAGGTCTCTAGGAGATGCATGTGCTCCGAGGCAACATTGCCAATCTCCAGGACCTTCACGTTGTGTTCTACTGCATATGGCTTCCCAAAGTTTATCCTGGACTCCCGGTGAAGCCACTCATTTCCCTTGGGCTCCACACGTATTGGTTGCTTCGTGATGCCTTCACCGTAAAGAAGTGAAGGTGGAGTTGTATACTCGGCTCCGGTATAAACGACACCGTGATCCTCAACGAGGAGTCCCGGCTTCGTAGCTCCTTGCTTCCGATACGTCTGTATTGGGATGCATTGACTAAATGTTCCCTTGTTGTTGACAACGATGAATCGTCGTATTTCCGCATAGGCCGTTTGATTGTACGTCACGACGCTAAAGTGGGTCGATCCACGCGTTTGCCCAAGGCTCGCTTGCCCCGCAGGTTCGATCCATAGCATTTTGAACACCTAGCCTAGGTTAGCCTAAAGACAGTCCAGTAGGCTCATTCTAGAAGAATGTCAGCTGGCTTACCCGACCGCGAACGAAGAAGTACGGTATGTGTTCCGGAATAACCCGCGCATATCCTGGGACATGTAAGACACGATATCGTGGCTGGGCAATCGGGCACCATACTCGGATCAAGCTCTTCGTGATTCCTTCCATCTATTCCCGTCTGTATGTGCCGACGAGGTTTATCGCCTCCCACGGTTTCTCGAACGTCTTGTGGAAGCACCGAACGAAGCGATCGGGACGTGTAGTGGCCGGGTGGGGACCTCGAACCATCGTACGGTATCTGGGATGGGAGTCCTGCCGGTAGTATAGTCCGTGGCTTGTCGGGTCTACGATTAGGTCCGTCAGTTTTCTAATAGTCCCTGTCCTCGACAAGGATCTGATGGCGGCAAGCGCCTATCAGACAGAGCAAGCAAGTGGCTTCTACCTACGCTGCTGTCGCTGTAGAAGACGAAGCCTCCACCGCCGTCACTTCAGCGGGCGCCGCGGCGGCAGCTCCCGACCAGTGGTACTGGAGAAATTGACCTTGTGCATCATAAGAACAGCAATAGAACTGCTCGTGTTCCTGTGACCACACCCAGGCGGAGTATTGAATCATGTTCGCATCTTCGCAACGGTCGATCCCGCTCCATCGCCGCGCGCGGAAGGCGGGGTTGCCTATTTAAAGCCACCGCGGGGCTGAGCGGGGAGAACGCAACAAGGCCGGGAGGAGGCTCTTCGTTATTCAGCTGGCGCACCAGGGCAGCCATATAAATCGCGTGCGCCAATGATGGTGTGGATGGTTGCTGGGATGGTTGCTGGGATGGTGTCGCACTGATAAGATCGCGCGCTAGAGGCGTGGGGTGAATCCATCCAATAGATGCGAGTTTAGCGTGACGCCACGCGAGGTGGCCCGTGCCGAAAATGACATTCCATCTCAGCTTTCGGCGGCCTTCATCGCCAGCTCACTGCACTTGTCACCGCGCATCACCATAACAGGATAGGAGCGCAACACCCAAATCGCGTCTCTAGCACTAGCTTTATTGGCCTTGCAATGGGGAACCGCCCTCACAGCATGCGCCGTCCCCCAACGCGTTGCTAGATTTCTAAGGCCATCACGAGAAGAGTGAAAGCTTGTGTCTACCAAGTTCGAAAGGCGACTGCGTAAATGGATCAATCTCAGGTCCGCTAAATTTTATATAGCTTGAAAAGAGTTTCGAGTTAACAATCGTCTAGGAAGAGACCGTGCCGGACTACACCTTATACAAACTGGAGCGCCACGCACGGCGAAAGTCCCAGCAAGAGAACGAAACATGGTCTGATGAAGCCATGGTGAGGTGTAGTCAGGAGGAACCCTTGCATCATGATAGTATGAGAAGATCCTCGAGCATCTCAGGCTCAGATGCGAGCCCGAACGCGCAGCGGCCCAAAGGTATCTTAAAACCTCCAACCGTACGCTTCAAGGTCAGCGAGGAGGCCAAGGATCACGAAGAATTTAGCCCTCCTCTGTTCCCTCCCCCCCCACCACCACCTCTTCCCCCAAATTCACGTGGATTTGCGGGACCCAGACCGGTTCTGTATGACACGATGCAGCCACTTCCACCAGGGCCACCGCAAGGATTAAATCTCTTAGCTTCAGGACCTGAAGGCGCTCCTAGGATCGACCCCGCTGCATATTCGCTATACATAAAGTTTTTCGACGAGCTGGACGAATTCGTCTCCATGCAAGGAAACGTGATCAAGTCTCGTGTTCAGGTGCAAGAAAGAAGAACGAAGCTAAAACTCTGCCGAGAGAACGTCTCTAGGTGTGACATCGAATTCATGGACTATCTTCGGCAATGTAGAGCGAAGGGGGCCATGTTTGATGATCCAAAATTGAAGAAGTTGTTCGATGCGTCGCAAGCAGCGCGTGACGAAGTTGGTCCAGAGGAGGACGACTACGAAGGCCTAGAGAACAAGCTCGGAGCAGAGGAATTTGCCTTGAAGGAGAAGTATAATGCTTTGGAAACCCGATTCGAAAACTTCTTCAAGCTGCGGGCAACGTCGACCACCAATCAAACGATCCCTTCCACCATTGAGTTCGAGCCATCGTCAGCTGCGTCAGAATCCGAAAGACGTCTAAGAGAAGAGGAGGAACCGAGGCAATATAGTCTGTTTCAGGGTGCCTTCGTCGGCGCCAATGTCAAGATTGGTCAGCTCCCTTTAGCGGGATCTCCGGACGGTTTCGGTGATGCCGTGCGAGGAATGAAGTCATTGGTTTCACCGGTAGATAGAATACCCCCTAGCGGCCCACAGATGTCTTCCGACTCCCCCGAGGCCGGCAGACGGAACGCCAGCATATCAAGCAACGCTCCGGCCGAAGGGGAGCTTCAGTTCCCCCGAGATCTTTTCGATTCGGCACCGGAGACCGCAGAAGGGTTTGTTCCAGAATCCGAATCGACCGAGACAAGAATGAATTTCAGCCTTAGTGGTCTGGGGGATCTCACTCCTATTGCCGAAGACTACGAACGCCTTTTGGACGATCTCGATGTGGAGTATTCATTCGGCGATGGAGATAGCCTTTTACTTCTCGGCACCGATAGCGATACCCAGTCCACGCTGAGCGATTACCTTATTCAATTCGAAAGCACCAGAAATCGCGTGAATAGGTGGCTTCTTCACAAGCTTCGAGTGTCACCACTTGAGGTTTTTGAGTTTCGCAGACAGGTATTGGAATCATCGGAACGGATTCCAGACTGGGCAAATCTGGCTCTCCGCCTTTGGGAAGGGGATAGCACGGAGATTGAACCTCAGGATGCGACTCATTCATTTCAAAATGCTGCGGCTCCTTATCCTAGTACCAAAGACCTTCCTAGGCGACACCGATGGCGGAAAAAGGCACGACACTCTCCAGGCGCGAACAAAGCGACCCTGGCCGCTGTACATGATAGCGATCATGGTCTAATTGCATTTGATCCTGCGACCCAGCGCTACGAAGCCATATGAGCGTCTTCTTGGCCCCCTCGTGTGGGAAACGTGGATTAAGAAGATATGATCGCGGGCGTTGAGGTTGGCGCGGCTGGTCCCTCTACCTATGGGCTTCGGCAGGAAGTGCTTATTCCACTCTGGCCGACGTTGGGGAGTCGTAATGCTCTTGCCTACATATTTCCACCATAGGGAATCCTTGCGACTATTCATATTTACCGCTTTCTCTACGCTTGCCAAATCACTAAGCTTAATCTGTTTCTTTGAGAATATGTTCTGGATCTGTTTCGAGTCTTGTTTCGGCTGTTTCCGTTGTGTAAATCTGGGAAGGGATTCGGCAGGGTTGCGCTCAACTTGCATGCAAGCCTTATGCAGCCTGGAGGTCATGTGTATCACGCGGTCTCGGCAGTCGAATGAACACGTCGCAACAGAGCCGCACAAGCTTCCCGGCCGCGGTTTTACGTTATGGACCCCGCCTGCCACCAGGGCTACCGCTCCTAATTCGTCATCGAAAGCCCTACCTAGCCGCTACGCGTGAGGAGTCCCTCGCAGGAGCTTGCTGTGCTGGGCGGCTGATGATTCCTCTAGCCTGGGCACTCCTGCAAGTGCTACGTACGTTCAAAGCCTTTCCTCCGCCGCAGGCTTTATCTGTCTGCAATGCAAGAGGAATTAAGAGTCCTAATATCGTATTACACGCATCTATGATGTTAGCTTTTTTCCGTACCGCGGGGACCAAACGCATTTCCGATCTGGGGTACCCATCGTTCGGCCGCACGTATGAACAAAACTGCTTGAGACTATTGCTGGGTACGTCCAAGTTACTAATTTTCTTTCGATTGATTGGGCATAGACACTCGCTCTATGCCCGATGGCACTCACGCGTTGAGCACCGGCTCGGGGCATTCACTCCACTTACTCCCGCACCATCGATTCGTCATCCTTATACAATGTCTCAGCCGCAATTTCGTCCACTGAGCGGCCAGCCTGAACGGCACGCTGTGTCTCGGGCAAGCTCCAAATCCAGGCTCGAAACATTTGCCACTCCTCTCCTTTCCTGTTCGGCATGTGGAACATATCGTCAGGATCGGAGAACGACTGGGCCCATCGCGCATTCACTCCGCGCCTTAACACTATATTGTTTACGTGAACCAGAGCAATCACGTCCTCCTGCAGCGTTGATAGCTTATCAACTAGCGTAGCTCGGCGGTCGGCGACATTGTCTAGCAATTCCGCCCCGACCCTGATCCGTTGCAGTAGCTCTTCCGCGGTTCCTGAGAGCTTGGTATGACGGCGGGCTTCATGCAGAAGCTCGATCAGTTGTTGCCAAGGCGCGAAGAACGCGTTGTACTCCTCCACTCGGGAGAGCTCGAATGCTTCCTTCATACGCTTTAGCTTGTCAGCTGGGCAACGTGCTGGATCGCGGGCGGCACTTTCGGTGATGTGGTAGCGCTCACCCATTGTGCGGTAGCTGTTCTCGTCAGCGTCGATACGGGCGAAGTACCTGTCGATGCGTGCGTCTGCCTGGAGGAGTATAGTCTGGTAGTGACAGATGGCCTCTACAACATCCCCCTCGAACGGAATGCCAAGGATCGAAGAAGTCATGGCTAACGTTGATCTTTTAGCTGCCTCTCTTAGAGTGTTATCCGCTTTAGAAGGCTGCTGAAGGTGTATTTTAAAGCAACATTGAACAATGTAGATCTCGAGGATGTGTCATTGTGGACTGGAAGATGAAGGCATTACAATGTCTCGCCACCCCATCCATGGCAACCGACTACACATGCTCAAACCGTCCGCATTCTTCACTCCCGCAAATCGGTCCATCAGAACTGTGTAGTCGGAAGCTCATTGGTCACTGCTACGCCAATCATCAGATTCGCCAATGCAGCCGCAACTTCACCGCCTCAACCGCAGCACAACTCTCCGCAAGTCCTCCTGCCCCGCCTAGGCACCGACTCTCCTTCACCTAAACGTATGTGCGACCTCTCTTTTACCATTTGCCCTCTCGAGAAGGTTCCTCTTTCTCAAGTTCCTGGTTGGATGTTTCAGAATCGATGAAATGGATAGCTCCACCGACGCTTCCCTACCACTTCGCCCACCGCGGGTGCTAGCCGTCGAAGAAGGCAAGGACTACCTTCTCGAGCCTGAGGACGAACTGCCGTACCGTCTCATCAGGAGCCTGGGCCATGGTCACAGCGGCAACGTGGAAGAAGTTGAAGATACTGTAACAGGCGCTGTTTTCGCTCGAAAAACCATCCGCATATATGGGCCACGTGATAAAGACGGGAGGAGACGAGTTTTCGACAACGAAATAAACATCATACGCAACTTAGCCAGCCACCACCATATCATTCGCATTTTTGCCACCTATATCGGCAAGCGCGAGGTCGGCTTAATCCTGCAACCTGTTGCAGACGAAGGCGACCTGGATGCCTTCCTGGACAGATTCCGAGAGGATATGGAGGAGAGCGAAACTTCTGGCGTCCGTCAGGTCGACCAAGCTAAGGTCGCCACTCTCAAACGGGCTTTTGGTTGTTTGGCTGGTGGGCTAGCCTTTATGCACAAGCAGCGGATCCGCCATAAGGACATTAAACCGCGGAACATACTCATTCATCGCGGCTCTGTTGTTTACACTGATTTCGGGTACTCTCTCGACTCAAGTCAGACGCTTCATAGCACGACTGCCGGTCAGCCCGACTTTCTGACACGGAGGTATTCAGCGCCAGAAGTCCTTGACTATGGATCCAGGAACTCCAAATCGGACGTCTTCTCGTTGGGCTGTGTATTCATCGAGATTCTCTCAGCTCTAGACCAGTCTTTGGAGGTTGATCCTGGCCAGTGTTTTAATGATGCGATGGACGATATCCATCGTCAGCTGAGTGAGAGCGGTTCCAATGCGCTAAAGGGCTTTCGAGCAGACCTTTCGGGCGTTTGTGCTTTGATGACGGCACGGGAACCTGCAGATCGCTGCACAGCTTCCCAGGTGGTCCTCAAACTCCTACGCAATTCTGGATATTTCTGCAACGGATGTCAACAAACGGATTACACCAGGTTCCCCACAGAATATCATCAACGGCAACTGCAATCGGACCCGGAACAAGCAAGAGCCATTGGCTTCGACGTCGGAAACCTATCCACGATCTTGTCACCGCCGGCGGGTTCATACCCAGTATCAGCAGACACACATCTCTCATCCGTAGCTTCGGAAAGCTACGCTACTCAATTGCACACCACAACTTCCGAGAGCCCTAGTCTTACACGAAAGGAGGTTATAAAAGCTGAAATTAATGATGCAAGTCAAATGGCATCAGGTGCTTCAGAAACCGCAGTACCCGATAATCAAGTCGCAGTCATAGGGAGCTTCGTCTGGACCTGGAGTGCGCCACACCAGGATTTCTACTATGTCACAAGGGATGGTCAGGGTACGATCTATCTCCACCAGCGCAGAGAAAGAGTGAAGCAGCTGACTCCATCAAGGTGGTTACACATACCATTGGTATAAAGACACGCAAGTCTATGGGAAGGGGAGTACATCTTCCTCATTGGAAACACTGTTAGCCATGCCCATCGTGCTGCACTGCATTGTCTAAAGCCGCGTAGTCGCCCTCGTGGTTGCTTTTCGACCGATTCCTCCCAAACTGCCGAGAGCAGTCAGTCTCTAAGGCCTCATATGCCAAAAGGAGGTGTGTAGAACATTGTCTCGGAATCCATGGAAAGCGTAGCAGACTAATACCTGAAAAGTGTCCCCCTATATCCGGCAACAACTTCCGGACCTGATTGTTGGCACACCGGAGAGGGGGTGGTACGAAAAATTGGACAGCAGTATATTTATTCTAGTAACACATTAAATATTTTGCTCACCATAACAGATTATCGCATGAGAACTGGGGGAGAGGTAAGGCAATTCTTCGAAACGGGCAAGGTATGTAAACGTGCAGGACCTGGAAGCCTGAGGCACTACATTTAGAGAAGCCAATTAACAACGCCATACAGGTCTTTGCAACGCTGCACGTCCAAGCAGCGAGCGAGGAATTGGTAAGAGACGATCATGACGTCGTAAAATATGGAGAGCGGGCTTTTGCACAGATGCGTCGGTTCGTTATCGTCCAGGTGAGGACAGGTTTTGTTTATGCCTGGTATGTCTTTCCGCTCCATGTGGCTGGTGAGGGATCCTAACGATTGTGCACAGTCCAATAACGACATACTCTGGGAGAGGAACTTTGAAGCCTGGAATTAACCCTTCGGAACACTCAATCGTGTACGCCGTCGGGAGCGAGCCTTCGCTATTCCATGGCGAGTCTCTTACCAAAGAACCCATTGCAATCCAGCTTGCAGAGCCTTGGTCTAGCATCGACCGCGCGTCGCGCGTTCGGTTTGGAAAAGCATACCCTGTTGAGATGAACGTCAAAGTAAGGGACATTGGCAACGTTATCCCTGACGATTTGTCCAAGCTCATCGCATACTATCGAGAGGAGCAGTGGACTTAAGAGGAACATTCTAGGTCCGTTTATGATTCTGGGGGGATGGCAGAGTTTCTGGCTTGTATATGTAGGGTGCATATGAGATTAGAATCGCAGAAGATGGGACTACCCCTTTTCTATTAGCTAGATATATACAAGCACAGATTCTTCACCTCTATAAAGTAGGACGAACTGCCTTTTCTAATACAGGCCCCTACAGAGTTTTCACAGTAGAGGGAACCGAATTGAACAAGATCCAACGAAATAAAATATTCCCCTGTGGCCACTAGGAAGCGAGTTGATTATATTGGATCTCTCGGCTACATTAGAATATCGCTATATACGGAACCTCGCCATCCCTAAATCTCGTCTGCTCGGCGCCAGCAATCTCCATATCAATACCATCCGCGGTGACATTCGCATCTAGCGCCGAAAAGCGCAAGAGGCTATTATTATCAATGTCGAACATTCCGAACGCCGCGAGCACTACAGGAGCTTTGCCAGTCTTCACCAAATCCGGCCAGTCCGCATGCACTACTTCGCCCCAGGTGTAGTTAGTAGAATCGAGTGGTTGGACGTTTGAAGTGCGTAAGGAAGAAGACATCACGTTCGTGGATGCTCCGGAATACGCGATCCACGAGGCATTGCCGACGTACAGCTCAGTGTTGTTCCAGGTATCGATGTGCATGGTGAAACCGCTGAGATCTACGTCGGACGAATACGTGCGGAGTCGCCAGTCGCCGGAACCCGTCCGGCTCGCCATTTCAACGCCGTCGATCCATACGACGACGCTCGGAGCGACGTCAAACTTGTAAGGAAACGTGACGTGCAGAGTCGTGTTGTCATGGCTGGACCCTCGCAGACGACTCTGCAGTGTGCTTGCATGGCCGGCCTGATACTGCGTCGTATTTACAGTTATCTCAGGTGGAACGGCGAGCCACTGGAGTCTGGCGGTGTGCACTTGTGAGCCTCCTACGGCGTCCACATGCATCATGTACCCCTCCCCGGAAGCTTGGTCTGCGTAGGTGGTGAGACCCACTGTGTCAGATCCTGGCCTGATGTTGATCTGAACCATTCCGATCGCAATGGTTGGTGCTTCTGCGAAGGATTTCGCAAAGCGGACGTACTGCGCGACCATGGGTTTCGGATTGAAGAAGTCGTAGCCGGGCGTCTTTGATATGTCGAACGTCCCGGTCTCGTTTCCATGAGTGCTTGTGTCATTGACGAAGGGAATGATTGGTGTATCGCTATAACTTAATTAGCGTGTTCTTATGGCTAGTATTATTGCTTGCATACCCATTGTTGCTGTTCGTGGACGTCGTTTTGTCATTTCCAGCATTCCCGCCAGCTCTTGAACCCAATACGCCTCCAATGGTAGCGCCCGCAATAACGACCACAATCACGATGAGCCCGATGATGGACTTTGTGCTCATATTGAACCCTTGGCAGATGAGAATCCCTTTCATCTGACCCACTACCTATGTCAGAAAATAGATCTCCGTGCAAGGTACCCAATACGTACCTACGCTTACCCGCGCATTCGGGCCACTGCTCTCAATAGGCGCTGAAACTCCATGATCCCCTGCCGCAATCGCTTTATGAAATGGATGTGCATTATGGAGTGTCGTTTCACTTGTTGCGCTCCCCGTTCGTGCATGTGTGCTGCCAAAAAGTTAGCGCGGAGTACGGCATAAACGGACTCTACTCACTGTTCCCAGTCTCGCCGCGCATGATCCATGCTCTAGCACCATCTACTCTATGATGCCTAACAGCCAGAAAGAATAAAGTTAGAGCGACGGGAACTAGGGTAGCGTTGCGGAGGCAAGGATTCTTGAACCATTGCCCTGGGTAGCGACCACTCTAGTTGCCGGGGCTGAAGAGCACTCCAGCGTGACCTAAAACTTGAAATCATCACGCGTCACAGGCTGTGTCGCTCAGTCTTGGGTGGTGGTTCGGTTGATGGCAGCAACTGAGGTTGGCGCGCTGGATAACGCGATCAAGCCACCTTCAAGCCACAATCACATTCTAGCCTATTACATTATCACCTTTTACGAACAAATCACCAGATATCTGCTTCAGCTCCCCACGATCCGGTCAAGGGCCGTCTGATGATATTTCAAGTCCCCGAGCATATCTGGACTTACCTTCACCCGATCGAAGCATCGTTCATTTTCAACATTTCGCAACATCATTCGGAAAATGTCAAACCTACTTCGAGGAATGCAGCGTGCTTTTACTTTCCAAGGACACTCAAATGGAAGGACCCTCCCACTGGATGCAACAAGCGACGCGGCATCAGGAGCGGTGGTGAAATATGAGGAATCACTGGAGAAGAGGCCAAAATATAAGACGGGAGATAGAGGCATGAAACGCCTTCGCGATCCTTCTAATGCTGAGGTCGAGTAAGTTCCAACCCCAAGACCTATACAGATTTCTAACGAGAACATCTCAGTATTGTCTTCGTCCACGGGCTACGCGGAGGCCGGGAATCGACCTGGACGTATCATCGAACAGATAACACAACCTGTTTATGGCCGGAAAAATTGCTTCGTTTGGACATACCTAAAGCCCGGATCCTGACTTGGGGCTACGATGCGGACGTCATCAGTGGCGGGAGAGTCGGATCCAACGACATCTTGGGCCATGCTGACTGCCTATGCACTGACCTGGCGAACGAACGAATGAACACGCCAAGCAGTCGCCCAATCATTTTCGTCGCACATAGTCTTGGTGGACTAGTAGTGAAGCAGGTATAGTGACGTTTCGCGTTTGCTAGATCATTGCGCTGATCAGCATCGCTAGGCCCTGCTGCACTCCCTCCATTCAGTGACCCAGGATCGCGCCCATCTTCGCCCAATAGTCACAGCAACGTGGGGAATTCTGTTCCTTGGGACACCGCACCAAGGGTCGTCGCAAGAGCAATGGGCGAGTGTAATCCTGTCCTTCATCGGCCGGTTCCAGAGCGTGAACGATAAGCTCGTTAAGAGCTTGGAGTCCGGTAATCCTGACCTTCGACGGTTGCAAGACGAGTTTATTTCCCTTATGCGAGACCGTTGGGAGCGCAATCGCCCTTTGTATGTTACGTGCTGCAATGAAGAGCGGCCTACGAAGATACTGGGAATGGTATGTCAAGGATTCCTAAGGTACTCGGCTGATGCAGATGCTGACCACACTTGGTAGATTGTGGAACCCCAATCTGCCCTTATCAGTGGATATCAAAGCTTCAGTCTTCCTGGAGATCATCGCCAAATCGCCAAGTATGGCTCACTTGGGGATACAGGATATATAAGAATATCATCCGAGATCCAAAGATGGATCAAAATTTGGCACGAATCCCCAAAAGCAGCTCGCTCGGACCGAAATGATCGACGACCTTCGGAGCCCCATGAGGACGACCGCGATGGCGCAGAGAGTGCGCATTTGCAGAGAGATAGAATTATAAAGGGAGAGAAACCGAGTTTTATTTATCAGCCGACGATAGCATCCGGAAAACACGGTGTGGCAGCTCCGGTCTTCGGCACGGGTCCCGGCGCTACAATCATCATGAGCGGTGATAATATTAAACACAAGCATTCCGAAACGCACAGATCCTTCCAAAAGCACAGGGACATGGGTAAGGGTAAACGGTCAGGCATGGAAGGTGACTCGAATTGGAGCAGTGAGGAATATTCTGAGTACTCACATTCTTGGAGTGGCTCAGAGTAAGAGAAGTTCTAAAACTATGGCCCGTTCTATAGCCTCTGCGATCAATACGGTAGTTCTTCAGTACGGCATCGATAGGGTTCATTCAAATCTATCCTGCTTCATATAAGGACTTCACACTTTCAGTGAAGGTCTTAAGGCTTCTACTACTCACCAGAAGTTCCATACTTCCCACTCCACCACCTCCCCTCCATCACTCCCTTAGTAATCATATCCTGAGCAATAGCCTCAAATTCCACTCTACTAGCCAATGGCGCCTTCCCCTGCACCTCTGGAAACGTCCAAATCCACCGCCTAAACAACCCGCCCTCGACTCCAAACGCCTGACTCAGGTCCGCAGCAGGGTGAGCAGCCGGATCGATCCTCCCGGCTACTTCTTCCACCATATCTCTAACCGCGCGCATCGCCCCTCTAATAGCCTTCAATTCCCTCTCAGCCACGCGAAGAAGGTACCCGCAGCGCCTATGCACAGCCTCGAGAGCCGGAATATCAGCCGCGTCAAGGAACTCCCGAGCTTCAGCGATAACCTTAGCAGCGAGTGACGCGCATGTGCGCCACGCGAGGAAGAACGGCTGCTCCGACTGCGGAGTCGCCGGTTCAAAGACGCCGCCCAAGCGGTGGAGGACCCCTGGTCCTATTGCCCGACAACCCTGGAGCGTGGGTGAGTGCCGCAGCGCGTGCGGAACGGTATGGTATGTGAAGCCGAGGGCGCGGTATCTGCGCTCGTAGGCGTCGAGTTTGTGTAGGATGTGCAGGGCGTCGTGCTGGTGCATGTCGTGCCAGTCGTGGTAGTGCGCGAGCGTGGCTTCGCGTTCGGTGTATGCTTCTTCGAAGTCCAAGGGGGAGGGGGGAAAGGCATCGAGCCATTTTTCGATTTTGGAAGACTTGTCGGCGGATAACAGGGCTCCGGTGCCGTTCGTTTCGGCGGGGGAGAGCTGGATGCCTCCGCTGCTCATTGGACGGGATTGGACACGAGTGCGATATCGAATTGGGTTGGGTGTGGTTGGGTTGCTTGCTGAGGGCGGAGTATTTGCGAGGTTGAGTCGTCATTTTATTGGTCGACAGAGGTATTATGGTACGGTCAGGTCAGCGGTGGGGATTCGGAGTGAAGGCGTAAAAGTTGCGGAGAATTTTGTGGGTGCTTTCACATCCGTGCAGAATTCGTCGCATTTTGGCTAGCGGAAGGACGCTTAGAATGCACAATGAAAGATTAACGAAGAAGCATAGGAATGGCGGGCTTAAGCAGGGAAGCATTCTGTCACAGATCTCGACTTTTCAATGTGGGGGAGCGGGACAGAAGATGAGAAGTCCCTACCATATATCGTATAATACTATTCATTATTGATTACCGTGAAGAACGCATGTAGCATTATCGTTCAAACCATCCATTGCCTGTCTGGAAAACGGTTGAAGAAGCGAGCGTCATACTAGATCATGCGCTCGTGAACCTAGTGAGAGGACTAGAACTTACTCCCCGGATGCGTTATCCTGCTCAAAATATGTATTGAGAATAGCACCCAGCTCATTAATAATCTCACCCAGCTCAGAAGATGCTGGAACTGCCGGTCCACCGGCCTCAGCGCCAGCTGCAGATGCTGCGCGGGCCCCATCCAGATTCACCGTCATCCGGCCGCTGGGGTGCTCCAAGCGCACCAGATTCTGACCGTTTTGCGGCAGCGAATTGAGATTCAAGTTGAGCGTGAAGTTGATCGGAACCGGCTGCGGAGGAGCGTCATTGCTTGCTCGCGCAGGCTGTGTTGGAGCTGCATTGTGAGCTCGCGAAAGCGGCCTCGAGCGCGCCTCCCGAGGCCGTGGCGGGGGCGTACGTTCCAGCTGGCGTAAGTGCGTCCGGACCTGGAGATGGTACTCAAGATCTTCCCGAATACGCGCGCGCTCAGCCGGGTTCTCCTCAGATAGGCGTAGTTCCAGTAGCTGGGCTTGGAGTGCACGAACGCGTTGTACCGTGCGGCCATATAAGGGTGAGCTCCGTACATCATTGTGTGATGGTGAAGGAAGAGCCCCAAGGCGTGGCCGACGAGGGGCCGGCACTGGCCGGGATTCCTCAATAGCATTGAGGCGCGCCAAAGCGGCTTCGACTTCTTGCGCTTCGTCTCCGCTATCGGTAGTAGAAACGGAAGTCGAGGCCGGGAGACGATCCGGAACGAGAGGAGCACCACCGACTGTGACGCGGATATTAGAGCGGTCGGGCTCGTGGAGTGGAGAGCCACCATTGCTACCGGGAGGGTTCTCAGGCGTGGCAGGGCGCGAAATAGCAGGGCGATCTCGAAGCTCGCGCGGATTCGCATCTGACGCGCCCGCTGTCTCGTTCGAAAAAGCCCGGAGTCGAGCCTGCAATTCATTCAGCCGGTTGAGGGCGGCAAAGCCGAAACCGAGAGGGCGAGCGCGTCGTTCTCGTCCCGAATGTTGCGTATCAGGAGCATTGTTCCCAATGTAGCCAGTCAGTTGGTTTTGAACACGCGCGATACGCGTACGAATACCAGATGGCCGTTCCAGAAGCGCATCTGAAGCCGAAGGCTCTACAGAGGCAGCGGTATTGGATGACGCAGCGGGAGATGATTCGAAGGACGCTTGTTCAGCTTCAAGCTGTTCCAAGACCTGGCGACGGGAAGCGAGATCCATTTCCGCACGCCGGCGGGAATGCGGTGCTATCCCAGGGCCTCCGCTCTGAGTATTTGCATCGGCCGCCTGTAGCACCTGCTCGAGCTCCTGGATGCGATTGCGGGTCCTAGCGATAGCTACGGTGATGTGATCTCGATGCTCCTGTGTGGCGACGTTCGGTTGGACATTGTGGGATGTGTCTTGCGAGGACATTTATGTGACCTCTTTCTAGGTTGCGCGGGCGCTGGTTGTTCTATGATAGAAAGGAAGGAGCGGGGCCTTTATAACGTGGAGTGGTTTAGCATTGTGAGTGAAAGACCTGCGAATACTAGAGACATGTCTAGACACTGTCATTTTGTTGACCTGTGAATGGGTTATGGAGTCCTAATGGTGGATTACCTCACATTGTGTTGAGGGCGAGGCACATACCTCGTTTACATCCCTAAGCTACAATGACCGGAGCGGTACGGTGCTGCGGGGAGGTGCAAAGATCTTCCGATAACCGTAAGCCGGTATAGATGTTTTCGCTACGAGTGCGGTCCCGATGCATAACTCCACACTTCTGGCGAAGTTGTGACGGATTGACTCCTCCTAGAGCGCTTCACTTGAGATATCTGGTCAGACTCCTCCAGATCTCTGTAGAACAGATAACAATTGAGGAACAACCAAGGATATCTATATACGCTCTCACCGATGTGCCGACCAAGGCACTACTTCCCAGTCGTCCGCAGACTGGGAGCGCCTTAGAGCCTCTCCATCTTCCTGATAGCTATTCAAAATGTCAGCCGCCGCCCAATCGCTCCCCTCGCCCTCGTTGAAGCCGTCGTCCTGTGCGGCTACAAGAGTGTCCGTGCTGTATACGCTTGGGCTAACAGCGCTAGGCGGGTCGGGCCGATCGACAAACTGTTCCTCAGAAGTCCCAATCATGTCTTCCATAATCTTCGCTGGATCTCTACCTGCCCGAAGCAGCCTTGCGGCCTCTGGAAGGCAGGTGATCCACGACCAAAGGGCCCGATTGCGTTGGCTCCGGGGCGGAGACCTTCCGATCCCTGCGCTCCGGTTGACAGAGTGAATACGCTCAAGAAGAATAACGTGGTGGGTCAGTGTCGCTAAGCCCCTTTCGATATTGGTCCGGAGCATGATGCCGTTGGATATTTCGTGAGATGCGCGATGGAATCGGAGCTCGTGGCTGCTGGTGACGTCCCCTAGTGCTTCTAGAGCCAACTTGATTGCATTTTCCAGGTCTCTCCAAGGCTGGAAGAACGCTCGTTCGTACAGGGGTGTATCGTTGTGAAAGGCGTCGATTACGGACCGATGTATACGCTGGCTGACGCTGGCGTCGGCATGTGCGTACTATGCATATTGATAGTATCGGCCAGCAAGATCCCGATATTGGTCCTCAAATCGGAGCAGTGCGGTTGTTAGGCAGTCGACGGTCTGGCGGAGGCATTCTCGAGTCTCTCGATGTTCGCGTTGTTTTAGGCGGATCTGGAGGCCTTCAATGATTTGGCGCTCGCGGGCAAGCTCCTGCGTCGTCTGTATAATCTCCCAGCCAAGCGAGTCTCTGCGCTGTCTGGACATGACTATGCATGTGCTGGTATCAATATGAGCGAGTGATATGGTTGAGTAGCGAATGTAGAGCGGCTAGCGATGTGGTGGCTTCGTCAAGCCGGGCCATGAGAATTTGTCCACCCATCCCGAGCGGGTTTCCCCTTTGGAAAGCGGAGCCTAGTGTGCTTCAGCTGCTATTGCGTTCGCATTGCCAGCCAAGAGGAGTCACGACGGTTGAGATGGAAAGGACGAAGCCTGGCGGTCGGAATCGGACCCCAGGAAGGTGAAGACGCTATTCCTCTTTCAAGCTAGTCTGGTCTTGGCACTTTCAGCTTCGTCGGAGCTGGTGTGAAACAACTCCTGCGCACCATTCCCATCTATCGTCGCCTACCTGGCTTTGTCGAAACGAACAGCTCATCCGTTGTGTATGAGAATGCATACCGACGGCATCGTCTCCGGAACACGGCGCCTACGAGCTCGATGACGTAGATCTCCCCTCTTTGGTCCCCTATTCCCAGACTATTCGACTGCCTCCAGCCCTCCATCCTATCCTTTCACTCTCTTCTTTCATGAGATGAGCAGTCGAGCGTGCGCGTGCTTAGAACATCCGCTATCACAAGATGCGAGGAGAGCAGATGCGTCTGGCGTGTGTTGTCTTCATATGGGCGATGAAAAGCAACGCTCCGCATCCGGTTCTGGGAAGCTAATATCGCTCACGGAGCCTGTGACTGTGGCACAGGAATGAATGCGGGGAACAGTGCGGAGAAGGTAAGCAGCGCGTGCAACGAGAGCTGAACACCTTCCTAACCCTGAGTTTATCCCCGGCCGCAGTGGTGTCTCGCGCGTACAACTAAGTATACCACACATACCCGAGGGTGCTTCGACATTCGCGGTGTTTCCTAGCCCTATTTACTTCTTTACTTGGCCTAATCTCCATCCGGTGTGTCGCTTTTGCCTTGTTTTCTCTCCCTTCCAGGTCTCCTTTACAGCCTTCGTTGTCCACAATTCTCGGCTTCCATCCAAGTATAGCAACATGGAAAACAAAGTACTCGTTTCCCAGGCAGGTTTCCAGCATACTAATGCCAAGCTCTCCAGCCCTGTTATGGGTGCCACGAGCCTTGAACGCGTGGCTCCACGATCCAGGATGGGCGGACGGGCCGGTTCCTGGAGGAGCGAGGCGACGCCGTCTGATTGGCTGGGTTCCTTGTATGACCGCAAGCCACCAGCACCCTTGGCGATCGCGCCAACCCCTTCCGAATGTGACATCAGTCGCAGCCCTACAATTCACCCTTACCATCGATGTCTATTTAATATCAATCTATTCATTCCCTTGGAGTTTGTCGCACACGTTTACTCATATTGTGAAACTTACCAGACTTTGGCACACCTCTCCCTTGTACACCTTTCGCTTTTCTGCTATTCTTATTCCCCTGCATACTTAGCGCCATATTGCATCATGGACAGCATCAAGAAATTTACGGCCAAGCTCAAGTCCGCCTCCTGCTTCGGAACCTCCGGAACCAATAAGAAAGAGACTCGTCCTTCCAACAATGTACTCAAGAAGACGCCGCAGCAGACTGAAGACGACATGGCAGGCCAACACCAACAACCCATCTCCAATGCGACAGCCACCACGTTGAATATCGCGTTGCAGAACAAGAGCAATTCCAGCAATGTCTTCGCATACATCACCGGCCTCGCGCTCAGCAACAATAACCGTCCCATTTTGATTCAATCGGATGGTCACACAGTCTACAACCCGACCTCGCCCTCGCAAACGCTACAGCCTCTCGAGGTCGACTGTGCTATTCCGCTGGGAGCACCTGGAAACACAGTCAACGTCGTCATTCCCAGGATAGCAGGCGGCAGGATCTGGTTCTCCATCGGCTCGCGCCTTACCTTCCTGAGAAACCCTGGTCCCGCAATAGTCGAGCCTTCCACCACAAACCCCAGCGATCTCAACTTTAACATCTCCTGGACCTTCTGCGAATTCACCTACAACGACGCACAGCTCTTCGCAAACATCAGCTATGTCGACTTCATCAACATTCCCATCAGCCTCTCGCTTACGAACACCGCGGGCAAAACGCAGACCGTGCCGGGCATGGCAGCGAACGGCTTCCAAACCGTGGTCAACGAGCTCAAGGCGCAGGCAAGCCGGGATGGACGCCCATGGGACCAGCTCATCTATTCGTACAACGGCCAGCCACTCCGCGCGATCTCCCCAAACCAGCTGCTTGTCGGCAATCCAAATGCATGGAACGGTTACTGGGACGCCTATGTCAACCAAGTATGGACCAAGTTCGGCAGCCAAGACATTACCATCAACACGCAAGCCGCCGCTGGTAACCTCAAGGGCCGCGTGAGTAACAATCAGCTCACTCTTGGCTCCGCCGGCTCCTTTTCCAAACCGTCCGCCCGCGACATATTCTCCTGCTCCACCGGTCCCTTCGCCACAGGAAGCAACGCTGCGCGCAACGCCGTGATTCCCCGCCTCGCAGCCGCGTTCAATCGCAGTACGCTGCTTGATACGGATCAGTTCCCCAACGGTAGCACCCCAGCGAACTACTACAAGAACGCGACTACGAATCACTACGCGCGCATTGTGCACCAGGTGCAGAGGGACGGAAGGGGTTATGCGTTCCCGTACGACGACGTGGTGCCAGATGGCGGGAGCGATGTCGCGGGGACGGTGTTCGATGGCAGTCCTCAGCTATTCACTGTTGCTGTGGGAGGCAACTAGGTATTTAACCGCCGACAGAGCCTGGGTGGAGGAAGGTGGCGTGGAGGTTCGTTTCGGTGCTGTCCTATAGATTTCCCGTCTATTTTTTGTTCCCTTACAGCTTCCTCTTTGTGCATATTTTACTGCTTTTGTGCATACTTCATAGATGAGGAGGGAAGTGAGGCATTTTGCTTCATGTTCGTTATTCTGCGATTTCTTTGCTTGCAGTTGTACATAGATATGTTTCTTCTCAATGTCTATATCCTTGAAGCTCCTCCTACACACCCCAGCTCCTCTTATTAGTTTTGCGCGTCTTCACTCCGACCGCCTTCCATCATCTCCCACCCTCCCGCAACCTCCACCTACTCCCCACAATCCCGTCACCCACCCTATCAACCCTCTCCCCCAACCCATCCAACCTCTCATTCTGCATCCCAACCTCCCTCCCAATCTCCCCCGCCAGTCCCTTCAACCCACCCACCGCACCCCACAACGCTTCCAAACCCCCTTCAATCTGCCCTTCCATTGCGTCGTCTTCCTCATCCGGCTCGAACTGATATTTCGCCCGCTCGACCCACTCCAACGGCCCGGACTCTAGTGAAGACAGATTGATAGGAATGCGAACCACGACCTGCCTGCGGAGCTGTGCATCCCACCTCGCGCGGCGTAGCTCGTCGCGCAGTTCCTTCTCCAGCCTGCATATAGCTAACAGTGCGTCGTCCTCGGGGTTAACCACGCATTTCGACGGTGTAAATGGGTTGGGGATGTGCAGCATCGCCTTGTTTCGCTGCACTTCGCGTATTCCTTCTCTTGCGAACCTGTATTCGGCTTGGTGGAGAGTCAGTTCGGCGTGGGAGATGCGCTCGCTTTGCTCGCGGAGGTGGGCGAGGGTCAGAGTGTCGGTTTCGGAGGCGTTGGGGGTGGGAAGGAGCGAGGTGCGTGGGGTCGTGGTGTCGAGGGTTCTGAGGTGGGGGATTTCGGAGATTGTTTCTTGCGAGGAAAAGATAGATGGGGGTGCTTCAGTGGCTATTCCATGGCGAGGTTCTGGTGGCTCTTCATCAATGGTCTCGGTCTGCTCGTCTACTTCTACTTCTACATCGTCCTCGGAACGCGCGCTAGTAGGCGAAGTCTTAGATTTCCTGAGGAGATCTTTCAGTCTGTAAGCCTTCGTGGTGTTATTTGGGTTTTTCTTTTCTGCTTTTTGTGGTCCTGCGTTCTCGTTTATGGGCTGCGCTTTCTGGTGGACGGGAAACGTTTTCGACGTCTTGAAGCCGAAGCGCGCGAATCGAAGGACGCTTGGAGCCATGATTGTGGTTGCGAAAGTAGATGTGGATGTCTTTGCGGAGGTAGAGACACTGGTATTTTAGCAGTCGGATGCTTCCAGGGAGAGCGAGGAGGAAAGTGAAATTCTTTTCTCTCAAGGACTGGTAACATTTGTGTGGTAGGACCAGAGTTTGGGGAGATGTCAGCATTCCCGAAGAGCAACTTTTGTCGCTGTCACTACTAGCTCTGTCAACATCCGCCAAATGCGATGAGCAGCATGTTTGTGTCTTATGGTTACCTTGATACCTAAGCTGGTTGGCTAACTTTGTCAACCAAAGAGAAGATCGCTGATCGGTGCTAAGCGTGGGCACTCCGTAGACGGCAGCGCACCTTCGTGTGTCCCTGATAGAAGCATGATCGCTTCAGAATGTGACCACCATCCCCAATCCGTCCTTCTTCTAGGCTCCTTCCTTATCTCCACTACAACCCACCACACACACATGAAACGCGCAAACATAAACATCCGGCAATTCTTTGGCATCGCTTCAATAGCAACCCCGAAATGCTTCTCACCTTCCGTCATGCGCGCAAGAACATCCTCATCACGGAAATTGTCGCGGTCGTAGCAGGACAAAAAACATGTAGACCTGAGATAGACTTCCCGCAGACTCGTCATTGAGCGAAGACCGGAGAGAATGGCCTCCGTCCACTCATCGGAGTCCTCGTTGGGAATAGGGACGCGCATATAGTTGCCGGGAAAGTCGAAGCTGATTCGACGGATATGGCGTAGGTGTGGCGTGGGTGTGATGGAGCAGAATGTGGCAGCGGCTCCGACCGTCTCGAAGACAAAGTGCGTCTGGGAATATAGGACACTGACAGCTTCGGTGTACCTAGAAGAACGCTGTCAGTCTTCTCTACTTCCGGGGTGGAAATGGACAGCGCTTACACAAGGCGACACGTTGTCAGTAAAGGGGTGATGTTGATAGCGGCTCGAGACCGCTTCATATCCGCCGGGCCACGGAAGTCGCGTCCGCAAGAGCCATGGTCCGGTGTGATATCATCAACCCTAAAGCATGCGGTGCACGCTAGACGGACGCACTCGTTTCGGCCACGTCGGCATTTCATCACTGACCTGATATGCAGGACGCCTGTATCGGTCATTGCGAAATCGAAGATGGACTCCCGGATCTCTATTGGCAATTTGGCGTATATTGGAGATTCCTTTTGGTCGGCAGTTATCCTGGATCGGTCCGGTTTGGTGCTGGAGAGACTGGTTCGACGAGCGATAGCGCGTGCTCGATCCTGGAACCTCAGACCACTAACCTCGTGAGGCCGTTTGCGTAGTAGCCATTTCCGTAGGCGATAGTGCATTGTGGACTTCGGCGAAGCACGGCGAGGGAACACCTTTGATCTACCACACCACTGAGCTGCCGTATGGTTAATGGCTGTATTGGTCTTGATCTTTTAAGCTGTAGGAAGAAAATGGTCCATGAAGCAAGGGTGAAGGGTGACGGAGGTCCGGGGACTTATAATGGCTGCCTAAACGAGCAGCGTGGCACAGCCGAGCATGCCCCACCGCTCACAGGGCTGGGATGAGCCGAGGAAAAGGCCTCATGTAATCTGCGTTCTGGATAGATGTTCCACCGCCTCCAGCAATGACCATCTGCCCAAGCACTTTCGTCTCAGCGGGTCTTTCCTTATATCCGAGACGTCGTATCCGTCCATATCATAAGCGAACAAAAGCAAGCGACACGCAGTATGCATTGCCTCGACCAGCCCGCTAATATCCACCCGCGAGCACTTCACAAAAGAAAGGCCCGGATGCTCATCCTCGACGACGCCCTCACCAGGCCATGTCAGGTACAGCTCCTGCAGACTGGGCATGAATCGAACGGCAGAAACAGTGGCTTTCATCTTTGCTACCCATTCGTTCGAACTTGATCTGGGGAATTCAATACCAATGTTGCCGCGGAAATAGTCGAGACTTATGCGGCGGATTTTGCTGAGATGTGCTCTTGGCGTCATGGCTGCGAATATGTTAAAGTAGTCCCCGCTATGAAAGCAGAAGTGGGTGCGGGAGTAGAGGATACGGATCGCCTCAGTGTAACTGCACGCTTCGGTTAGCTTGCTTGAATCCTTTGAAATATGAAAGATATGGTGATTGAGACGGGGTGTTCAGGTGTAAACTTACATAAAGCGACACGTCGTCAGCAGAGGAATTACATCCGGAGCCCGAGAAATGCTCATATCGGTGGGGTTGCGGCGTCCGGACTTGCAAGGGTAATGATCTGGGAGGACGCTCTCTGTCCGGAAGCATGGATTGCATTCGAGACGAAGAAGCGTGCACTGAGCATCCCATTCAACGCCGATATGTAAAATGCCTGTCTCGGTCATGACTAGGTCGAATATCATCTCCCGAATTTCAGGCGGCAATTTGGTGTAGATGTAACACTCTTTCTGATCGGCGGTTTTCCTCCACCAGCGCCTAGGCTCGCGGACGGAGAGGCTATTTCGGCGGTTGACGAGGAGCGACCGACGTTTGAACCTTCGATTGCTTTTCGCGCGCCAGTCATATATCCAGTATCGTATGGCAGAGATTACGGAGACGCCTCTTCTAATCGCCATGGCTTAGGGTAAAAGCCGTCGCGTAGCCATCGGTGGTTGTATCTGAAGCCGGAGAAGAGAAGACACTCTCAGAAGTGGGGGCTGGCGTCGTTAAATGTCGAAGTAGTTGCCTAGGATGCACTGTGCCGCAAGGTGTGGGCCGCCTGGCCAATCGCAAGGCTGGCATCAGCTGAGAACGACACCCTCCAATTCAACTCCTCCACCCTTCTCCACCGTTTCATAGCGCACTTCTCGGCCATCGTACAACATTAGATGCACAGTGCATCTCGCTGCAGTCTCCTTCCTTGCTGCGTTGAAAAACTTGAGCGCTTCCCCCATCATCGCAGACGGAAGTAGAAACCCACCACGGCTAGGCGTGCTGACATTGAACGCCAAGAACACCGTTTGCAAACCCTCCATAGCCTGAACAACATTCGCGAAAGAACCCACTGGATCAGGACGTAATGGCGTTAGGCCAGAGATTCTAAATATATGACAGTCAATGCAGATGGAGTGGATGAGTCGCAGATGCGTCTTCGGCGTTATGAGTGAGAAGGCGATCAAGTCGCCCAGGGTGTTGAATATGAATCGCGGCCTTCTGTAGAGAATGGGGAGCGCTTCGCTATAGAACAGGCGGCATGTGGAAAGTAAGGCAGTGGTGCCAGCGTCCAACGGGCGCAGATGGGGGCTGCAATCCGATAGGTCTGGAGGATGGCCTGGCTCTGAGTCGCTAGCTAGACCTCGAAGCCGGTCGAATTTCGCGGAGTATTTGCGGACGGTGTGAATATAAACTGCCCCAGTATCGATCATGGCTAGTTCGAAGATCATGGCGCGTAGCTCCGGCGGCAACCTCGTTAGTGGTGATTCCAATTGGCTGGACGTTTTCTTCCTGAGCAATCGCGTACACAGTCCAGTGGGCTTTCCGACGGAGAGGCTGTTTCGACGGTTGACTGTGCGACCTCGGTGTTCGAAGTTGATGGCGGACATCTTTTTGAGTTTTCGTTGTTGTGCGTCTCTCGCGGCGTTACCACACATGTAGAATGCTGGAGGATGTATGTAGCAATATGCGAATACGCAGCAGCATGTAAAGGGACAGGTGAGGATGAAGAAGTACTTGAAGAAGGTCGGATGTTTGAAATTGTAGTACTGCAGTTCGTCCCTCCATGGCGCCATGATGCTTCTCGAAGTGCTTCGCAGTAGTTACCGTGAGACTGAAAAAGCTCGACAGTGGATTGAGGCGGATGGTAGTGTTGAGTGGTGGATAACAAGAGAGTGATCTCTGCCTGGGTGGCTTAGAAAAGGGCCAAGCCAATTGCGAAGCTCGTATTCGTCTCGGGACTGCGCGTTGCAAGCCTCGTATCTCGTATCTTCATGCTGTTTACCGTCGATGCTATGGCTACATGATACTAAACGCGCCGTATGAGGTGAAGAGAAAATTGAGGGGCTGGAGTTGGGTTGAGGTCAGCAAGTCCGCACGAGCCAACGGTTTGGTGCCTTTTTTTTCCGCCCTCTCATTGGACGACACCGTCAATCGTCACCCCTAGGGATTTCCCATCACAAGTTACAATTGCCTAATGCTCGCCCATTTCATCAACTCGAGGTATTCATCAACATTTCAACGTTCGAGCGCCTGCTACGTTCTAATATTCACGGCTCGTCTTTGATCTGAACACACAGTGCGACCGCCCACAACACCAGGATGGAAAGGAGGTGTATATCCTACCACTCTTTCAGACGTTCTTGGTCCCTTTCTTTGTCAATTGACGAACCGGCTCGTTCTCTTTTAATACAGACAAATGTACCTTGCATCGCTCCGAGACTGCCTCCACCAGCTTCTCGGAGTACTCCTCCGCGAGTTGCATGCAACTGGACGACTCTTGAGGCCAGATCCAGGATCGATCCAAAACGAAAACCGGATATAACGACTGCAGGCTCTCCATAGACGAGATCGCTTTTAGAAACAGCTCGGTCCAAATAGTTCTCGGGAGCCCGTACAGCGCATATGCGTTGCCGCAATAAATATCTATTCGAAGAGAGCGAATGCGTTGCAGATGCGGCTTTGGCGTTATTTGGGAAAATGCAACGCAGTCTCCGGTCTCTCTGAAAGCGAATTGCGTTCGCGAGTACAGGATAGGGAGGGCTTCGGTATAGATCCGGCGGCAGGTACATAGCAGGGCGAGACTTGCATCGGGGCCGCGAGGAAGACCCCATGGTATCTGGTCTATATGATCCTCAGTTGCCCTATCGCAGACCAAGCCCACGATGCGACTGAATCTGTCAAAGTAGCTGTACCCGGGACCGGATGATGCTAGTAAAACCGCGCCTGTCTCGACGAGGACTGCTTCAAAGATTGCCTCTCGAATTTCGGTGGGTAACTTCGAGAAGAGCGGAGATGCTGCTTGATCCGAGGTCCTCTTCCTGAGCATTCGTGTGAAGCGCCCGGTGGGCTTGCCGATAGATAAGCTGTTCCGCCGGCGGTTGATGGCACGTCCTCGATGCTCGAAATGGACGGCTGACATTCGTTCATGCTTTCGCTCTCGGTTCTTTATGGCCATAGTACCACACCTCGAAGGAAGGGTCGGCTCTCGTATGTAACAGTACAATGGACACGTGAAACAACATGCGAATGGGCAGGTGCAGAGGCAGAGGAGTCGGAAGAAGATAGGATGTTTGTAGACGAAGTATTGAACCTCCTCCTTCTTGGACGTCATGATGGGTGATTGAAGACGGGATTTGATCTTGAATGGCGCGCGAGTTTCTTAAGACAATATGAGATGTTGACGGAGTTAAGGGGAGCTTGAAGGAGAGAATGTGGTTGCCTACCGGGCGGGGTAAGGCACAGCAGTCCGATGCCCCTCGCATGATAGCCTTTCAGTACGAATCAATCAGGAGCGGGATGCGCTTAATTGTACTACCGCAAGCGACGCCACCTTAAAGAAGATCTGTATGACGCACGAGGTTGAAGTTGAAGTCGAAAACCCCACTTGCGGCCTCGTCCGCGCTCCTATTGGTCAGGCGATACACAGCGCGAAACCCGTTGTTCAACACCTCGTACATTGCTTGGCTTCAGTTCTGCACACCTCAGGAAGTGTTCTTTGCGATGCTTGAGTCCACTCTCTACTGCCTAACGTCTCGATATCCGACCTTTGACCCTTTCTTCCAACCCTCGTCTAGACCGCAAGCCACAATGCCAAGGCTCGTGTTCCGTGCGGCTGATCCGAACATGTATCCCACCAGCTTTAAAGACGCGCTCTCCTGGAGTGCCTCGGCCTCAATCGTAATCCTTTAGCTATTCACCATGTCCCAGTTTCCGTCAGCGCCTCCTCCTGGGGCATACGCGCCGCCGAACCAGAACGCCCCTCCAGCTCAGGGCTTCAATCCGCAGCAACAGCAGTACTACCAGCCGCAAGGCTCTTCGCCGTACCAGTCCTCCGCGCCATCGTATGGCCCGCCTGCTCAATCACATCAGTCCCATAAACCTACCGCTGCGTTCGGACAGATGCTGAATCAAGCGGTCACGACCGGAAAGCCCATGTTGAACAAGCTAGGGAAGACTATAAGCTCGAAATTGGGAAGCAAGCAGTCTGCGCAGACCACCCCTCAGCATCTTGAGAGCTACCACAGTTATCAGCAGCACCAGCAGCAGAATCAGCCTCCGAACTATCAGCAGCAAGGCCAGCAGTTCAGCCCTCAACCCCAGCAGCAGCAGAGCGCATATCAGACCCCTCAGCAAAGTCCCTTTCCGCAGTCGAATTATGGAACACCGGCCTCTGGCAACTCAGCGCAGAGCAATTACTTCCCTCAGCAGACACCGCAGTCCCCGAATCCTCAAGCCGCGCCGCAGCAGCCCAATGCCGGCTACAACCCGAACATGTTCGCACAGGGCGGGAATGCAGGGGGTCAACCACAAGGACAACCTCCCCAGGGACAGTTCCAGCAGGGACAGTTCAGTCAGGGGTCAGCCGAAGGACAGAACCCGCAGGCCCAGGCTCAACCCGGACAATTCGCTGGGCAGCAGACAGGCGTCGTTGGGAGCTCACAGACGCAGCTCCAGAACACAACAGCGCACTCTCCACACCCTCCCAACGCTTCCCCTAACCCTAATGTTCAGCCCGTTGATCAGCAGCAGCAACAGTGGGCTCCGCCGACGCCAGCTGCAAACCAGACGTCTTCCCCTCCGCCGCAGACGCAACACTTCAACCCCAGTCCACTCCCTCATACTGCCGGCGCGGCACCTCCTGTCCCAATACATCCTAATCAACAGCAGCAGCAGCAATGGGCGCCCATGTCACCCATGACTCCGCACGCGCAAACGCAACATCAGATTCCGCCTTCTGTTAGTCCTCCACCAGCCCATCTAGCGTCGCAAAACCAACCGCATGCGCCGTCAAATGCTCCCCCGGGGCCGCAAGAGCAACAGCAATCCCAACCGCCCACGCCGGCTCCGCAGAATGCTGCCCCACAATCTGCGCCTACTGCGTTCATCGCTGAATTACCGGCAGACCTGGGCAGCCTGACCCTTGTGGAAAGCTCAAATCCGCAGCGACCGCCTTCGAACCCGCCTGGGCAAGGCTCACAATATCAAGCTTACCGGCCTTCTGGGTCACAGAGCCAATCACCCGGACCTGGATTCACGATCCCACGGCGCGCTGTGAGCATGAGCACGCTGCCTCTGGCCGATCCTTGGCGGTTCGCGGATCCGGCTACAGAGCTGCCGACGAGAGAGTTCTATATCATTGCCGATTTAGTATTTGATGCGCTGGACCGGAAGTTTGAGCCGCAAGCCACAGGAATGCTGGAGGCGAGCAAGATCCTGGAAAGCTGGAAGGCGCAGGGGCTGGCGGATGACGCAGCGCGTAAGTTTCTCGCAGGATTGCGTGTGAATAATACTCACCATCCCCTAGAACTCTTCGCATACGATTCTTACAGCGCGTTTGCGAAGCTCTGGAGCCTGGAGCAGATCCCCCACGTCATGGTTCCCTGCCAGGCATCGTTGATGCCCATCTGGAACTTCCAGCACCAGTCGCACTCTCAAGACATAAAGATACCCACAGAACCCGCGTCCGCGAATTCTACCTATCCAACATACATGCCCGCCCTCAATCGCGCTGGATGGTACAAGTACTTCTTCCTCGAAATGTGCCACCAGCCGGAGAGCCTGGACAAGGTGCTACAAACCTTCTGTGCCGACACGTACAAGCCCGGCGTCCTCAACCAGCCGGACATCCAGAAACGCGACCAGACTCCGTTGCCTGCACTCGCGTCCCGAGCCGCGGCCATTGGCACTGGGGCGGTGTCTCGAGTTTGTGAGGAGATTGCTGCAGCGATGCAGCGCGCGCAGCCGGGAGCCGCGCAAGGCCAGCCCGGCGGAGGCACGACGCAGCAGGAAGCGGCGCTGAAGCTTCACGGTCTCCAGATGCAGCAGCAGTTCAACAACATGGCTAACCAAACCATGCTGCAGGGTGGGATTAGTTTTTCGACGGCGGCGGGCAACACGTACAAGCCGAACTACGGTAGCTTCGTCTAATGGGCACACGGAGTGCTGTGCGCGTATGCGTCACATGAGATGGTGCCTGCGGTGCCGTCGTCGGAGTCGCCTGTGGATGTATCATCCCCAGCCACGGAGTCCGGTGTTAGCCACCCGAATTTAGGGCCTGCAGGACGGTGGCAGGGGACTGTGCAGGATAGTGACACGGCAAAAGGCTTCGACAGCTTTTCTTGCAAGCAGTTGAGGTTGGCGATGGGTCTTGTCGGATCTTGGAGGTCTTGGATCTTGGAAGCAGCGATCATGGTGTTTGTTTCGCGGCTTCCATCTTGGACACATCGCGATCGCTACGGCACGAGCCACCGGCCGCCCGGTGCGGACGCCATTGCCGTCACAATCAATCTGTTTTCAGGGGCACGGGCTAGTTTCTCTTCGCTTGGCAGCGCGCTTTCCCCGACACGCGCAGATTGGCAGGCACGCCCGGTTTAGCGCCACGCCGTTTCCTTGCTGGAGGTGGGTAGCACCAACAATTTAATCAGGACGCGTACTCCAGCCTCTTTGTCTCCCCCATCCCTCCGCTCCGATACAGCACACCCAGCACTGTCTTCCGCTGCTGCAGTATTCTGTATCGCCGCATCTTAATTCTTAATTCTTAATACGCGCGACCGTGACGGCGGCAGCGCTCTATCTCCCATATCGATTACCCAGCGGACAGACCAACGGCACCCCACGATGCGCGCCTCCAGCATTCTTGCCGCGCTCGCCTTCGCGGCCACCGCCTTCGCGGACGACGTGCCAGAGGGCATTGCGCCCGAAGAGCCTCCACCAGAGGGATGCGAAACCACGGCTGAAGGCAATTTCACAATCGGCTACGAACCTGCGCCGTCCAGGAAACGAGAAACAGCCGTGGAGGTATGCGTCTTCCCACGCTGAATTGGCAAGCATGCCAAGCTGACACCACCGTAGGCCGGAAGTAACGCGCTCGTCTGCACGCTCGAGGACGGCATCCTCAAAGACCCCTACAACCGCATCGGCTCCATCGTCGCAAACCGCCAGTTCCAGTTCGACGGTCCTCCGCAAGCGGGCGCTATATACACAGGCGGCTTTTCGGTCTGCGATAACAGTTCGCTGGCCATTGGCGGCTCTACGCGGTGGTGGAAGTGCGGCAGCGGTGGCTTCTTCAACCTGTACGACCAGTGGATTGGCGGCCAGTGCGACGAGATCCGCATCGTGGTCTCCTACGTTGAACAGCCCACGTCCTCGAGCTCGTCCTCCGTAGCGTCAAGCACAGCGGAGGCGAGCAGCATCGCCAGCTCAGTCTCAAGCTCCGCTTCCATCAGCGCCACACCAATCGCCTCTATCAACGGCACCGCGCCCAGCACCGGCCTCTCTTCCGGCGCGTCTTCGCGGTTTTCTTCTGCACCAGCAACGTCCGCTGTAGCCACCGACACGCAGGTTCCCGATGCGCCTCCAGAATCGACTGGTGGCGCCGTGCCCACCCGTGTCCCTCGACGAGAAACCTTCGGCGCTGTTGTCGGCATCCTCGGAGCGGCATTAATTCTCTAGATCGGCTTTACCCAGTCGTAGTATCATTTACTTATCTAGACGGTTCGCCTCGATTCAGCACAACCAGAGCTCTGCGCTGCTATTTCTATGTACGATATTCAGCATTGGCGGAGGAGCATAATGAGCATTAACAGGCACCTGCCTTATTCAACAGGGCGCACGCCCGGAGGGGACGAGACTGTATCACGCATTCGATTCGAGTACATATTTAGAGGAGGATGGTTTGGATACTGTGGACGAGACACCGTGGTGTTTCTAGGCTAGGGGTGGTTGTAGAGGTAACGACGTAGAATAGACGAGAAGTCCAGCTTAATGGTAATTGGTCTACGGGCCCGCTTTATGTGTCCAATCTATGCGCCAATTGCCATGGTGCCATGCTGTCTGGTCTACAGTACCGTGGGCTCAGGAAAGCCGGCCAATCAGACACCAGCCGAAGTTCGCCCGTCCCGGAACCACCTCACACGTCCGTCTCCTAGGCTGGTTCTTTCCCAGCTCCTTCATTCTGCCTCCTCTTGTCCTTGCCCTTCTTGTCCGGCTTTACAGTCACCTTGAACGCGGGCGGCGGGCTCGCAGCCGTTATAGCGGCTTTCAGCTTGCTCAAATCCTCGCGCTCCTTTTGCAGCTCCGCCGCCTCCTTCGCCGTGGCTTGGCGCGTCTGGGCTACTTTCTCGCGCAGCTCGTCGAGTTGGATGTCTTTGGCGGATTTACCTGGTTTGGCGGGTTTAGCGGCTGCGAGGCTCTCTGTCAGGTCAGCGATGCGGGCGTTGAGGTGGGAGATTTCTTCGTCGTGTTGAGCTTTGAGCTGCTCGATTTCCTTTGCGTAGTGCGTGTGCAGATTGGCGATGTCTTCCTCGCTCTGGAGCTTCTGGTCCCAGATCGATTGCGTGTAGATGTCGTGTGTGGTGGTGAGGTGGTTTTGGGACTGCTTTTCTACCGCGGATAGGGCGTGTTGGTGCTGGGCTTGAAGTTGCGATACCGTCTCTGCGTGGGAGGCGTTCAGTTGGGTTATCGAGTGTTGGTGCTGGGTTTTCAACTCTTCTATCGCCTGCTCGTGGCTTCGCTCTAGCTCGAGCAGCTCGTTATCTTTATCTCCCGCTTCGGCCGTCTTTTCCGTCCCGTCATTTCTCCCATCCAAATTGGTCGTCTGCTCCGCCGCGTACGGGCCTCCCAAGTCGCCTACAGGCTTGAACTGCGCAGCCGCAGCCCTCAGCCTGGACAACTCCTCCGCATGCCGGGCATGAAATGCGTCTACGACCCGCTTATGCACCGCCTCGCGGTCGCGGACGTCCCGCTCCCACCGCGTGTAGAGGCTGGATTCGACTTGTTGGACCAGCGTGTTGATGTCGCGGCAGAGGGGGCAGACACCGAAGGAGCAGTGCTGCAGTTGGCCGGGCTTGTTGATGAAGTGGCAGGTTTGGTGGGCGCATGCGGTGGGAGGGTGGTGGTGTGGAGGGGCCTTGTGGCGAGGGTTGGGAGGGGGGAAGGGAGAGACGGGGTTTGAAGGGGCCGGGGGGATGGGCGGTGCGTTGTAGGAGAGAGGATGGGCAGGAGCCGCCGTCGGGGGTGTGGAAGATGCCGCAGTTGACGCTGTAGGTCCGCTCTCCCTGGGTCCGCCGCGGGCTACTTCGACCGCTCTGTCTCTGGCGTTTTGGGTGCCTGTCTCGGGATCGCTGCCAGTGCCGCCTAAGGGAGGTGTGGAGAAGGCTTTGGTGGACGCTGCTTGAGGTACAGGACCGCTCTTCCTGGATTCGCTGCGGCGATCTCCTGTGCCGCCCAAGCTGCCTCGGTTTGGGACCGCTACCTCAGCCGCAGCTTTGGGGGACGCCGTCAAGTTTCCGTCGCCGTCTTTGATCGCCGCCGTCCCAGAGCGCCCATGCAACGAGCCCGGGGCGATCAAATTAGTCGTGGCGCTTTCCTGGGACGGCCCAGCGGGTGCACTGGAACCGCCATCGAATGCCCCCAAACGTATAGTACTCTCCCCGTTCCCTGCGACTACCGAGATCTTGTTGAGATCGATTATGTTGCCGTTGTTGTCTTTGAGGACGACCGCATTGGAGCGAGTACTCCGCAAAGCGGCCGCGGCGCGTCTCTTCGTGGCGCTTTGCATTGCTTGGGATGGATGGAACGTCTGCGGTAGAGCTTTAGCGTCGGCGTATAGATCTACTCGCTGGATGGCAGTCGAGCTGTTCGGTGCAGAGAGGAGGATGGGTCGCTAAGAGTCGGCCTCGCAAAGGAAGCCCCGCTGCGAAGAGGGGTGTTAGTGATTGAGCGCTGTGTGCACTGTCGTCGCGCTCCGTGTGTACCGTCCTCACACCGGTTCACCGATTCGCCTCGGAGGATATTAATGAACGACGGGCGCCCTCTCCTCGACGCTAACATCCGCGCACCTCATCGACATCCCACATCCAACCTCCAACTCTTACCACTTGATTGAGCCCTGCATTCTTGGTCCTACCCGTCGATATGGCGAACCCGGAGCTTAGCTCCGGCGCACTGAGTGTTTCGGACGTCCAGTATTACGCCAGACTCATTTCCCATTTTGCTGCCGAGAAGCACCTCTCCAGGAACTTGTTCGAAATCCTTGTTACTCTTAGAAAGAGCATGAGGCCGAGCGATACGATTCTCGATTCTACCGGCATCGTCGAGGCTGTGGGAGGCCTTTGTCATCACGAAGACACGTTGGTGCGGAGGCTTGCGGAGGCGCTCAGCAAGGAGTGGAAGCGCACCAGGGCACTTGGGGGAGCGCTTCCCGCCGAAAATCAAGAGGATGCATCCGGACCCCAAGCGCTCAGCTTAACCAACAGCGGCGCACCCGGCGCTGTCGGCCACCCCTCCGTCCAGTTGGGGTCCCCTCAACAACCAGCTCCGCCATTTGCTGCGGAAGGCGAGGTTGAAGCGGCTATTGCAATCCATCGGCGAACTCGGGACACGCAGGTAGCCATCGTCAACGAGGAGTCCCAGAAAGCCGAAGCCGACGTGCGATCATTCGAAGAGCTGTTCACATGGATGCAGCAGTTCGCCAATATTGACGCCGTCAGCTTGCGGGCCCTCCAAGGCAATCTCAGCGGACTACGCGAGCATATCCGCCGCTTTTCTGAGGAGCTCAATAAGCTCATCCAAGCCAATTACGACCTCAGAATCGCTATCATCCAGAAAGAGTCGGACGTTAGGCGGGCCGAGAGCGATCTGGCCGGCCTCCGCGGCCTTGCGTATGTCGATCGACAGCAGCTCGAAGAGAAGACTTGCGAACTTTCCCAGTGCCGACAACTGTTGCAAGCGGCTAAGGGAGAGCTAGAGCGAAAAGAGCAGGAGATTGTGCGGCTGACCAGCGAGTCCCAGAAGGCGGGCGATATAAAACCAAACGCAGCCGAAGTTCCGCAGTACTTCCAGCCTCTGGGTGAGGCGGTTGTCCGCGGTAAAGCCGAACAGATGCTTCGTGACCAACTCGCGGGTGTGCAGAAGCAATTCCACTCTGCGTGCGTGCAACTTCGGAACGCAAGAGAAAAGGCAACATCCCAGGAGTCCACAATCAGCGATCTGCAGGCGGAACTCAGCAATCTTCAGAGCGCCATGACCACGCAAGCAAACGACATGGCCCGCCAAGCTCAAGAAGCCCAAGCCAAAATGAGAACCCTGGAATCGCAGCTTATGTGGGCGCAAGAAGATCTGCAGAATCAGCGGACCATCGATGACCTCCGTTCTGAAGCGCGGAGCCGCGAGGTGGACCTTGAGAATCGCAAGAATGAGATTGTGAAATTGAAGCAGAAACTGAGGCAGCGAACGACGCGGGACCCAAACACCCTCAGATCCGCCGACGAGGAAATGCAAGCTGAAAACATCCGCCTGTCCGACGAGCTTTACGAACTCCAGCAGCAGCTCCAAGCCAAAGATCGTGAACTGGAAGACGTGAAGAAGCAGAAAGAGGAGGCGCTGAAAGGCAATCCCCGGCGCAGTGAAATCGCGCTGTCCGAGCCTGTCATTGTCCGGACAGGAGAGGGCACGACGGCGGACGAGCATATAGACATACTGATTCAGCAGTGTCGAGCCGAGTTGACGATTGCTGAGAAGCAGTTGGAGGACACGAAAGGCAGTAGAGCGGAGGTAAGTGTCGAGCTAACTCGACTCAAGCCAGAGTGGGACAAGCTCAATCAGTCTCGCATGGAGCGAGGCCGGCAGCGCAGGCAGGACGGTGGGTCGGAGGGCGCATCAAATCCGCCACAGCCGGCGGAAGGGGAAGCGCCTCCCACACAGACTCCGATCAGCTCCTTGCCTGCTTCTGACGCCCCTCCCGCTTCCGGCCTCTCCCCCCCAGTTGCGAGCGAGAGCATCCCCTCTACGCCTGCTCCTCTATCACTCACGGATACTGCTCATCCTCCTTCCACTACCACCAACAATGAATCAAGTTACGCTGCGGCCGTCAAGAAACCTGCCGTACAGCACGTCGGTGTCCTCAAGATCACAGCTCCCGCTCAGCCGGTGAAGAAGGGTAATACTCAGCGAGCTGCCGATGGATCTTTGCTCACTGGGCATGAAAGCGCCCAGCACGGTAAGGGTAAGAAGGCGTTTGAGACTTTGGCGCGGAAGGAGAAGGAGAGGCATAATGCAACAAGGAAGTAGGTCCGGCGGTTGATAGATGGGGTTATTGTGGCGGTGGAGGAAAGGCGTGTTGGGTAGGGATGCGTTTTCATTTTCTAAAGCTCTTGATGGGTCTCTTTATTTCACATCCCCTCCTACTCTGAATGGAAACCACTCCCATGTTCATTTCTCGTCTGCTCCTTTACAGTCTGGAACTGTCGCCGCACCCATTAACTAATGACATGCCCGAAATGCATCGGGGGACTTCCATATTCAATCGCCCCAAATTCCTCCACGTCGACCTCCCAAGTCCAAATTCTCAGCTAAATCATCCCCCACTCCTTATCCTCCCTCTCATCCCGCTCCTCTTCCTCCTGCCTTAACTACACCACCCAAGTCAGCTCTCCCTCAACCACATAATCGCAAAAAGTCAACTAACTCACCTCCTCCATCCTCAACCCCCACCAAACCCCCCACTCCTCCCTCCTCACCCCACTCACCTCCTTCCAGCCCCCATCCGCCGCCACATTAAACGGCCAGCTCAAAAACGTCCGCATCTCCAGCTCTACCTTCTCCTCCTCCGTCTCCTGCTCGTCGATCGCGTCGCACAGCAGCTGGCGCAGCGTCTGCGCTCCGCGGCCCTTGTAGTGCACGTGCACCAGCATGTGCTCGATCGACGTCGGCTGCGCTTGCTGCGCCGCGCCGTGGTACGGCAGGTGGATCACCGGCCAGGTGGGCGGGTGGTTGCGGTCCCAGGCGAAGGGGTCGGGGTTGCGAGGGGGGTAGCCGGGGGGCGGGGAGGGGAGGAGGGATGGAGTGGACACGGGTGCGTGGCGTTGGGAGACACGGGGCGGCGAGAAGGTGTACCGCCAACGCGTTGGGCGGGTGGATGAGGCTTGGGCTAGGGTTGAAGAGAAGGGGCTGGGTTCGGGGCTGGTGTCGGTGTCGGGGGATACGATTGAGAGATGCTGGATGCCGCGTATTGAGGGGGGTGCAGGGGGTAGTGGAGCGGGAGTCGTGAAGGCGTGGTGTCGGTTCGTCCCGGAGGGTTTAGAGGTGGCATTGGGCGGCATAGTGGAGTAGTTTGTCGGTGATGAATCGTGGGGCAGTAGTTGTTTTCCGGCTAGCGGTCGAGGTCGAGGGGCTTGTTTGGGTTGAAGGCGATGGTGCGTTGGAGGTTGAGGCTAGCTCGCTGCGATGCTTGACTTTTATACCAGGCTGGTGGGAAGATTGGGCTGTGAAAGAGATATTTCCCCCAACGAAGGCGGGTTTCAACATGAAATTTGTCGTTTAGGGAATGTGGAACACCTCTTGGAAGGCGCACTAACATGGTCCGGTCAAAATGACTGCTCCTCGAGTGGAAGACTCAGGGGAATGCCCGAAAAGGTATTTTGAGAAAGGACATTATTACAAGGAAGCACCAAATCTTCGTTATTCAGTGTAGTGCTACGTTCGCGAACGAAATTTGATGCGAGGCCTACTGGAACAATTCAAACTACAACTCCTGGGGTCAGTACATCGGGAGCAAGGTCGTCTGCCGAAGCCATAGGAAGCAGACGAATCGTCACTACCCTTCAACAACGCTTACTGTACATAAAGCATAAAGTCTAGATACATGGTAAGATCCGGAAGGAATCGAAACGAAACGCACGCAAGAGCGGCTTTGCCGGCTGTAAAACATAAGCGGAATAGAACCTCAGACGAACACTTCGAGGAAGCGCAGACTATTCGCAATGTTCCATCATAAACAAACACAAAAGCTAGCCCTGGAGGCTTTTGGTACGCTCTGGGGTTAGTGGGATCCGTCTTATTGCAGTCGGCGCATAAATAGAGCCGCTGCGATTGCAGTACTTGTAGGAAAGGGTGCCAAAGGAAAATCATACACATGCATCATCCATGCCACACGGCTTGCATTTTACATCCAAGGCACGGAACACTACTCGACTCTAGCGCCAAATCGAGAAAACCCGGGTTATATTTGCGCAGTGTCAGCGGGAGCAAGGATACGCATCCTTCCCTCCCGATCGCCCCGCTCTTTTGCTTATTCCGGTAGGTCGCAAAGCCACAGGCCACCGCACGCCGTTGGGAGGATAGAAGGAATCTGGAAGGTTTCATCCTCATCCCGGAGTCCGCTGTATTAAGGTGCCGATGGAAGTGGATCGTTTATGCTTATTGCGGAAGGATCTGTGGAGCGGAGGAATTATGACTGGACGGGGACTGGAAACGGGACGTCTTTTTTTAGCAGATGAGGGTGTAGTGGGCGAAAGGGTATGCAGCGGCGTGCGTGATGCGGTTTGACCGTGTATGTGGAGTTTCAAGGCTGCGAGGAAGACGGAGATTGAAGGTAAGAAGCTCAGGTTAATCTCTTCGATGGATATAAGAAGCGAATCGTACCTCTAGGGTATGCTCACAGCATCTAAGTGCATCTATCCATCGATTTCCATCCATTTGTTCTGTATAGTCATTCTTTACACCACCATGGCACCATCCACTCGCTCCATCCTCTTCACCTCGCTCCTCACCATCCCCTCCCTCATCCTCGCCCAAAAGACAGCCTTCCTGGAAGACTTCGCCATCCTCGACGAAAAAGACGAGCGGAAGCCGCCCTTCGCAGCCAGCACAGTAAACAAATGGGACGCCGGGTCCTACCCCCAATTCTGCTACGACACCGCCAACGCCGCAAAAGGCACAGACGATCCGCGCCGAAACTGCGAAATCGCTAATGTCGAAGTCTTCGACGTTGCATATGCCGACTGCCCCGACAAGCCATGGACTGTGTGTCGCTGCACAGACGCGCAGCTCAGCGTCGACCAGATGGTGAATGCATTCGGACGCGTTCCCCCCGGCGTGCGCAGCCATGTCGTCCACATCTTCATCCTTGACGGGAGCCGTCCAGATGGCTCGATCGGCAAGTCCGGCGGCTCAAACAACGACCGCTTCGTCATCCGCGGGCCCATCGACGACGCAGCCTTCGCGCACGAATCCTTTCATTCTGTCGACAAGGGCTTTTCCTCCCAATCTACGTTTACTGATGCGTACGACGCCGACTCCTGTGTGCCGGATAACTACGCGAACTCTAGTCCGGCCGAGGACTTTGCGCAGCTTGGGACATGGCTGGACTATGATATAAATGGCGTGCCGATCTCGAGCTATTTGGATAAGGACCAAGGTTGTATGAAGAACCAGTTGGAGGCGGTGAGGGCGTATGCCACGCAGTATATTGATCTGAATACGAGTGAGTGTTTTGATAGGAGGCCGAATGATGGGAATGTTACACCGGCTGCGTCTACTGGTGTTAAAGCCCTAGATGTCGATGATGGACCTGCGCCTCCGATTACGTTTGAGTTTGAGGATGAATGGTAGACTGGTTCTTGAATATGCTGGAGCTAGATCGACGGATTGGCGCGGCGGTAGTGGAGGAATTTGGTGGTTGATTCTCTCGCGCATAGATTTCCCTAATATTTTCCCTATGGCTCGCTGGGAGGTGCAGAACAACAGGGGATTTCCTCTTCACAGCTCCACCTGAGCTTTGTTTTTAGTTTCGAGAGTGAAGACAGAAACCCCCAACTAATGGTTAGCCGGGTGGGGGGTGCGAAGTACAATCGAATACAATCTGGGAGAAGAGCCGAGTACAAGCCCATCCATCCCGCAGGAACACTTGCGACGCCGGATCATGTCCAGCGACTTAACCGGGTAAGATGTGCGGGAAATGTAAGCCGTTTAACCTAAGCAATGGTAAGCCTTCCTTCAGGATTCTTCGCCCCAAACAATTATATAAAGCAGCCTCAAAGTTCCTCACTCGAAGAGCACAAGCGCAATACTTTACTCCCAGCCTACTTTACCTTCCTCACTGTCCCTGGAAGTCTCCCCGAATCGAGTTTGTCAAGATGAAGCTCACTCTCGTGGTATTCACCACCTTTCTCGCCACAGCTGTTGCTATGCCATCCGTCGAGGAACCGCGCAATGTCTTTGTCGAGAAGCGCTGCCCTGCTATTGGATGTCAGTACCCGTGCTCTAGGAGTTGAATAGTAAAGGTCTTTAAAGCGCTAACGAACGATAGCGGCTTGCAGTACCGATGCCGATTGTTGCCAGGTTTGCAGGGGCGGGCGATGCTTGAAGCTTTAAGCTCGAAATGCAACACTGCTGCGTAAATAGATGTCTCGGATATGCATTGGACAGAGGACGGAAGGGGCATCGAACAGAACGGTGCGTTTACGTGATTTGCGCAGTTCCTGTACTGGTTGGCGTAGCTGTCAGCATGTGGCCTTTCTGGATCCGCGAGATCGAAAGGTATACTACGATATCTCTGATCCTGGAAGAATTTGGGGGGGGACTTGCCTGGTGATGTCTTGCTCTCTGTGGTTTGACTTCCTGGGGGAGTGAAGTCACGCCTTGAGAGTAACTCCCCTCATGTCTTTCGTCCTAGTATTCGGAGCGCTCGCATTCTACCAGAGTGTACTTCCACCATAACATAGAATCCCTACGTCAGGCACATGATGTCCTATTTCTGACGTCCTAAATGGCTAGGGGCAGTCTTATTCACAGCTTTATGACTTCATATATGACGCCAATGGCGACATCATAACGCGGTCTTCATTCCATCGTAGCATTCCACATCCCAACGACAACAATGCGACCTCATGTGGATCTCATAGAAGCCGTTCCCGCGCGGCTAAAAGCTTGCTCTGCGCCACATCGAGAACGCAGACTTTTCTAAGGTTTCGTTCTCTTGTGTATCGTGTTTTGACTCCTTTCTCGATTTATTCTCTTTCGGTACTGCGTTCTCCATCGGCCAAAGCACCCGACCTGATTCGTCCCCAAATATGTCCCTTATATCATTCTCTCTCCTCCTATTCACCAGCAGTGCCGCAGCCGCTCAAATATGCGGCGGCGTCGGCTCCTACAACAGCTCCACCACCTTCTTCTATATGAGCAACTTCTTCTCCAAAGCGGCGTCCACCTTCGGTCTCTGCGCCGACTTCTGCAAGAGCAGCTATCCGAGCTGCAAGAGCTTCCGGTATAGCTACTGGTCAGATGCGGATGCGCAGTATTGCGAGTTTTTTGGCGATTGGCTGTAAGTCTCCCTCGACGAGGAGGCGAGAGCAGAGGCTGATAGATATGTTGTGTTTTAGGGAGAACTTCTTCATCGCCGACGCCACGCAGCCATACTACTACTACGACATCGACTGCGCGTTACCTTCGTTCGCCATCACCGTGACCGATACTACGACTGCAACGATTCCACTGTCGACGACGACACAGACGCTGACGAGCACGAGTACGACCACGCAGCTCCAAATACAGGCCACGACTGCATCGACCACGGCGACCTCGATCTCTACAGTGTGGAGCAGGACTACGACAAGGACCGTGTATGCGTATATCACGACGACGCGGGTTTCGGTTTCTACGTCGAGGGTTGCGACGACGACGACGCGGACGGTTACTAAAACGGTGCGATAGCGCAAGCTTTAGTAGGTGCAATGGCTGCTGGAAAGCTTGCTTGAGTGGAAACTTGGCGTATAGGGAGAGTGACTGCGTACTATGAGCGAAGGTGGAGATACGAGTTGGGTTGCGGAAAGGGCGCCATTTGCTTACATTGGATGGCGTCTGGCGTCTGGCGTGGTATCTACGTAGTATAGCCTGGATGCTACCTAGAGAGGTAGCTGGGAGTGAGGATGGGCAAGGTCCGTTCAGATGGCCGAATGGGGTACGTGAGCGCGCAATAATAGCCACGCAATTGACGCTACGTAACTTCGCATACGCTTGTAGGTATGAGGGAAAAGAGTCTCAAGTATGGAAAATCAGGAAGGCTTTGACTGAAAATATCGTGTGTTCTGTATCGGGTATATCTGGGTCGATTGATCTGACTGAAACCTGCGATCGCTGAAACTCTTACATGGAACGCCGTCTTTTACCACAAAAAAGAAAATCGGCGTATGGGTTCTGGGTGCCTTCGAGGCTCGTGTGCATGACGACTACCGCTTTCCCTTCTTGAGCACGAGGCCTTTCCACCCCTTCGTATCCTTAATCCTCTTCATGGCTTTGGCAGCCGCCGGATCCTTCACCATTTCCTCTAGGCAAGCCTTCTTCGCTGCCTCGTCTTCATGCTCGTGCCACTCGCACCACTCCTTTTCCGTCTTCGGTCGCTCGCCCTTCGCTAACGCGGTGGCTAGCTCGAAGAGGAATGCCTGCGGCAGTTGTGACCGGAGGGCAATCATGCGCTCGTTGTCTTTTGCGGGGTCCCAGTAAACGGTATACATGTCGAGGAAGTACCTGCACAGCGGCGAGTCTGGAGGCAGGCTTTCGTATGCGGTGATAACGTTGTCGTGATCAGCTACACAGCGGCGGCCAGGTTAGCAAAATGTTCACTATTCGGATCACGCGCACCTACGCATTGATTGTAGTATCTCGTCATTGGTTTGCCAGGCCACAATAACGTCACGACGCAGTTTGGGTATCTCGTAGCGGTGCGCAAAGACGTAGAGGGCGATGAATCGTCGCTCGAGGAAGCCTTCTAGACCTCGCCACTTGTACGGCCGCGAGCAGCAAGGACAGAGTGTCTCTTTTGGAATGTCTGGTTTCTCGGCAGCGGTCAAGCGGGTCGGAGGTGCTGCGCCGCTCTTCTCGCTCTCGCCATCGCCGGGTATCTTCTCGGCTCCATTCTCAGGAGCGGGCGTCGTCTCGCCGTTCTGCTGGCCGTCCACAGGCGTGTCGTCGCTGTCGAGGTTGATGCCCCACGACGCCGCATCCACGTCGTCACTCTGGTCAGGAGTAGAGGTGCCGTTCGCGTCTCCATTGAGATTAATGGAGTGCGTGGGGGCTTGCACTTCCTTGCCGCCTTCGATCAGATGATGCGGGATGTGACCGGTATAAAGCCACATCATAAAGGCGTCGAAGACATCGGGGTTTGTGTCCTCCAGCTCGAGGGCGGAGTCTCCGGTTTTGTAGGGCGAGGAGCTTTGCTGTTGCAGGGCGCGATCAAAGTACGCGGAGCATCTTCGGAGCAGCTCCCGATGGCAGCTGAAAGACTCTGGACAATCGCCCTTCCCGACCTTGACGGTGAGAATTGTCTGGTCGAAGTTTCTGTGTCTTTGTCAGTCCATGCGGCCGTGGGGTCAAGGAAGCGTATGTGCTAACCTAAACGTGTGCCCCAGCGTCGACATTCCCTTTGGATTCATGAACGGCATCTTCAACAAAAAGTCGGCTTGCAGCATAATCTCTGGGCACCCTCGCTCTTTTCAATGTTCATCCTGCAAAGCGCGGGGATCGCGGTTTCAAGAGTGGTGACAGCGGACGGCTTGGCGTGTGAGTTTCTTGGACGGATGCTTGATCTAGGCTCGGCAGCGTGCTGAGATGCTTGGACGAAACCCGCGATAAGGAAGCAAAAGGGCATCTCGAGTCGGACCGCTTGGGCGATCCTCCTTCAGCGTGTTTGTGAGTGGACACGGTGGGTTTCAACAGACTTTCCTAAGGTTCTTGGAAGTTTCATGGCGCTTGGCGGGGTTGGAGTGCCTCAGGTTAGCGCTCTGATCCCAGGGCGATCCTTCAGTGTTATGGGCTGACGTGGGTCTTTGGAACGTTTCTTCTGCGGTTTTCATGATGCTCGTTGACATTGCAATGGACACCGTTGCAGATGCAAAGTGGTTGAGTGTTGGAGCGGAAAGGGGGGAAAACTACCACTCATCGTCTGTGCGCAACTCACTTCCAAGCGCCCCCAAGCTTCGACATCCACCATCAAGCTTCACCCCTCTTCAATAAGCCCTCTCGGCGTTGGACTTGGTCGTTCAAGGCACTATGAGCTGATGAATCGACTACAACTCCAGGTCTAGCAGCGTATCCGCCGGCAACGCCGAGCAAATCCTGGCCATGTCCCCGCTGCACGCCCCTTCCCCAACTTAGCGAACCGTACCACAGCCTCCTTGGGCGTGATATCAGATATATCAGCGCTTTGTGGTTCAATGGAGAAGGACTCGCTGCGAATGGATGCCCCAGGGACCTTCGCAGCCGCTAAGAACGAGCGCACCGAGTCCGTGAAGACCGATCGCCCGCAAGTATACGCTATCCCTGTGGCCTGTGACCTCCACTGGCTTGATATTGATTGAATCGATGGAAGACGAGTCGCGCAGGAGGTCCTAGGAGAAGGCCTCCGTCGACTGGTCAGCGTAATCGTAGTCTTTCCCTTAACCATCTACACCACGACGCAGCTGGGGACGGAAGTTATGCGCCTCGATGCTTCTCTGCCTCTGGCGAGATATTGCCGGACGAACCATCACGCGCTACACGGATCCAAATGGCGAGGACGCGCTAGAAGCTTGAATGAATGAAGTGCGCCTGGAGCATCGCAGCCACACCAATATCTACTCGTCCGTCGCGATGCGGATATGTATCCCTCGGAGCCAATCACGGACGCCGGCGACCGCTCGCGCTAAGCTCGGCTGAGTCGGGCGCGGAGGTCGGAGATGCCGGACACGGTCGGACGAACACGATCTTCAGCGGCCGCCGACCCTCAACACCGGACTGTGCCACACGCCCAGCCTCGTCTCTCTATATGGTATACTAAAGAGATGGAAGTTTATAAGAAACCATTCGGTCACTGGATCAATCGTAATCAAGCAATTCAGACATCTTCACACATCCGCGCAGTGCCTCAAAGTCGACTTAGTCTTCATCCACGAACCATCCAAAAGTACCAACCCACGAAACCTCAACAAGAACCAAAATGCGCTTCCTCATCATCGGCGCCTCAGGCCGCGTCGGCGAACTCGTCGTCCAAGAAGCTCTCTCACGAGGCCACTCCGTCACAGCCCTCGTCCGCAACCCCTCATCCCTCTCCACCACCAGCCAGAACCTCACCATCGTCACCGGGACCCCGCTCTCCGCGGTCGACGTAGGAAAGGCCTTCACAGCAGTCCCAGATTCGCTACCCGCAGCCGTCATCGTCACGCTGAACAACGCCCGCGCAAGCGACAGTCCGTTTGCAAAACCCACATCGCCACCTCATCTAATGCACGACGCGCACATCAACATCCTCTCCACTATCAAAACCCACAGCTCCACCACACAAACCAAACTCGTCACCCTGCAAGCCCAAGGCGTCGGCTCGTCGTACGCCTCGCTGTCCTGCCTCATCAAGCCGCTGATCCGGTACTCGAACATGGGCGTCGGGTACCAGGACCACGAAGCCGTCGACCAGCTGGTGCGAGAGAGCGGGGTGAATTTCGTCATGGCGCGGCCGACGCGGCTGGCGGAAGGGGAGAGGAAAGCGTTGCGGTTCTTTGGGGACGAGGGGGAGGGAATTGGCGGGTTCGATACGGTGAGCAAGATGAGTGTGGCGGGGTTTTTGGTGGATGCGGCGGAGGGCGCGGAGTGGGATGGGAGGACGCCGGTTTTTGCGAATTAGAGATGGGGATGGTGCGTAGTGGGAGCGGGTTGTGTAGAGGATTTGTTGGCATGGCTATTCCATTTTCCGTTCTGGTTGTTTTCTGTTTGTTCCGTTGAGCATGTCCCGGCGCAGCGATGTCTTTGACTTATAGACTAGAAGATCTAGATCCTCCAAAGTCGCGTGGAACTCTTCTTTCGCTATTTTCTATACCCCGCTCCTTGTTCGTGCAGAAGGTCGGAATACCGCTGTCTAGGAAATGGACATTTCGAACATGATACGAAAACCGACTGTCTCATACCTAAAAGTCAGTACCAAAGCCGAGAGGAGAGCATACAGCGTAGCGGCTTTGCGGGAATAGCTGAGCAGAGTAGATCATACTCTATAGTCAATATGAAGTCGCTAAAGCCTACCAGTAGGCTGACCGAAATCGCCCCAAAGGGCTCTATGATAGGCATGCAGATACCTCCCATGACTGGACTCCCAAACGCCACGCTTCTTGCCTTCGTGAACAAACGATACGCCTCTTTCGCCGCAGCATGCTTTGAATTTTGCTCATGCAGCACTGGATGTCGTGTGGCCTGGCACACGCGTCAGGTCTCTCCTGGCGTTCTCCCTCCCCTCTCTCACCGAGCATGCGTATTCTCACCCCACGCGAACTCCTTCGACACCGTGATCCCACTCCCGTTCCGTGTACTCTCCAAGCTCTCTTGATCCGTCCTCATCCCCACGCTAACCTGGCTATCTTTACCCTGGACCACCGTTGTCAATCCCATCTCGTCTTCCGCAGGCCTCCGGTTCCCGGACTGGAATCTCGACCGGTCCTTTCCCGCACTGCCGTCAGTATCTGCATCGTCGCCAAGCTGCGTGAACTGCGTCTCGTCGAGCACGTCGCGCTTGTTGATCTTGCGCGTGCGTTTCTTGGAGATGGTCTCGAGAGGGCTGGAACCTTCGCTGGAGGCATGCGCGCTTGCGGGAACGTAGCCAAACACGGCTTCGAGGATGTGCATGAGTAGTGGGCGGAGGGTGGGCAGGCAGCCCGAGATGATGCCTATGGAGGGCTCGACGGAGGACCAGATGAAGACGTCGCTCTTTGCGTAGCTGATGTCGGTGGTTTGGGTGAGGTGGACGATGGTGATGATGCGGTACAGGGAGGCGAAGCAGACAAAACTACCGAGCAGGAACATGAAGAGGACGGCGATCTTCTGCGTGATTTCCATTTGGAGTTTGAGGACATGCGTTACGGGGACGGTGAGGATGCAGATGTCGCCGAAGAGGTTGATGATGCCGACGCCCAGGTAGAACTGAGTTGAATTAGCCTATAGCTTGAGAGATGGCTGGCATGACTGACCTTTGCTTCGTCCACCTGGACAACGCCCTCAGCGCCGTACCATTGGTTCCAGTAATACGATAGGGGTTTGGTGTACAGTGGCAGTACGATGTGGTTGGTGATAAGATAGCCAGTGGTCAAGAAGACGCACCACCATCCCAGCCATGACATGCCAAAGATGCGTCTATAGAGGGCGATAATGCTGTACTTGATGATGCACACGCTCCATGCATAAATAAAGACATATGCGAATGTGATCTAGAAGGAATTAGCTCATCGATACGCAGAGTAGACAATAGATAACCTACGATTGTAATCTTTCGCATTTCGTAGGGACCTAGGGTGTATATGTGTTTTCCAAGGCCATAGAACCCGCCTCCACTAGTGTCAGCCACGCGCCCGCGGGGTCATCACGATAGAGTTTCGGCTTACCCGCTATACAGCAGGCTAGATTCCCAGCATTGAGGGCCTGCGGTGGTCAGAATTGCATTAAATGCGAATAATTCTCGACTTACAAGCCCGAGGTTCATGAGCCAGTCATCTAATCCGAGTTTCGCCTGCTGGTACTTCAGCCGCGTGAGGAGCCGCAACCCCACGAAAACCGCGGAAAGAACGAAAAGGACGATGCCAATGGCATTGTTCGAAGCAGTGCGCGACTCATTCAGGTCCAAGCCTGGCGGGGGATTCGAAAAGTAGTCGGCCATGAACGAGAAGCCGTTTGACAGCTAAGACATTCAGGCCGTGGGCGAGACAAATTTCAGATGGAAGACGCAGAGAGGGGAGCCTGCTCTTCAACGTCTTCCCGTTCCACCCAACCGCCGCCCAGCGAGCGGAAAACCGCCGAAATGCCATGGGTGCCCAATTTGAGTCCACTTTTTCTTCTTGCCCGGCCCTGTTGACGGTCCCTGAGCGGTTTCAAGGGTCCAGGAACGGGTAGGTAAGCGAGATACAGGTCAGGGGATCCAAGGAGAGAATAATAATCGATACCAAGGCAGGCTTAGACCTCGGCTGATGGCTACGTGACAGGGCGAGCTTATGCTGCTTGGGGAAACGGCTGCGTTGTCGCGGAAACTAAAACCTGCACCCGCGAGTAGCGAGCCACGCCGAGCAGTGTCTCGGCGAGATGAACCGCTCTCTCGGGTTTTCGCACCCGTTCCCCCCTCTCCTCTCTGCACCCCTCCTTATCGTACCACCATAGCCTAGGAACTTTTTGCACCTTCATCCGGTTGTTGAATTTGCGTTACGCTCTGAAGCCATGGCCTCTAAGATGACCAAGTTCAAGGTGGCTGCGGCGCACGCTGCGCCGGCCTTCATGGACAAGAAGGCCACGATAAAGAAAGTCATCCGGCTCATCGAGCAAGCAGCCGAGGAAGATATCAAATTGGTGGTCTTCCCTGAGACATTTGTGCCTGGATATCCCGTGGGTCCCTCCCTGCAGCTGCAGTAAGCAAAAAGGAATCTTCCGAGTCCCATGCTGATCGTTTCCATAGTACTGGATCGAATGTTACCCACCGCTGAAGCAGGTTGGCGCATTGGCCAAGTATGCCGAGGAGAGTGTCGTCGTCGAGCCGAATGGCGAGGACATGAGCGCCCTTCAAGATGCCTGTCGCCGGACCGGAGTCGCAATCAACCTAGGCATTTCAGAGCGTGTTGCGGGAGGCCATACGCTCTTCAATTCGCAGGTCATCATCGAGAACGACGGCACAATTCTGGGTGTGCATCGAAAGCTCCAGCCCACGTACGTCGAGCGCCTGGTCTGGGCCCAAGGCAACGGTAGCACCCTGCGCAACTGGCCACTCTCCTTGGGGTACAATCTCGGTGGTCTGGCCTGCTGGGAGCACACCATGAACGGAGCTCGCCAGGCCTTGCTCATGCAGAACCAGCACATTCACGCTGGTGCGTGGCCGGCTCTGTCGACCATGGCCGGTTTCGAGGCCGTCGCGGATGCCCAGATCGAAGCGCTGATGAAGACGCATGCCCTGACCGCTCAGGTCTTCGTCATCACCGCGTCCAATTACGTCGACGAGACATGCCTCAACTGGATGAAGGAAAACTTGGGAGAGCAAGATATGGTCAAGGCCGGAGGTGGTTGGTCCTCGATCCTGCACCCCTTCTGTGCTTATATTGCTGGACCGCATACCGGTGCGGAAGAGAAGCTGGTGCAGGGCGAAATCGACTTCTCCTCCATGGGTGCCGTCAAGGTGTGGATCGATGCGGCCGGGCATTATCAAAGGCCCGAAATCTTGCAGTTTGCTTTCGACAAGCGGCCACATTGGGCCGACGAAAAGCTCGATCGCTTCAAGCCGCGAGTGGAGGCGAAGAGCCCAAGGGAGGAGGCAGAGAGTGAGGTTCAGTAAGCGGCGCAGTTCCTCGAAGGCGGCTCACATCGTGTAAAGTAGGAATAATGATATGTTCCGAATGCTAGTGGTTGAGAGTTCCAAGGAACTCACGAGAAGGCCTCGAACGATGCGTTCATTTGTCATCGCTTGTAATTATGCGTAGAGACGAGACGGGAGCAAGTCGTCGAACGCACGGTACAATTTGTCGCATCCTGTATGCACGGTGTGAATAACCCTAAGTGGATCGAAGGCGCCGAATTGGTGTTGCACCGCAGGATATGCCCAGAATTGATGTGACCTTGCATCTGCGAAGGTACCAAAGGCCTCGCAAGGTTCACTCACGTCCATCGTCGCTCCAAAGCCGAGGGGGGTAATGAATAAAGCCCCGAAAGAAAGTGCGTAACTGGCATAAATATTGACGGGTGTCTCAGCTGAAGAAATGACGTGTCAGAAATCGCTCTCTAGATCATCAAATGCATCGTCCGGCAGCGAAAGAGCCTCCACAGTGCCCTTCATCAAAACAGCCAACTGCTGCCTTGTCTTCTTTTGCGTCTGCCATATACGTATCCGCTCCGCCTCCCGCACCGTCACTTCATCGCTCCACGCAAGAGGATTACATGGAACCTTGGGCAACTGATGGAACAAGATGCATAGGGCTGGGCTTATTCCGAACACAGCGCTGGTAAAGTCTCCAAATAACTTGTCCGTGTTTCCTAGCTCTTCTTCCATTGCTATTCTGTGGTGAGCTAGCTGGCGGAGCTGAGCGATCTGCCGAGGGCTCATGGCGGCTTCTTTGCGGAGCACGGTCAGAACAGCAATGGCATCGTCCTCGGCGTATTCGAGACCGCCAAAGAGTGAGTCCGCGTGATCGTAACGTTGTTGCCCAAACAGAGGGCAGAGGAGGTTCATAGCCCAGTTGATCTGCCGGTCCGATCGGTCGTTCAGGTCTAGCGCGGCGCGGAGGCAATGGCGACGGAGAGCTCTGAGGCAATCTTCTTCATAGCTGAAGGTGAACGCGGAGTCGCGTTTCTGGTCATGTGTGTCAGCGAACACATGTTGGGCGGATGCTATTGATGGTATGCTGCTCACCTCTTCCATCATAGTCCTGAGCAATGTCTCCGTCTTTATGAAACGGAAAAGCAAGTCCTTCCACTCAACCAACACCTTTTTGTTCTGTAAGTCGACCTGAAGATATCCCTTCAGCGCTTCCACAGGTAATTCAAGATCCAAGACTGCTTTGTCGAGCCTCATGCACCACCTCAATGTCCCGTAGCTGTCTTCTTCACTGAGAAGCTCCAGAGCCTCAAGGAGATGTTTCCAACTGCCGTTCCTGTCATATTTGGCGCGGATGAGCGAGAACGATTCCCACCATTCGTCTTCAAGCTGAAAAATCGCGTGTGTCGCGCTCCATTTCGCCCGACCTTGCACAGCAATCCCCTCCGTTGTTGTACAATCCTCGAGTCTTTCGAAAGATGCGCGCACAAGCTTTATCCGCTCGTAGTCCGCTTCCATAACTAGGTCGAGTGGGTGTCCTGCCCGAGGTCCTAGATAGCCAATCAACTCAGCCCTCTTTAGGCACTCGTACATGACCGGGCCATCAATTGCATCGCGGAAGCCGCGACACACAAGCCTCCAGGTCAAAATGTGATCGATCGGTACGTGTTCCAGTATATGTAGGAGAATTTCGGCAGGGAGGTGCGGTAACGTCGGTAGTTGGGGTTTCTGGCTGGAATCAATGGCGCTGATGAGCGCGGCGACATCGTTGGAGTTGAAACCGAGGTTTACGTGGCGCCTGATGTAGGAGGGCAGCGAGACATGGTTGGGGTCGGGGTCATCGGAAAGAATTATAGGGCGTCGAGCGGTGCCCATCATTGCCAGGAGCGTGTGAGGGGTCGAAGGAAGGGTGTTGACGTCGGCGGGGAGCGCGCGGGCAAGGCGCGGGCGCTCGGGCCAACTCGCAAAGAAACACGCTATCAGCTGCCCTGGCGGCATCCAATGCCACCACGTCTCTTACTTTCAATAATGTCATCAGCACCGGCTTCTGCCTTTACTTTCGGTACGGACTCTCTCGTATCTGTCGGAAGCAAACGGTATCTGGCTTCTTCATGTCAGTGCACGACCTCCTCCCCGTTTCATTTTTGTCCAGATGCCCGGCGATTCGTATTTCAAGTCCCTTTTCTTGCCATCTCATTCGTCTATGCTTCTCTTCTATCACTAAAGTGTTGCTCAACTACCCGCTTGAATGATGCCATATTCCGCATTCGAGGAATCTCCGAAACCCCTCAAGCACGAATCCTAACGGATCCACGATTCGTGATTGGTATTCCTGAGGGTACAACAGTAGTACAAAAGTAACATGGGCTGCTCTCTGCGCAGCAAGGCGTCAGTTACGTAGACTCAAGCAATCCCTTACACGTAAAGAGTTGATGAGACTTCAAACCAAGAGCGCCCGCTCGGAGAGCCATATGACGAATTGCTGCTGCTACGCCTGCGATTGGGACTCGGAGTCCCTCAACAAGAGAGCGGTCTCGTATCTGTCGAGCGCGCCTGGCAGCGACTGACACATGAGTGCTGCATAGGCGTCTCCTGACCCGCAGATGTCAGTCAGCACCATCGTTCGGCCGAAGTTGGACATCAACACTTTTCCACGATTCCTCGGAGTACGGATTTAAGCATCCGCCAGAGCCTCGCCGAGACCCCGACACCTGTCCGACCGACACTCCGCGACGTCGGGTTATCAAAATGCGGGGCTCACGTGGTTTTACCCCTCGTGCTCGCCGGGTATGCTCGGCCGAACCCTACACTACCCTGAGATGGCTAGCGTCATCTGTTCCACGAGGGGTGCATCGGTCTCCACAGCTCTGATCCAGCTACACTCGCCTTTCTGCGGAAATGCACAACCGCCGCCACGTTTCCATGCGTTCTACATCCATGTTAGTCGGGTCCGCTCCCGACATGGACATCTATATCTTCCCACAGCTTCCTCTCCTTAGGTCTACTTCCTCAGTGAGCCCTTCCCGCGTCACCCTTCCGTCTCAACATTTAAACAGAGCTCTCCAATATGGCCCCTGCAACCCGCCGCCCCGTTCGCGTCGCCGGCGCCTCCGGCGGTTTCTCAGACCGTGTCCGCGCCATCGCCAGTCTGGCGAAGAATGAGGAAGTTGATGTCATTGTCGGGGACTGGCTTTCCGAGCTGACCATGACCATCCACGGCACCGGCAAGATCAAGAATATGGAGCAAATGCTCCAGGCGCGCACTTTTGAGGAGAAGCTCGACTACGCCATGTTCGCCGAGAACTTCCTCGACTGCTTCCTGCCCGCTGTCCCAGACCTCGCGAGCAAGGGCGTCAAGCTCGCTGTAAACGCCGGCGCGTCTGACACCGAGCTCCTTGCGCAGCTCGTGGATAAGAAAGTCAAGGAGCTGGGATATAACCTCAAGGTTGCTTGGATTGAGGGCGACGACGTTACCGGTACCGTCAAGGGCATGCTGAACAAGGGCGAGGGATTCAGGAGCCTGATGCACAACAAATCGGTCGCGGAATGGGGTCTGGAACCCGTCTGCGCGCAGTGCTACCTCGGCGGCATGGGTATTGCAAAGGCGCTCACTGAGGGCGCTGACATTGTCATCGCGGGTCGTGTGTCGGACGCTTCTCCTATCATCGGTGCCGCTGCGTATGTCTCGATCACGCTCTTGAGTGGCATTGGCTAACCGCGACAGTTGGTGGCATGAGTGGACAAACGATATGTTCGATGAGCTTGCTGGATCGCTCATCATTGGTAGGTTCCACCCGGCGAGCCATCAAAGCGAATCTCCGTACTGACTGTCGTAGGCCATCTTCTGGAATGCTCCGCCTACGTTTCTGGGGGATACTGCGCTGATTTCCGCTCGCTCCTCGCCGCCGGCAAGCACCTCAACTTGGGCTTCCCCATCTGCGCCATCGACCACAAAGGTGAGGGCATCATGTGCAAAGAGAAGAACACGGGCGGTGAGATGACTGTGGCCTCGGTCACCTCGCAGCTCCTCTACGAAATCCAAGGCCCCCAATACTACAACTGCGACGTCACCGCCCAGATCGAGGACATCAAGATTGAGCAGGTTGGCGAGGATCAGGTCAAGGTCTCTGGCGTCAAGGGCCTACCGCCACCGCCGACGACCAAGGTTGGCCTCACGGGCTTCGCTGGCTGGCAAGCTGAGTACCACGTCTACCTTTGCGGTCTGCACATCGAGGAGAAGTGCAGGTGGACAGAAGAACAAGTCAAATACGAACTTGGCGAGGAGACTCTCAAAAAGTTCACGACGCTCAAGTTCATGCAAAACGGCTCCTCCGTAATCGACGCGCGCAACCAGGACGTCGCCACCGTTGACTTCCGCATCTTCGCTCAATCTAAAGACCGCGAGCTCCTCAACATGCGCAACCCCCAGGGCTTCTTCCGCATCTCCATGGTCACCTTCCTGCAGTCCTGCCCCGGTGCTTCGCTCGGCAACGACATGCGCCAGGCAGAAGGCAAGCCCTACTACGAGTACCACCCGTCCCTGCTCCCGCAGGCCGCCCTGCAGCAGCGCGTGCACTGCCTCTGGGACGGCGCCGAAACCGAGGGCTTCAAAGACGGCAAGAAGGTCATCGACATGCCTCTCGCCCCCGAATTCCGCACCTACGACCGCCAGCAGCCGTCCTACGAGACCACGAACCCCGTTCCGCTCGACAGCTTCGGCCCCACCGTGCGCCTCCCGCTCGGCTCCATCGTGCTGGGCCGCTCGGGCGACAAGTGCTCTGACTGCAACGTGGGCTTCTTCGTGCGCCACAACGACGAGTGGGAGTGGCTGCGCAGCCTGCTGACTATCAACAAGATTAAGGAGCTGCTGGGCCCCGAGGAATACAAGGGCAAGCCGATTGATCGCTTTGAGATGCCCAATATTCGCGCCGTGCACTTCCTGCTGCACGACCATCTCGATCGGGGTTACGATGCATGCTCGACGTATGATACGCTGGGAAAGAACTGCTGTGAGTATCTGCGGGCGAAGACGGTGGATATCCCGATTCAGTTCGTGAAGAGGGGCGTGTTGTAGGTTGGATGGGGGATCTTGATTGGGGTGGTAGACTGTATGTGGGAATCATGAGTCTTGTCTAGCGTTTTCGTTTGAATATACTTGATTGCTTATGCGATTCCCCACGGCGATTGAGGACATCTCACACGTGTCCCCTACTTCGAATGCCCCGAGCCAATCTTCTACACACCATCGAAGGCTTACAACAAAGCTGAGAGAAGCCTTGTTCGAAGCCCACGCAGAGATAGAAAAGGTGGAGCACGACAAACGTGCCAGCAAGGAAAAGAGCAAGCGCTCGAGGCGGAAACTCGACTTGTCCGCACGGTTGGAGGCAGAGGATGGTACTGGCTAACTCTACATCAACGTCCGCTACTAGACCGTCGTCTGCTCCACCCGCACTCCCAGAGTAGGTCAAGGTATGTTCTATCTCTCCCATTCACACGTTGCTAATACAGTACTTCCAAGACCGTGACTGTCCGCCACTGCCCCCTCCAGGAAAGCTGGCTTCCGTTGACGCGGTGAAGGTTCCTCTCGTCCACACGGTCCGCATCGTTCAATAGAAGCGCGCCCAGGGCAGAGCGGCGAAGATGGCCAACGCACGGAAAGAGTAGATGCCATTCACGAGGGGCCATGGATGGGCCACTAGTCGCCAGCTCGGATGCTCTGTAACTTTGTTCAGACACTCTCAGCGTTCGATGCTCGTGTCTCCAGATGTCTCAATGAGTACGAGATCCGAGGACATATGGGCGCCGTGAAACCTTGCACGGCTTTGGACACGTACGAAGGCGGCTCTTTACGCAGGAATCCCAAACTCAGAATCGCCATGCTCACTCTCATCTTCATTTGCGCACTTGTTTACCGCCTTCCTTTCCGCTCCTGCCCAAAGCGAAGCGTCACGTGCTAGCGCGTCACCGCGCCGAGGACAACTTTAGGAAGTGCCCCGCACATCCATTGCCACGCTCACTCCTTCACTCCGCTCCCTCAGCGCGCACTACGAGGGCGTCTCGGTTCTGAACCTTCGGCCCGCGTCTTCTCCCTCTTTACGCGTTGACTCACTTCTTTCGCTGCTTGCCGCTTGTTCCTTTCGCTGTGTTGGTGGCGGCGCCGCGGATTCTGCGGTGACGGAGGAGGACCGGGGCTCGTTTTGTGCTTCTGCAGTGTGACACTCGCTCGAGCGAACAGCTACCAGCATTGCTGCCTCATCTCACGTCGACTGCCTTCCAGATTTGGCCCGACATCTTTCGGCATTTCTGGTCGATTTGCCGCAATCCGATGTAAACGCATTGCCCGCGCGAACGGTCCAGTCATAGTAAGTCATTGTACCTGCTACGCCGGCTTTGGATAAATGTTAACGATGTGTAGATGAGTCTCGGTCTAGAATTTCTCTTCGAGGTGGAATGCCTAGATGCTGCGCCGGAGTCTTGCCACACAAGTGTCTCACAGGGAATCGTATCACCTACTACTCTATGCGGACCAGAGGGTAGTAGCTCCTGCGACACGAGGACGCATGACGCTGCGGACATGCGAGCACGCCCTGAGGAACACTGCGAGGACAACTTGGATGGTCTGGATGAGACGATGGATGGGCTCCAGCTGAGTGTCACGAATATGATGTCGGGCACAATGCTTATTGAGGAAGCGATGGAAGAACTGAGGAAAGAGCGAGACAAGTGGGAGGCACAGGCAAAGGAATACGCGAAAGAGAACGAGACATTGCGAAAACGTCTCATTGCGAGGGCCTCAGAAGATCCAGCTTTTCCTTCGGACGTAGTGACTCGCCTCAACCGGCTCGAGCCAGAGAATCAGCGGCTGCGAACCGAGAACAACGCACTCAAGAAGGAGCTGGATACTGCGGAGCGAGAGTACGCAACATTATGTTATGAGAACGAAGGGAAAGGGAGGAAGCTCAAGGGCGCGAACAAGAAAGTCAGGAATGCGAAGAACGTTGCGGCTCAGGAGGAAGAGAAAGCGAAAGAGGCCGTTCACGACAAGAACCAGCGCCTTGCCTCGGAGCGAAAGATGAGGAAGGAGAGAAACGAGGCGCTTGCGGAGTTGGAAAAGTTGAAGAAACAGTGTGCGGGATTGCGTGCAGATTTGCTCATCGAGCGCTCCGGAGATGCACATCTGCGCGACGACGGAACCGTGGGCGATGAGACTACTGTTGCGATTCCGATCGAGTTCAAGATCCATCGCGGAGACTTCCACAAGTTGAGAACGATGTTTCAGTCGAACCAAATGATTGTGCGGGATAAGTTAGAGAGATGGTACCGCGAGTGGAGGAAGCCGGAAGAGGAGGGGCGAACGAAGGTTGTTGGTGCGAACTACGTGGATGCGAAGAACAATATTGGAGTGGATCTATATGATGACGAGGTCACGGTACCAGAGGAATTGGGCGGAGAGTACCCTCGGACTGGAGCTGAACATGACGAGTGGCGCTCAAAGCGTGGTCTGGAGGCCGTCTGTCGTCAGGCCACGGCCACGGATAACGCTTTGCAGTGAGCGGAGCAGTTACACTCTTTGATTCCTTCGTGACAGGCTTTTTGGTTCGACAATACATTAAGCCATGTGAAGGACTAGTCGGACGCATGGACCAGATGTTTGCGTATCAATTATAGCAACACGGTCACAGCTGTTGATCCAGTGTCATTATCATTGCCAACTTATGTGGGTAAGAGTGCGGAGGTTGGCATTGTGGTCAGTGTTGGACATGTACGGGGGCGGCTCTTCACATAGTAAGTCCCGTAGTCTTCTCCAGACTTAGAATCCTCACGCCCACCTTCACCAGTATGCTTGCTCACCGCCTTCTTGTCCGCTTCTGCCCGCTCCTGCCAGCTCTTGCCAAAAGTGGTGTATCATGTGCCAGCGCGTCACCGCGCAGCCCACACCCTCTAACCCTCCCTTACCTCACCTCGCCTCACCCACCAGACTGGGAGAGTCTCGTCTCTGGTCCTTAAATCTCGCCCCCTTCCCTCCCCGCATCGACCTTATTTGCTGCGCGACTCGCCGCTTGTTCATTTCCCGGAGCTAGTGACGGCGGAGTGGTTTCCGTGGCGACGCATAACTAGGGCCCCAGTTGTGCAATTTGCTGTTGTGTGTGACACCCTCAGGCAAGCTGCTTCCAGCATTCTGGTCAAATTGCACTCTTCGACAAGTCTACCGCGCCGTAAACGCCAGGCACTGCCTCCCCGTCAGCGCCTTGCGGTTCTGGGTAAGTTGCTCGCTTACTTACCGTAGTGCGCGTGTCATTCTAATAGAGCTCGGCAGGTCTCCGTGCTTACGATTGCCCGGTATTGTGCGAGTTAGATGACCATTGGATGCCGAACCGGCCCGTACCGTCGTGGTCTGCCATCCCCCCTGTCCGGTAAATTGTTGGGAAATGCTCATAATGAACAGATGGGTGAATATGACACACTTTTCGCGAACCTTAGTGTTCAGTCGAGTTCCTATCCAAAGCTAGCTACGACGCCACGTTCCGGACCCGTCACACCAAACAAGAGTCAAAGCTCACTGAATACCCCTTTGCCTACAGTGTCAGGCGCCAGGCCGGAAGACAACGAGCGGCGACACAAAGAGCTCAGCGATCGGGTCGATCGTCTCGAAAGGGTCTTGGAACTTACCCGTCTGAGAGGCGGCGAAGATGTCTCGAAGAGCACCAGCAACATCCACCGTAACGACGCCGCTGGCTTCTTCATGAAAGAATGGGATGAAATGAGGGCGCAGGAAGCGGAGCAGAAACGGATCATTGAAGAAAAGGACCTCGAGATCGCAATGTTGCGCCAACAGAAAGACGAGAGGCCGCTTTCACAATATAACCTCTTCAAGAGTTGGGAGGACAAGAATAAACTGCTGCTAGAGGAGAACCGCAAACTGAAAGAGCAGTTCCAAAAGATGGAGAATATGGTGTTCCAGCATAGGAAGGAGAAGGAGTCGCTGCAGCACAAGCACGAGAAGAAGGCAAAGCTGCTAAAAGCGGAGAGGAAGGCAACCAGGGAGCTGAAGGGTGAGATTGAGAAGTTGAAGAGGCCGTCCGAGGCAGTGTCAGTGGCGAAGGCGAAGGAGTTGGAGCACGAGCGCCTTGCGGAGAAGGATAAGAAGAAGAACCGCCGTTATCAGAGGGCGCGTGCGATAGATTTCTCGGACCACTGGAATGCCTTTGACAACTCCGATAGCGACGCCTAAGAGTGTTGAGTGCGGAGACCATAGGAGAGGAGGGTGGCTACGTAGGAATTTCAGCTCAGTTCGGTGTCTGTTAGCCTCCAGGCCAGGCAATCCGGGTGGCAGCGTCGTTCGCCATTTCCACGAGGCGATATGATATGGTGTTCAAGAATTCGGGTGGCGGCGGGTAGACCGCCGGCGGATAGTTGGCCGGGGGAGGGGCATGGTGCGGATATTGCGGAGGATACGCGGGCGGATGCTGCGCTGGCGGATACCACGCTGGCGGATACTGCGCTGGCAAATACTGCGCAGGTGGGTACTGCGCAGGCGGATGTTGCGCGCGCGGGTATTGTTGCGCCGGCGGGTACTGAAGTGCTTGTTGTTGCGCCGGCGGATACTGCGCCGGCGGATATTGGGCGGGCTGTGGAGGTTGATACTCTCCTCTATACGGGTATGAATGGCCGTATGACTGAACATATCCTTGCGGTGCTGAAGCCTGATACTACATCGAACGCGCCTCTACGACTCACAGGCACCTGGAGGTGCACAGAACATGGCTCGTGGTATGCGTGTGTGACTCCACGTATTCTTCGTATGCCAGCCTTCTACTACCGCGAGAAAGAGCGCCCACGCTGAGTCAGCGCCCCTAGAGCACGCGCTTCAGAATAGAGTCATACACAATTGCCTATCTAGCCAGCTACAGGGAGTCCCGACTAGCAGAAGAACTCTTCACCCGCATTAGTGCAGGCTACTACTACACTGGACAGGGTTTCAACATTGCCCCGGCTGGTATTGCTGTCAGCTCCGCCAATCTAGGCATTCAGCTACACGAGGAAGCCACGGAGAAGTGGCGAGAGTGTGAATTCTTCCGTCTTTCACTTCCGCTTTACATCAAGCAACAGCAACGGGAGCTTGATACCGGCTTGCCAGCCTACCAGAACTTCGTTGCTGGCAAGATGGAAGCGACGCAGATTGCAAGAAAACGAGAAGACGAGCGACGGCAACGGCAACGGCAAGCTCGGGTTATTATGCTGGAAGAACAACTAGATCGTCTCGAGCGGGCCGCCATCCCAGACAGGACCCTAAATGAGCGGCTCGACGCGCTCTGTGATGAACACACTGTCACGGAAAACGCCTGCAATGACAGCTATCCCGACGTGCGAGCAGTGCTCGAGGCAGGACACAGCTATCGGCAACGATATCCGACAGCAAATCGCGAGGTATTTCCAAGTGCCGGAACACCGGGATGAGGACTGGGACTAGAACCCATGACCATCCTGGCCAAGTGCCAGAATTCTGTTTCCTAGTAGCGTGGCCATCTAATCGGTGTACCAGAGCTTTTTATGCTTCTTATATCTAAGGCTTTGCGGTTATCTAAGGTTGTGCGGCTATTTGATCTTAAAGTCGGACGCCCTGTTCTTCTGGCCCATAGACCACTATCCGACAGACTTGTTCTGAGTTGTTCCGTGTCTCTTCTTCGTCTAAGCTGCCACTCAGCATGTAGTAACTGTGATATCTTGCCCTACGATCAGCTTGTGAGGAATCGTAAACTAAGGCTTCCCTCCTACGATGCCGGAGGGACGACGCCAACCGTTCGCTACCAAAGTAGGCTATGCAGAGAACAGCGGACGCACGATTCTGTTCCGGCCTTAAATAATTGCCTCTTTCATCTTATGTCCGTGGTACTGCGCCCCTTGTGAGTCCAAGCTGTACGCATGCAGCTCCAAAAGCTCGCGGTCTTTTAAAATAAACCGCTCAACGATGGGGGCTCTACTGGTATTATGCCCAATGCCTCGGGCAATGGCTCATCAGGTCGTGAATGCCTCGGCAATCATGGCTAATAACGCGCGCTGCTCGTGTATTTGGGGGCTTGTCCGGCCAGGTATAAGGTTGCTGGCCATGTATCAATCAATGCGATAACATGTGAGATGTCTTCAACAGCCGCTGTCTCACAACATGGGCCGATTCAGTGCTTGGAAAATCTTGCCTATGCCCCTCTCTATTCTAGAGCTATTTCGCAACTAGATAGCTTTATTTTCTAAGAGGCTGCTCTAACTAACGTGAGCCTGTCCAAAATGCGCGTGCTATTGGCCTTCGGCGCCCGAATGGGGGACGGGAGATGCAGTAAAGCCGCCGCAATTCACTGAGGGCTGTTAGCATGCCACTTACACGAGCAGGAGCACAGGAGACTGTCTCCAGAGACCTTGGGAGTGCTTCAAGAAGGAGCTACCTACGCCATTCCGAGAACCATGCTACAATGGGACAAGACACTGCTCCGTCGAAGCGCTCACGCTCCTTTCATGCCCACACGATGCATCCCCAAGCTGCCCAAAGCATGAACATACCTGCACCAACGATCCCGCCTTTCCTGTGCTGCCTGACCGATACAAAGAGCACGCTGGACAGACAGGCTCTCCATATCAGCCCCATCTGGAAGTGCCTAAGCCAGATATAACACCTCACCGGATCCTGTCGACGGTACGGGCGGTAGCATGGTCGGAGCGAGGCGTTGAGTGCTCTGTCAAGGAGGAGTATGACGCTTTGCAAGATTCCAATGCACAGGACGAGATTCCGAAATATAGAGCGCGGAGGTCTCATATTCGTGTGCCGTGGGCGTCAAGGATGACATGTCGTTCCCCAAGTCTTGGCACGGCCAACCCGAAAGAGGAACGCACGCTCCAGCACCTAACCCCAATCTCCAACGCCCGCAATGTCCACCACATTTCCGATCCGCCAGTCCTCACTCCCCTCGCATCCTCCTCCGCGCCCGCAATCCCTTCCTCCGCAGTCCTCCCACTACAACCGCCCCGCGCCGGCAGGCACCAGCACAGCAATGAGCAGCACGCCGTCCTCAGGCCCCGGCCTGCGCTACCCGTCGAACAAGAAGACGATATACGACCGGAATCTAAACCGGAGTAAGAATGCGGAGCTTAGCAGGGCGGCATTTGCGTATCTGTTCATTGAAATGATTGCCTATGCGCAGAGAGGGGCGAGGGATGTCGGGGATTTGGAGCAGCGGTAGGCTACACACGCCCGTTATCTACTCGCAAGTTGCAGCATAGTAATCGCACGTCTGTGCAGGTTAAACAACCAGGGCTACCCCATCGGCGTCCGACTCCTCGACCTACTCCTAAGCAGAAGCTCAAATCCGCTCGCCTCGATCCGCCCCACGCGCATCCTCCCGCTCCTCCAGTTCATCGCGCAAACGCTATACCGACACCTCTTTGGGCGACCCGCGGATGCGCTCGAGCGCTCGGGAACAGACTCAGCGCAGTACATGTTGTTCGACAACGAGCCGATGGTGAATACGTACATATCACTACCACGCGAGATGTCGAGCTTGAATTGCGCGGCATTCGTGGCGGGCATAATAGAGGGCGTGTGCGACGGCGCGGGTTTTCCAACGGAGGGTGTGTCTGCACATAGTGTGGGAGAGCAGGAGGAGGGGAAGGATGGGAAGGGCGCGCCGCTGTGGCCTGGGAAGACGGTGTTCTTGATCAAGTTCAAGAAGGAGGTCCTGGAGCGGGAGGAGATACTAGCGAGGGGTGGAGGATGAGAGCAGGTCTTCGTCGGGGGTCTAGACACGGGTGAACGTGGAGGCCGGGCTCTCTGATGCATGGGATGGCGTACAGGTTGCTTGCATTTGCCGGAGTCTAGGGTGAAGAAACGGGCTATGTGCCTCTTTTGCAATAGATATATGCTTGAAATGCGAAAGAAGGATGCTTCTTGGGCCCTCTTTACTGTCCACATGAGAGGCGGCAACTCAGCCTTGTCCCAAGGTGGTTACTCATTGCTTCGAAAGCTTCCATTACGTTGCAGAACCTCTGATCAATCTCCAAACTGGGTTGAATTTGTGCACGAACGGCGAGTGTGCTGTCGCTCTGGGAGAGCCAAACAAAGTAGTGCATGAAGCGCTTATCTAATCAGTAAGCGACCTCTCGACCTCATCTACACCCATTTCTCTCTCATTCCTTCTCCCACAATTAATAGTAGGTCTCCCATAAATCCCTAGGCTTCGCGCTCCTCGCCAGATCACGACATCTTGTTCCTCGGCTTTCTCATGTCGGCCTCGCCTGATCTCAGGCCCTATGACCAGTTGCCGCGCAACTGGAGCTCCAAGAAGCACAAAGACGAGTCCGGAAGCATCCGTATGCACCCCGCATAACCTGATCTTGCGGCAGTAAATGCCCGTAGTGAACACTCATGGTTCCTGAATGGTCCGTCGGCCGAGACTATGATGTTGTTGCTTTGACACGTGATAGCATGATCATTGTCATCATGCGATCTCGCCCTACATCTTATATGGTGGGCCCGCTCAGGCAAAATATGCCCTTCGACACTTCCCGTTGACCTCAATAAGCCACCCAGAGTCTGCTGAAATCTACTTTCCCAACCATGCCGCGCATTCCGTTCACAAAACAAAACCACCAGGAGCCACCCCACCGTGACCCTGAGCAGACACAAGCGTACCTTGTCGGCGGTGGAATTGGATCCCTAGCCGCTGCCGTCCACCTCATCCAAGATGCCAAAGTCCCAGCCAAGAACATTCACATCCTGGAGGCCCTCCCGGTCATGGGCGGATCCATGGATGGCGCCGGCGATCCATCCTCAGGCTACCTCATCCGTGGAGGAAGAATGCTGAACTCCTCGTACAACTGCACCTACGACTTGCTTGAACGAATTCCGACACTCGAAGATGAAGAGAAGACCGTCATGCAAGAGATCAAGGACTTCAACGCCAAGAAGGAGCATCAGACGCACTCCAAGGCCAGACTGGTTGCCGAAGGCGAAGACAGGGCCGAAATCCTCGACACCTCCAAATTGGGCCTCAACATGACCGAGCGTCTCGACCTCATCAAGCTCACCCTGGAAACCGAGAAGAGCCTAGGCAAGAAACGCATCGACGAGTGCTTCCCGCCAGAGTTCTTCAAGACCAAGTTCTGGTACATGTGGGCCACCACGTTCGCTTTCCAGCCCTGGCACAGCGCGGTCGAGTTCCGTCGCTACCTGCACCGCTTCCTGCACGAGTTCTCGCGCATTAGCACGCTGGCTGGCGTCGACCGCACCCCGTATAACCAATACGATTCGATCATTCGGCCCATCCAGAAGTATCTCGAGAACCAGGGCGTGGACTTCCGCTACAACACGCGTGTCGTGGATATCGACTTCATCGAGGGCATTCCCACCACCGTCGACGAACTGCACATGGTGCAAGACGGCACGCCGATGAGCGCGCAACTCGACCCGCAGGACATCGTCATCGTAACCCTCGGCAGCATGACGTCCAATTCCAGCGTCGGCGACAACGACTCTCCGCCACCTAAAGTCGTCGACGAGAAACTGACGGACGGCGCCTGGGACCTCTGGCACAAGCTCGCCGCCAAGAACGAGAAATTTGGCAACCCCTCCAACTTCACATCCCGCATCAGCGAGTCAGAATGGGAGTCGTTTACCGTGACCCTCAGCGACCCGGAGTTCCTCCGCCGCATCGAAGGCTTCAGCCACAACGAGCCCGGCACGGGAGCGCTCATGACCTTCAAGGACAGCAACTGGCTGCTCTCCATCGTCATCCCGCACCAGCCACACTTTGTCGACCAGCCCCTCGGCATCGACGTCTTCTGGGGCTACGGCCTCTGCGGCGACAAAGAGGGCAACTACGTCAAGAAGCCCATGACTGAATGCACCGGCCAAGAGATCCTGACCGAGCTCCTCGGCCACCTGCACTTCCCCGCGGAGAACATCCTCGAGCACGCCATCGTCAAGCCGTGCATGATGCCCTATATCACATCGCAATTCCTGACGCGCGAGCCGGGCGACCGTCCAGCCGTAGTTCCGGAGGGCAGCACGAATCTCGCGTTCGTGGGCCAGTTTGTCGAGGTGCCCGAGGACACGGTGTTCACGGTGGAGTACAGTGTGAGGACGGCGCAGATGGCGGTGTACGAGCTGATGGGGTTGGAAAAGAAGCCCAAGGCGGTCTACAAGGGGGAATATCATTTGGGGGTTTTAGCGGAGAGTATGATGAAGCTTTTAACGTAGGGGCGGGGGAGGGGGATCCGTTCTTTGTATATGGGTTGGCGCATGGGATTGGGCATGCGGTGATGTGATACCTTTGGATGACGGGTTTAATGTATTCGAAGTCATTCATTTGAATGTAGGTTAGGAGTATATGGCAAGGTAGCAATAAAATGCACTCCGTGTTAACTTCCAGTGTACTTGCCTGAGATGTAGTAAGAAAGCTATTAGCCGTCCATCATCCTCTCCTTCGTATGCTTGACCGCTAGGCCAGTACGCGGTCTTGCACGCGTATAGCCACACCTCACCCATCCATACCAACCTTCCAACCTTCCAACCACCCACCTTCCTAGCCAAAAATAAAGGTAAAAAAAATTGCAAAAAGAAGCCGAAGCCTCGCTTGGCTCAGAAAACCTATTAGAGTTTTTCTGATTAGGATCTTGAGTATTTTTCCATCATGCGAAGCTTATTCAGCTTAGCGGTACTTCATACTCGAACTCACGAGGCCACGCATTTAGCTCGTATGGTATAAGATGTTGCTAGACCGGATAGGGTTGTACGGCAGTCAGACTTCCGAACCGCTATTCCAGGGCATCTTAAGCAGCTCCGAGCCGCGGGGTGCGCTTGTGGTTCTTGGTGATGGAGTTGCTCGTTTGTTCAATATATATACACAAAAATTATGTGGGGCGCGGATTTGGTGGTGTGTGCGCGAACGCGCGTGTGAGAGGGTAGGCGCGCTAGAGGGGCGGTGTAATTGCGTAAGTGAGTGAGGAAGGTGCGACGGAGGCCGGCTGGGTTGTTGCCTCCTCCACGTGCTTGGAGATTTGATGTATCTGTGCGCCGCAAGCAGCCACGGCGGCAACTCTCCGCGCAGGGTGATACACCTTCACCTCCCAACATAACTCGATCGCAAGTCTCCCCGTCCTTGTTCCTTCCTACCAACGTACATCGCCTCGCTCTTGTGCCCCTCCCTAGCGTAGGCGCTTCACCCTCATTGCTGCCGCCTTTTCAGTTGTCATCCGAAGTCCTACTCACAATCGTCATCTAAAATTCGCTCGTCATCAACCAGAGGTGAGGCACGTCCAGCTCAGGTATCTGTATATCGCCAGTTACCCAAAGCGGACCACGCGGAAGCTGATATGACACTCTCTCGTTCGATCTGTTTGTCCTTGGGGTACGATATTTGGCTCGACTGGAGGCAGCTCAGGTCAAGATAGGCGAATAGCGAGTTAGAACTGGTATGTCTGGTGAGCTGACAGAGGCAGAGCGTGGTATTATGGGCCCAAGAGTAGGAAGAGGAGAAGACGGGGCAGCGGTCGGTCTGAATGTAGATATCCTGCTCCTTGATGAGGTCCTATAGATTAGGCGCGTGAGGACCAGCGGGAGAGACGAAGGTTTCAGAGCAAATGAAGGTGAAGGAGACTGCAGGTCGAGGACGACTTGTAGAATGAAGAGACGGTGAAGATTGCTGCCACAACTGCGATGCCTCGAGCCAGACGATCAAGGAGACGTGGTACCACGCGAAAGGAGATGGAAAAGCAAATCGACGGGAGCAGTACACAAGCAGTTTTTTGTAAGGAGAAGAGAAAGACGATGGAGCTACAGAAGATTGAGCATTAGGGATAGCTGGCTAAATGAGATCTCCTCACTCTATGCTACAGTACGCGGCTTTTCCTAACTGGCGGTGTGGACACGCCTTCACTCCGTGATGCCGCCACTTCGCTTGCAAACACACATCAAGCCGTCCAATACGGAAGCGGTGAAGGCTATATATCCACATAGTTCTGTAAGTTAAGGCCTCAAGGCGGTGAAGGGAAATCCTGGGCATCCCTCACCAACCAGATCCAATCCCGCAATAGCTCGAAGGAGAGCCGACAGTCTACTCTGTTGAGCAACAACGTCAGCCATTCCATGGTCGATTCGGCATTTGTACATTGTCCGCGGGCTGGAGACCTCAGGGGCCGATAATTGGTATCCTCGTGGAGACCGGTCCGTAAAGCGAGTCGCCAATCCCATTCCATGTCATAGTCAGGCGCGTTTCGCATGAATGCAAGTCCTACCAACGAGGCTACTATATTATCGAGTGAATATTACCTAGAGATTTAGCGCTCGCACCGCTTCATTCTAGTTGGCCGAGGGTAACACCTCCGATTGTTGTTCGTTGTACTGCGCGCTCCGTAGCATGTACGGATCGTCTTCGTCAAGTCTACAGGAGATAATGAAAAAGAACGACCCGTAGCTTTCCAACTTCGGAAAACAGATTGGTACCAAGGAGATTTGTACTACCCTCCATGCCGAAATCGTGGTATTTTCTGGCGGCATATGGTGTAGCGTGACATGGTCAAAGAATTGCCGCAACAAGGTGTATTTCAAAGGTGTCACTTGGGCACTAGCCATGGCATGCAGGACTCCGCAAGTGTATGCTCTGATGTTGTGGCCTCTGTGAGCGTGCCAAAATTCCTGGGTGGCTTCCACGCTAGGGGCCGTGGTGCGAAGGCGGCGACACGCGTCTTCGACTTTGTCAAGGGATACAAAGTAGTACCCGAGTTCGCTGGCCGGTCCATCATATATTGCACCATTGCTCTTGGAGGCAATGACCTTCAAATCGAGGTCTACTAGAATAAATGTATGCTTGTCGGAGAAGGCGGGGAGGAAGAACCCGGTGAGTCTCTTCCAGGGAATGCTGTATTGGCCGTATCTCATTGCGCCCCCACTAGGCATCTCCGAGCGACAGCAACGCCCAATCTTGGGGAAACTGGGGAGGAGGAGGTCCAAGTCCGTGAGTTTGTCCACGATTTGCTGGGCTGAGGGCCGAATGGCTCGGTTTGGATCGAGCATGATCCTAGTAAAGGCAAGAAGGGTCTTGTGTTTCCAATCGCACTGCGAAGACAAATGGAAATGCCATGCAGATGTTGCTTCTACATTCCGGGTAAAGCTACGATGGCCGTTCCCAGTGGTCGCCCAATATGTCTTCAGATCGGACAGGCGAACCTCGTGAAGAGCCGAGAGTATTTCGACAATTATGCAACCAAGCGCGTAGATATCGGTTGCTCTATTGCGTGGTTCAAAATTCAGGATCTCTGGGGCTGCGTAACGGGCCGTCCACGCAGAAGGGCGACCCGTTGTAGTTGAAATACATTCATCCGAAAAGTCTAGACTAGCGAGGGTAAGACTGAGAGGATCGAGCTTGGGCTTTATGATCCATACCTGAAACCAAAGTCCGTGAGCAGAATGTTATCTCCGTGTATGAGGATGTTCTGAGGCTTCAGGTCTTCGTGTCTGTAACAGGTCAATGTCCTTGCACAAAATATGGGTACCGTGAGCCGGCCTTTCAATTTTCTGAGAGCTCCGTGCGCACATTCCAGCAAGCCTCTTTATATGAAAATCTACTCACCGAATTTTCTTCTCGTGAAGGTAGTTCAGGGCACTGCATAGACATCCGAGGCCGCGATGTAGAGTATCGGACTGTGCCGGCGACAAATCAGGCAAGTCTAAGAAAGTAGCAAGATCCATATCAGCAACAGGCGACGAGAGAATGGCCACTGAGTCGTAATCGGAGTAGCTTCCCGTGAATTGCACGCAATGCCGATGATGCACCTGGCGCATTACATTGATCTCTCGAGAGAATGCCTCGAAAAGCTTCCTCTGGGCGTTCATCTGCTTCGGTCTTCCTATCCTCTTGCGCACGCACACCAGCGGCTGTGGTCGCGTTGGTAGAGTCACCTGCTCAACGATCCCATGTCCTCCCTCGCCAAGGATCCTGTCACTTCTCACAACCTCTTCGCCATCCTCGAACACCAGATGGTAGGGCTCTACCAGCGGATTCATCTCTCTGGCATCCAGGGAATCATAGTTTCCTTCTTGCATATCCGCAAATTTCTTCTCAGCGTGGGGGTCCTTCAAAAGCTGCCGAAGCGTCTGCTTGGGAAATGGAAACCACAAGTCGGTCACTCCGTGCTTGATGAAAGTGTCGTAAGCATCGGCCCTATCCACAGCCTGAAGGTAAGATGCCAGTTTAGCAGAAGTATGTTGCGTTTGTCGGCTATTCCATGATATCGTTTGCGCCAGTTCGAGGTCGTCAGGAGGCCGTTCCCGGCTAGCTAAGGTGGCTGAAGTCATATCGGACGATTGGAAGGCCAGCGATGGATGTCCAAGAGCTTGGAGGCATGAGTGTCGCCTTCGATCTGGAGCCTTTCGAGTAATGCAGAGCACGTAGGGTGGACGTCCATTCTCACCAGCGAGGCTGAGGGATCAGATTGATGAGCAGCGCCAAGCCTCCCAGAGGTGAGATACTGATCGCTTACGCCTCCTGTTTTCGTCGTAGCCCCTCACGTGCGCCCCGCGTGCACCTTCCCAAGTAATCGCCTATCTGCATCGTCGCATGCCAAAGCCAACCTCACGCCGCCATTCTCCCTGCAATGATCATGGCTAATACGGTTTTCTCTCTTCCCCTTCACCGTCCCTCGACGACCACTTTCCCCGACTTTCTCCCACCTTAAACCCCCCGACAGCGTCCTCAAGACCGCCCAACACTGTTCAAGATGCCTATCCAAGTCTCTCGCATGACCGAAGCCGACATCGACGGCGCAATTGATACAATTCAGCAAGCGTTTGCCGAGGACCCCTACAATCGCTGGGTGTATCCCGACCGTTCAAAGGCAAGCCCCCATGCCATCCTTTGCTTCCGACCCCGCTGACAACGCATTCAGATCTCGCTCACGCGCAACCGCGTCTCCCTGACCCTCCGCTGCCGCTGGGGCATCCAACACGGCCTCTTTCATGTCGCACGCGACACCTCGAACCCGTCCAAGATCCTCGGCTGCGCCATGTGGCTCCCACCCCACCCTCCGTCACAACCCCAGTCCTGGTCACTCTACCTCTCCTTCTGGTGGCTCTGGCTATCCCAAATCCGGATGAACCTGTGGTACGGCCGGGGCGGGCTCTCCACAAAGCGCTACTGGATATGGAAGGCGCGGCAAGCCGAGGCGCAGGAAGAGCTCTGGACGAGTGAGAAGGGGTACTATTTCTGTAATATCGTCACGGTGCTGCCGGAGGCGCAGGGCAAGGGTGTGGGGAGGGCGCTGATGGAGGAGGTGCTCAAGCAGGCGGATAAGGAGAGCGTGTGGTGTTATCTGGAGAGTAGCAGGGAGGAGCCGAACGTGGCGATTTACGAGAAGTTTGGATTCAAGCTGGTGAGGGAGATGGATTGCCGGGATGGGGAGGGAGAGGACGGGAAGATTACGCTGTATTGCATGATGAGGGAGCCTAGACCGGTTGGGGACGAGACGGAGCGTGGCGATAACTAGGCGGGCGATCCTGTTGAAGGGGCAGTGTCGACGTGAGGGGTGGTGACACAGGATTTCGGCACATGATGCGCTTGGGAGGGTGTACAAGGCACTTGCACTACACAGCGGGATGAATAACTTGCATCAATTAGAGACGGTGGTATCTCATGGGTAGCCCAAGCACTCTAAAGTCTGCTCATCCCGCAGCACTCAAATCAACCAATTCCTCAAATCTCCACTGCTCCTCCCTAGACGCCTCCTCAACCCTCCACTCCTCCTCCTTCGTCGGCCCCTCGTCCCACCTAACCCCGTCCCACCCCTCAAACACGCTCCTCGCCGCCGCCTCCCTCCCAACTCTCTCGTACGTGCTCACAATCCGATACGCGCCCTCCATAGCATCTAACAACATCTTATCGTTGCACCGCATAATCTCATTACTAACGGCCTGCAGCACCCTCGGCGCTATCCCCTCAAACAACCACATATTCGGAATCAGCCTTACAAATGCGAACCACCAGCCTATTATGATGAGGGCGCGGGGCTCGCGCGAGCGGACGAGTGCGAAGAATTCGGGCGTGAGGAAGGTGGGCAGGACGAAGATGCGCACGTAGAGGTCCGGATTGAGGTGATAGTAGTAGAGGGAGAGGAAGATGGGAGAGAGAGCGTGCAGGGTTGGCACTAGTGTGGGCCTGTGTAGGTCTAGTGGTCCTGTTTCCGACGGGTCGACGAGGGTCTTTAGGAGCGCCATAAGGGGCGGAGGGAGGAAGGCCGGCGAGGGGATCATCCAGGAGGGGTTCTTTCTCCATTTAACGGGTGCGTGTGGCACTTTCCCCGCGCTCATGAGCTCCTGTGGGCGGAACGGGAGATTCGACATATCCAGTCCCGCAGGGACAGTTTCAAATAGAGGCGGATCGTACGTGTTGGGTGGGTTGGGGTGGACGGGATCCTCTCCAGGGGGCCGAGTATTCGCGTAGAGGCGAGGATCGGGCGGCACGGTGATGATTGGTGGTGGAGGCAGCGTTCTCAGCTCCCTTTTGAAGAGTGGAAAGACGGTGAGCTTCTCGATACCAGCGGCCCATTTCAAGCTCGCTAGGACGCGAAGGCCCTGCATCATGGAGAGTAGAGAAGACAACCAGGTTAGCCAGGCCGAATCATCGCAGAGGACCTCTGGCGGAGGCACCATGATCATCATGAAAGTAGACGTGATCAGGAGAGTTTCATAATTCTCCGACGTAATATTCGACAACGCTTTGCTGTATGTGCCGAGGGCCTTTTGACGATACAGCACAGAGAGGTTCTTCGCCTGAGCGTTCGGTCGGAAGGCGTTGCTATGGGAGGCGGAGATGCTTAGGATCGCATAAAGTAGGTAGTCCCGAGAGAGCGACATCTTCGGTACCCAGTCGCGATTGAGGGCGTGAACCGCTTCATCTTCCCGGAAACTCAAGGTCGGCCAGACGGATAACTTATAGTGGTGTAGCAGCTCAAGGTCAATTTTCGAAAGCTGACCTGAGGATGTAACCGTAGCTGGGGTGAGCCAGGGCGCCACTTGGAAAGCATTTTCGTTGGAGTCGCTTTCGCCATCTGGGGGCGGAGTCCATGATAGTGGATTCTCCGATGGTGGACTGGTTGATGCCGATTTGGACTCCTGAGGGTAGACGCATTCTAGCTTTCGGACCGTGCAATATCCGCAAGCTGGTTGACCTTCGTCGCACTGCAATGCGTTACTAAACCCCATCCGAGCGACCATGAACGGAGTAATTTACCTTAACCTTCTTCCTTTTACATGACAGGCATCCGCCCCGAGACTTCTTATGCGGCCGTTTGCTCACAAATCCGGCGCTGCGACGAACCATGAGGATGACTGGTAATCTATCAAGCTGGTTAATAGCAGTCTACAATTAGCAAGGACGCGTTAGAGGGGGTGAGGATCAAGGGATGTGTGATCTGTGAAGTGATGCTTAACCTAGACGATGCTCAAAGGATGCCTAGCGCTGCACTTAGATGCCTTGAAGTGGCTTAGATAGAAATGATTACGTCATGACTTGAATTAGATAAGCTTACAGGAAGTCTACGATTCCGACATCGTCGCGCCGCTAAAAGAGGAAGCTTGACAATGTGCAATGTTAGGAAAGGATTTCGCGAGAGAAACATTACGCCAAGCTGCTCCTTGCCTCAACTCCTTATAGCCGCGAAAATGGGGAAGTAGCCTGATAAAACCGATACGAACTCCGAAAACGGAAAAGCTTGCGAGGATATGTATGCCCAGGACGCTCATTCCACTCACTTATGTTCCACGATTCCACGCTCCGTATCGCCGCTTGAAACGCTCAGCTTCTTGTTCTCCTTCGGCACATACTTTGTGGGCTGCAAAACCAACAGTAGAACAAGCACAACGAACATCGGCACGGCGTCAAAAACGTAGAGTGTCCACTCGTGCGCAATCAGATACGATGCGTTGCCCATGGCGTATTCGATGACGCGAAAGATGCAGCGGAGGAGGATCAACGAGCTTACGCTGTAGAGCATCCAGAGCACCTTCTTCCAATCGCCACTCGCGGCGCTGTGCGGTGTATCCCGAGCTTTCCGGTCCATTCGAACGCTGAAATCGAAAGAAGCGATGAGGAAGAGGACGAAGGTTGTGACTTGGAGTGCGAGACCGGCGATTACGATCTTCTCGCCAGCAAGAGCGAGCTTGAGCTGCATAGAGCCCATGATAGATGCACCTGTAGGGGATCAGTATTCTAGTCTTCACGAGGAGCTTGCGTCTTCGGTAGCTTACCTAGCCCCTGGAGGACGAGCGTGCTGATGTCCGCCCCGACGAACAACCGTGTGTACCATGTCGGCTTGATGAGGGAAACATCTTCTCCTCCGGCCATTCGGACAGTCCGTCCCAGCATCATATATATCGTGGCGGCGAAGAAGAGCGGTCCGACCAGGAGAAGGGTCCCCTGGACGATGAAAGGCGCCCATGATTCGTTGTCGTAGTGTGAGCCGATACGTGCCCCAAAGCCGCCTATTTCACCTGCAGAGCAAATATTAGCGGGAGTTCGAGATTGGCATAGAGCGGACGTCGACGAACATAGTGTCCCTATGATAACGTAAATGACGATGTGGTTCCTGAGACGCAGCCACTGCCAGAAGTGTAGGACAGCCATTATAGAAAATATGATGAGAGCGATGATGGCGCCGACAAGGGAAGGGACGTAGCGAAACATCTCCCAGTCAAACTGCTCCGACTTGGGTGGATTCGCCATAGTGACGCTGGCTTTGAGATGGAACGGGCGGTACTAGAGAGAACTTCCAAGCAGTCAACAAAGAAGCAGGGAGAATGGGATGAGCTTTCCTCTCGACGGTTGAGACGATGCGAATGAACAAAAGAGCAGACATTCTCCCTAAATACATTGTGGCACTTGTCCAAGCACCGTGATGTTGTCATGAAGAGTCGCACTCGCTATGCTGAAGCTCGCAATCGCTAAGCTGACCTATTCTGGAAGGGCTCGGTAGATATGAGAGGTTTAGAGGTGCCCAGGAGATCGCTCCCCTCAAAGGCCAGCGCCCAGTGGTCCGTTAGGTTCGCATCGTGAAGGTGCTGGTCTGAGCTTTCGCGCTAAAATCGCATTCGCTGCAACCACCAATCAGCGCATACTATGGTTCCTCTGAGAATTGCGATCTATTCAAGTGCTAGAAATTCACTTGGATAAGATGGATGCGTATCCCGCGAAAGTGGACTGAAGCAATTTAACACAACCAAACTTGCATGAGATGGACCAGACGTGAAAGGTGTAAAATGTGTGAATGCTATATGGTATTTCGAACCAATGGCATCAGGTAAGGGTAGACTGCAGAGAAATGACGGAAGGCTAATGCATGATAGGAAAGAATGAAGCCATGAAGTCTATTCGCCGCGCATGACAGGTTCGCAAACCTCGCCCACGTAGTGAGTGTGAGACCAAAGTGCAATGGACATCTAGCCCGATCCTGTGCTGTACCGTATGGGTGGTCCACGGATGTTGGCAAGGCAGTCCCAAGGTCGTGTGGACACTGTCGTCCTACCGTGAACTCTCCCCAAACGCCACATCTGTCCTCAGAGTTGAGACAGACTCAGGCGGAAGGGCTTGATTCTTCGCGATGCTTCGAAAGTTGGAGGCCAGCGTGGCCTAAGGACGTGCAGGTGGGCGATGGGTGAAAGAAAGTCCGGTCAGGGATGAAGCTTAAGCTTAGCGCGCTTACATAATCCGACTTTTCGAACGCACACGTTGCGGTTGCCAGAAGGCAGCTCCTCACGGCCCCCTCGTCCATCCCTCATCTCCAACTAATTCCACACCACCGCGCCTTCACTTCTTTTGTCTCCTTTGTCTGCTGCCGGGCCCATTGAACCGCAATCATGAGCGGCCGTAAGTGCTCCCCGCCCCGCGCAATTGCAGCGCTGGCAATTGTGCGAAGAGTCTCCGCACAGCTGGCTAACATGTCGGCGCCATGTAGTACGGTTCCTCGACCTTGTCAAACCCTTCGTCCCCCTCGTCCCGGAGATCCAGCTACCGGAGAGCAAGGTTCCCTTCAACAACCGGCTGGTATGGACGGGTCTCACGCTCCTCGTCTTCCTGGTCATGAGCCAGATGCCGCTCTACGGCATTGTCTCCTCAGACACGTCCGATCCGCTATACTGGCTGCGTATGATGATGGCGAGTAACCGAGGAACGCTGATGGAGCTGGGTATAACGCCAATCATCTCGTCGGGCATGGTTTTCCAGCTCCTCGCTGGCACTCACCTCATTGATGTCAACCTGGACCTGAAGTCGGACCGCGAGCTCTACCAGACCGCGCAGAAGCTCCTCGCCATCCTCCTCTCCTTCGGTCAGGCCGTCGTCTATGTCATCTCCGGTCTCTATGGCCAACCGTCCGACCTCGGCGCCGGTATCTGCGTGCTCCTCGTCATCCAGCTGATAATCGCCGGTTTGATCGTCATTCTCCTCGACGAGCTCCTCCAGAAGGGCTATGGTCTTGGTAGCGGTATCTCTCTATTCATCGCGACTAATATCTGCGAGTCCATCATGTGGAAGGCCTTCTCCCCGACCACCATTAACACCGGTCGTGGCCCCGAATTCGAGGGTGCCATCATTGCCCTTGTGCATCTGCTGTTCACCTGGCCGAACAAGACTATTGCTCTTCGCGAGGCTTTCTACCGCCAGAATCTCCCCAACGTAATGAACTTGCTGGCCACCGTCGTCGTGTTTGGCGCCGTCATCTACCTCCAGGGCTTCCGCGTCGAGATCCCGGTCAAGTCTGCCCGCCAGCGTGGTGTCCGCGGCTCGTACCCCGTCCGTCTTTTCTACACCTCCAACATGCCCATCATGCTGCAGTCGGCTCTCTCCTCCAACGTCTTCCTGATCAGCCAGATGCTGTTCTCCCGCTTCTCGGACAACCTCCTGGTCCGCCTCCTCGGTGTCTGGGAGCCGCGTGAGGGATCTGCCCAGCTGTTCGCTACCTCTGGCATTGCCTACTACATGTACGTCTTTATTCTCGCGATTGTCGTTAAGCACTAACATAGTCAGGTCCCCACCTCTCAGCATCACTGAGGCTCTCTCCGACCCGCTTAAGACCGCTATCTTCATCGTCTACATGCTCGTCGCCTGCGCCGTCTTCTCCAAGACCTGGATCGAAGTCTCCGGCTCCTCTCCGCGCGATGTCGCCAAGCAGCTCAAGGAACAAGGTCTTGTGATGGCTGGTCACCGCGAGGAGTCCATGTACAAGGAATTGAAGCGCGTTATCCCTACGGCTGCAGCTTTCGGTGGTGCTTGCATCGGTGCTCTCTCCGTTGGTAGCGATCTCCTCGGCGCTCTAGGCAGTGGAACTGGAATCTTGCTGGCTGTCACTATCATCTACGGATACTTTGAAATTGCGGCCAAGGAGGGCGACATGGCCGGTCTCAAGGGCATGGTCATGGGCTAAGTGATCTTTCCTCCGGGAGAACGAGGAAGAGGATTGGCGCGGGTTGATATTTTCTTTTGCATGCATTGGAGAATGAAGCGGTGGTTGTTGAGGTGCCACACGAGCACCGTGTAAAATACAAAGCAGGCATCGTATGCTAGAGGGCTTTTCTTTCGTTTCGGGTTCTCGCCGGGCTGGGCTGGACGGGGCTAGGTCGGGCTTAAAAGTGATATCCCAAGCGCGGTGCTATGGATGGATCGAAATGTACGTCTTCCTGGTTAGATGTCAACACGAAAAGTTGAAAAGCGTAGCTTTGCTCGTTCACAAGGGCATGGTGCTATGAGAATGGCACAGTCATGTAGAGAGTCTGGTGCTAACGTTGAGTATGCGCTTGAGTACATAGATGCAGCGTGAAGTCAATGCGACGCGAGATAAAGAGCCCACGTACGACGCCCTCTGAGCGCGCATCCGAGCCCATAGAGCAGGGACGTATATATATGCTCGAAGAGGTCCTTGAGGGATGTCGGCATCGACAAAGAACATCACAGTGAGGATAATCGCGCTCAGTCTGGGAGCAGAGGCTTCAGTGGCTTTGATGAGGGAGATGATCTAGGGTGAAGGGAAAGCTATAGTTAGGAGAAGGGGTCTAGATACGACGATGAGAAATGGGATAGCTCAGTATTGGCTCATTATCTTCTACAGAGGAACTTGAACTGTCTAGGTGGCTATCTGACCTACTTCATAGACGTGCCGAATTGCTGGCCACAAGTTGGAGTCGGTTTTGCTTGTTCAAGGTTCCCGAACATGGGTATTAGACTGTGTACAAAAAGTTTGAAGCCCGGAGTTCGTAGGTAGGCTATGAGACAGGGTGCGACGAAGATAGGAGGGCATGAAGAAGATAAAAGAGAGGATCCACAAGAAGTGGAGAGCGAAAGGAGACGCTCGACGGTCCTGCCTTCGCGTCGCTGGGGAGGTTGTTCAGGAAACGGGAGGAGCCACCGCTCGGAGGACGATGTCGTTAGACTAGGAAGCCCGCTCAAAGTGAGCTTCTTAGGAGCGAGCGGAACGCTGTTCCACAGCGGCGCGAAGAGAGAATTGATAGCGGTAGCAAGTTGATCTGCATTGGGAGGCTTTTAAAAGCTCGATGCTTGAGAGTATAGCGCTGGGACACCGACGCGTCCGTTGGGCTGATAAGGAGACCGGATGCGAAGAAAAGGTTGACCACATGTAGTTCTGCCTGGCCCTGATTGAAAACGTTCGGGGCCGACGTAGAACTTCGCGCCGGGCGCTCGCGAGACTGAGACGGAGGCTCAGAACAGGCCTAGTGACGACAGCGACCCGTCGAAATTCCGCGGCTCTCGAACACCTCGGGTGCGCGTTTTGAAGGAAGTTGAGACAATATAACAGCAATGAAAGCAGAACCTTTGGGATGGGGTCGGCCGTTCATAGTGGGTAGCGGGAAACCTATTTCATGATGCTGGATGAGACCGAGGCCTCGTCCAGCTACCAGGTAATCGCAGCCTCATCTGTATATGTGAGCTTCGTTTGGGCACTAGACCTCTCAGATTATACTTGTCCGGCATACTTCATACTACTGCCCACTGCACGGAAGGCGTAGTGCGAAGCATGCCTGTTGAGAGCAAGAGAAACCGTCTCAAATCACCTATGCCGCAGCCTGTTCGAGTATGGACGGATCATACCAGGACCAACGCTTACAGACCAGCTGTTTGGAGAAAATCATCCTTCCTAGTCGTGGGTCGCTACGAAGCAGTATCGCTGAAGTGCAGGACGGAGAATCAGCGACGCTCCTACCGGACTCGACGCCGCGAAGACGTCCTTGGCTGTGCTTGGAAACGTTAAGGGATGGATCGATAATTGACTGCAGATAGAGAAGGATGTAGCACTCCCTCCGTCCAACAAGCCCTCACAATACCATCGCATGCATGCGCTCCTTCGCTAGATACTAACAACGCTCACAAACGCGCTGCTATTTTCATGTGACAAGCCTGCGGTTCGGACAGCACTGACACTCCTGCGCATACCGCGCCTGCAGCAAGCTCAAGCAGTTCCTCGATCAAGCCGTCGCGTTGTCTCGAATCCTTCGCTGCACGAGCAACGAATCTTCCGGCTTCGAGAAGGTCTGTTGGGTCCTTCGCACGCGCGCTCGATTAGTCCTTGGGGTGAGTCCGATCAGCACGTGGGCGCTCAGGCTGCCGTCCCGGAGTCCGAAGGATATAGACGCAGCGCTCCGCCGCCTCAGCCTCGAACAGAAACCTGACATTGGAACGAAATCCTGACGTGGATAATGGGGCCGTTTCCGAGTAGGCGGGCACTCAATATAGTCAATGAAAAAATCTGACTTGCAGCTATAGCTTCTAGAGAATGTCTCGTAGCGACCGCTGGAGTGAGCCATGATATGGCCCCCGCTGGAGTAGATGTCGTGGTAGTTGAAGGCGCCCTTTGACGTAGGAAGGTGGGAGTTTTCTGTGCTTCGCTTTTCTGACTAAGCTGAAAGATAGAGACGAGGAGAGTAGGACAAGACGATGGACGGAGAGCGTGCGATGAAGGGCAATTCCAGCGCTGGGATCCGCATCGGCGCGAAGCCATGCGGAACCTTCACGACCCCAGGCATCGACCATGACTTTGAGCGCCGCCTCTCTCACTGTGGTGTGTTCTGTCGTTCCGAGTGGCCAACGCAACCGAGTTACAAAGGACCGCTCGGCGCAGGTAAGCTTCCTCGTAGGACAGCATGTGCATGAAGCCTGGCATCTGCGACGAAACGGGAAGGTAAACTGAAAGGAGACGACGCTGGATCCGCGGTGAAGCTGCAGCAATCAGCCTGAGAAGGAGAGATGACACGACGGGAAATAGCAGCAGCAGACGCGGGAGAAGCAAAAAGCTATTTGGAGATGAAACAAGGCCGTTCAGCACGGTAAACCCTCGCTGCATCGTGGAGATGAGCCTGGGGATGTGTGAAGCGATCTGTTTGAAACGGTTCAGGAATTCCTGGCTTGCTGAGGTGGTGTGCTTCGTAAAGCAATGGAGTAACACTACGGCTGCCGACGGGACTTTTGCTGCATCATCAGCCTGTCCATGTAAAGGCAGCCCGCCGGTTGGGACCATGCCGACAAACAGCGGTGTTCGCCGCCGTGTGAGAGGGCTGTCGTTTGAGGGCAAATATCGGGTCGCCGGACGGGCGTTCTACGATCCTAGGTGATCTTGCCCAGCCAAATATAGCACTCCACTAGGATCTCCTAAGGTCGGCAGCGCAGCGGTTGCGGGTGACTGTTGTTTACGATCGCAGCTTGGCAGAATAGAGAAGGAGGCTTCAGGCGGTCAGCTAGGAACTCGGATACGTATAAACGAGAGATCGTCGAGGCGGCCGTGTGGGATGATTTAGGCTGGGGGAACAATATGTTGGTGAGACAGGCTGGCGACTCATCGGATCTGTGGCTGCAAGAGGACAGCTGCAGACTCCGTATCCGCGGATTATTTCCGTGTTGTACCGTTGGAGGATTCCTGCGTGGAGAAACCGGCTGTCGTACACTTGTAAGCGCGTAACGTTCGGACCGAATGGCAACCTTGGAAAGATTGATACTCAAGTCCATGCGACGGCGACGTCAGCCACTTGCATGCACGCATCCCCTTCCACACGGTCGGCAGGAGACGGCCAAGCGCTGCATGAAGGAGATTTAGAGGTGACTTGGGCGCGCCACTGCACATTTTGTAGGACTCACACAGGCGAAGGTCTAGTACGCAGATCCTTGAAAACCAAGGACGAAGATTGGCCGGCTACGGCTAAGTCGGGGTGTGCTTCCTACATGAAGACAGGCCTCTTACGGTGGTGTTACTGCAACCAGTAAGCATAAATGTAGGTTGACGGGGTCCGACCTCGGCAGTGAAGGTAATAGGCAGCTGTTGTATAAAGGGCTGTAATATCACCGAAGCCCACACATCCGCAACATCATGCGCCCGTGCAGACGCCTGATTCTTAGTTAAGGATGCGTCGTTCCTCCTCCCGTGTTGCAACGATCAACCGGCGGGATCGTCGTAAGCTGAAGTAATGTAACGCGAAAATTGCACCTGGCCGGGGACAAGGACTATTCCGGGTGATTATCGAGCGGCAGGGCGAGGGCAAACACGACTGGTAGTGGAGTGGTGGAGTGGTGAGGCGCTTTGGTGTAGAGATGCGCAGCGCTTGCAGGAAGGTTGACCTTGCATAGTGGAGAGACATGGATGTCATCTCTGTCGCCGGACGATCAACCCCGGCCGAAGAACAGTTTCATCACCGGCGAGGATGGCAAGCGATTGAACACGACGTGGCCGTGTTGCAAGATGTACCTCCTGTCGTGGCACCAGACTGATTTGGTGGAATAAGACTCCGTAAAGGGGAACGGCGTCCCACATGAAGGCAAGCCCGACAATACTTGGTTCTGCGAGCGACCTAATATGCGAGTTGCTCCCTTCCATGTTGCACAAACTGCTGGCCCGCCTCCTGAGTGGTTGGCGAATTTCGCTGGTCAGCAGCAACACCCGCGACACCAGGCTTGTCCAGGACATGACTCCTCTGCATGATCCATGGGTTGGTTGGAGGCTCAGAGCGAGCTCAATCTCCATGCCTCCTCGGGTTTGTCACAGTCGCTTGCATGTGCGGACCGCTGCGCCATGGAAGATTCTGCTTGCGAAGGCGCGCATGACTGGCAGATATTGATAGGCTGCATGCGCCGTGAGGGCACCGAAGGACGCTCACCGATTTCCGGATTGGGCGCCAATCGAAGACTGAGGAGAAGACAGTGGGGCGCCGGATGATTGGCTGAGTGCTGAGTCAGGCCCAAAACTGTAAAGTGATGGATGGTGCCGCAAGCCCCATGAACATTAAAGTCATGGATTCGGCGCCGGCTGTCCGCAAGTGAAATTTCAGTGTTTGGCCTGCCTAGACAGAGTCTAGAACACGTAGCATTATAAGTCCTGGCAGATCTCCACACATACAAAGGTTAATGCAGCCGGCCTTCCGCTGGTACGAAATCTACCGATGCCACTTGTGCTCGTCTCGCTTCCTGCGTCCCTAGTCGGGCTTGTGTAACCGGACAAGGACGGAGGTAGGCGGTTTCGATGGCTTCCGTTCGTTTTCGACGGTGACGCACTGCAGCACCACTATGCCGCCTCGCAAGGCACGCATTGTCGCACGCTCAGGTCCTGAGCAGCCGGAAGGGGCTCCAAATAGCTCGTACGGGTGGAGCGCTAGATGGGGATGCCAGCGCAGGGGCTTGCGAAGCGTGAGATGGCTAGGGGCGGCGTCGTTGACAAAGCCGCTCATGCCGCAGCCATTTTGATTTTTCTAACAGTCCACGATGCGACGCCACGTTCGGACCCACTCCTCTCGTGGGACGAGGGTACAGTACGTCATAAAGGGTTTCTTCCCGAGCTGCAGATTGCCGGGCTGAGGCTGGGCTAGGTGGAGCATTTCAAAACTGCTGGCCCCGCACATGCTTCGGTAGACTGACCAACGGATCCTGGAGGCGCTGCTGAAACCACGGCTCATGCCCTTCACAATTTTGATTGACGAGCCTCCGCAGGCGCTGAAATCAACAATGCTGTCGTGGCTGTCAGTGTGCCGCCCACCTCATCTCGCAACCTGAGATGCCGCAGTAACATGCGAGACGCAGGTCAGCGTCCAGCTCGAACGCGATCCGATACCGAACCAGTTGCGTGTGCACTGGCAAGCCAGCCATGACAATCTCGAACATGGTCCACGGGCCGACAACTTCCAGGTTCCAGCACATTCGTCTCGTGATGCACAAGCGGTACGACTGCGAGGCAATTATCCACAGAGGATTTGGGAAGCCTAAGCTGGGCCATTTGCAACCTTGGTCCCGCGCCGACGTGTGATGCGTGGGATGTGCCCGATAATGAGCGGATACATGGCATACGACTCAAGCCATGCTGCATATTTGCATTTGGCCCAGGAAGTGCCGCCTGCAACGCCGTGCTTCCGCCTGCGCCTCTCCTGCTTCGCTGACCAGATCGGAGGAGAGTATATTGCTGCGCATCTTGCAGTTAGTTGAGTGGGCCTGCCCAAGGGAAATAAGCGCATCTTGCTCACAGCCAGTGGCGTGAAGAAGCTGCCATTGGCCTTTCTTATTGGATTGCGTCAGCACGAGGCATCGGCATCAGAAGTTCGATGGCGTTGGTCTTGCAGCCAGGCGAACGTCAACAAGCGGTGCAGTGATGATGCACCCATGCACGTCCACAAAATCGGTTCGCATGCACTGTTTTTGTCTGGCCCGCCTTCTCCAGATGGCGACAAGACACGAGGCCCCTGACATGGCCAGTTCGTTTGCCCGCCGCCTGAATCCGCCCTTGCCCGCGTCGACCGCTGTCGATCACCCAGACGGGACGATACCAGGGTTCATCGGCGCTTCGGCTGCATCGCACAAGCCACGCCCCGGGGATTTCTCGTTATCGAGTTATCAAAAACGGTATTACCGCTTCGAGCCTGGTCACCGTGGGAGCTCGCCCGAGGGCATGTCTCGGTGACCTCTGCGGTTGGGACAGCCTCAGGTGGCCAACATCGCGGTTAGCGAGTCCATCCGGCTGTGCATATGGGATCGCTTTATCTCAGTAGCGGCAGGCATCACGAACCCCTTAAAGACAATAATTGGGGCACGGCGAGTCGCTGGAGGTGTGTCGGGGCGCCGACGGTGGCAACGCTGCACAATATCGAACTCGACTCGGAAATCTTCATGGCAGCGAGGGCACGGTTTGGGCGGCGGCCTATAGTAATTAGTCTCTATACATTATGCACGCTGAGGAAACACGTACAGGCGAGGCAGGCGAGGGGCAAAAGCTGTCAACAAGCGTCCTGGCACTGCACCGAAGTGAACGCGCGTTTTGCCATGACGGCTTCCCGTCTCACAAGTCTTTGCCGGGAGCCTGATCACGCTGTCAGACGGGTTGGGTTTGTGCTGGGAGGACTCGGTGTCGTGTCCGTATTATTCACGCCGGTGGCTCGGTGGAGGCAGCTGTAGCGTGCAGGCTGCGCAAAGTTCACGTTAGCATGCTGCAGCGGTTTCAGCGACGGGCTCCACTCGCGATTCCGGTGGAGGAGGCATCGGCGTGCTTTTTCTCGGCGTATGGGCAGGGATGGGAGACTCGAGGCAGCTGGGCGCAATCCGCGGCGATGGCGCGCTCCCACGCTCGGGGGTTGAGGGCAAGCGGGAGGTCGCGGCCGGTGAGCGCAGGACTCGCTCGAGGCTGGAGGGCTGCGGGTGCCGGGCGAATGCGGTGCGCTGATTGCTGCAATTTCCGGTGCGGCGCCGCCGTTGGCTGTGCGACCCCGGCCAGCGCGTGCAGGCGTCTGATGCTGCATCGACAAGAGCATCGCCCTGTGATGGGGCATCATGGGAGAGGCAGGGAGCAGACAGGGAGCAGGCCGGCCGCATGGCGATTTCTGGAAGCGTTCGGCTGGCGACTGGCGAATCAGCGCCGCCCAGCGACTCCCGCCAGCAGGCCCCGATCGCGCTTGGAGGAGGCCGTGGGCCAGCAGCGTGGTTTCGCGGTTTGCCGGCTGCATGCGCGAGTGCGACCCAGCGCGCGGCCACCATTGGCGCGCCCAGGCCTGGGGTGAATAGCGGATGGCACGTCGTCGCGGTCGGTCGCAGTCGTCGCTCTTCCACTCTTTCCGAAACTACTTTCCCCAGCGCCCCCGGCATCCCCTGCCCCCCTGGCGGCGGCGCTGCCTGCCGTTGTTGACACGAGCGCCTGCTGAACCCCCCCTCCACCGTCCTCCCCTCAATAATAGCTGCGTGGTATCACGCCGGCTCACCTGCCGCTAATTATGCCACTCGCTGGCGCGGCTAAACATGGGCGGCGGCCGTCGAGCGTCGAGCGAGGTCGTGCACGTCGTGCACATCCCTCAGCCATGGCCTAGCGGTGCCGAGCGCTGGCCTCGCCATGCACCGTCGTCCTGCTTCCTTCGCTCGTCCAACACGCTCGCGCCGGGCTAGTCGAGCAGCGTAGGAGCAGTTGACCGCCTCGACGGCCACCGCCCACCGCCCCACGCACACGACACCCCAACCCCCAGCCCCGGCCCGCGAGAAGGCCCAGCTGAGTCGCGCCGTACAGCGTATGTACCGGTCCCAGAGCCCGGTCGCACTAGCTCGCCCGGCATCATCGTCCAGCACTGTCTCGTCGAACCCGCCATGCTGCACTCTGCACGGATCTCCGTTGCGCCATGATACTTACCCGCGCGCTCATGGCTCCGTCCGCCGGCCCTGTGATTCGGTCACAATTTGGCTTTTCTTTTCGTCGCCTGCGTCTCCAACCATGACTTCGTTGATCAGCTCCTGCCCGCGTTCCAGCCGTGCCACTGCCACCGGCCGTCACAGCACCGTTCCTCCCCCCAGTCATCCTTGATGGCCCCGTATAGTCAATATCCTTCGCTTCCTGGTCTGCATCTATTCCGCTCTTGGTAGTCTTGCCCTTCTCCTAGCCTTGGTCCTGCCGTCAACCCATGGCTTGGGCCGCGTGGTTGCCGCCTTCCAAAATCTTCCATCCATCCTTCCCAATCTGTCTATATCTCTTGGCACCCCATATACCTATGCAGATGCCCCCATGCTACGCACACCCTCGGGTCTGACTGGTATTTGTGACCCGTTCGACCACCTGACAGCGCTCCTCTACGCAAACTATTTCGACATATCAATCCACCGATGCCCACCATGGCCTATACATTATCACCCTACGAGATGGCCAGCCCCTCCACACACATGTCAGCCTCACAATCAACACGCCGCACCTCACGAAGCTCTGCCAGCCAGTCTGGCTGCCGTGCCTCTCGCATCGAAAAGCCCAGGAGCAACCACAACAGCCCCGGCACCGCTGAGAGGCGGAAGACCACTATCGGCACGAAGCTCTATGCAACGCTGGACGACCACTACAACATGATGATGGGCCTGACCGGAGAGGAGGAGGCCACCGAGGGCCAGCAGCAACCAGCGCCCGCACGACCAATGAGCTGGCACCCGGCCTCCACGCACTTCAACGCCCCATCCCACTCATCAGCAGCGTTCGAACATACGCAACCGCAGGACTGGTCCCGCCATTACGCCGCTTCCTCGAGGAACTCAGCATATGGTTCCGACTTCTACTCTCTATCCGCGAGGAATTCAATGCATGCCGAGCCAGTGCAAAACTACCCGGCCTACCCCAACGGCCACGAGGCACACCGAGGCTCCCAGGAATCCGACGGTAGCTGGCAAACCCCGTCGTATGCTCTGTCTTCGTATTCGACGCCCGCCACCGAACCAATGCCATGGTACCTCCAGGAGTGGGCGCGGAAGAATCAAGCCCAAGCCATGGACTCGCAGCACGGCTCAACCGACTTCCTCCCGATTCAGAATCCGGCAATGGAGCAAGAGCTAGAGGCAGCAGACGAGGAAATGGAAGACTCAGGGAAAGAGTTGGTCGGCATGGGCCTCTATGATTTGCCCGATCCGGCCTTGACCTGGAGCTCGGGGCTCGTCGAAGCTACAGGCAAGGGCTTGAAGCTTGAGGAAACGTGGCAGCCGCCCGAGGAGGAGGACGATGACGATGACGACAACGACGGCGAGGCAGACGATGCGAGCTCAGAGGGCAGCGTCGAGGAGCCACCGCCACCACCGCCCGCACGCCAACAGCCTCAGGTGCCTGTAACCGTCAAGCCTCAAACACCAGGCAGCATGGAGGGCCAGAGCTTCTTCTTCGACGAGGATGAGACCATCAGCAAGGAGTGGTGGTTTCAACAGTTGAAGCAGCCTTCCATGCCAGTGCGGGACGCTGGTATCGGCTACGGCTGGCTGTAAACAGCAGTGCAGGACGGCCGGCCTAGTTTCAAACGATTCTGGTCTGAGCCCACGACACCCATTTTTGGAATTTCTCTTTTTCAGCATTTCCTTTTTCAGCATATAGCATAGCGTTGGTGTTTGGGACATTTGGAAAATTATGGCCACTACAGGACTGACACAGATACCCCTCGCCTTCATTGGCAGTCAGCGAGAGTGGAGCCAGCGGCTCGACTCGCGCGAACCATGTATGTCTCAGCGAGATATGACGCATGTATGAATAGCATAACCATCAAACAACAAGATCTACATCATACACCGACTCCAATCATCACTTGCAACTGCCGTGCCCGTCGCTTGGTACGCCTGCCGCTAACGCCTACCATGACACCGAATCTCACGTCTCGGAAGCCTTCACCGAAGCTGTCTGCGCTACTGCCGAGGCAGCGCAGCCCGCGTGCGAAGCAGCTTAGCACTGTCTCACCTCCGGGCTCGCCGTAGTTTCCTTGTTTCCCCCCAGTTCGCCAGGCACTCCAAGCCGCTTAGCTAGTCTACTGCGCAGTCGTGCTGCATGTCTGCAAGTGAGCTGTCTGGGTGTGTATGCACCGCCCTGAGCTGCGGGGCTGCCTCATTGGCTGCGTACGCGAGTCAGTATCGATAAGAAAATTCGGAGAACTGCGTCGCGCGCGCATTCACGTGCATGCGGTGCTGCGAGTCTGGTCAACCTTGGAAGGAGGGTGTGGGATAGCGCCTCTTTATTTGGTCTTTGCACGACGGTTTGGTACACCAAGGCGATGGGAGTGTGCATGGAGGATAGGCTTGTGGTTACGCCGTGGCGCGGGGCGGAGGAGCTGCGAGAGCTGCGGCGGGATTTGTTCAGTCGGGGAGAGGGTGTGGAGGGGGATGGGAGGGGGAGAGCGGTGGGCAAGGTATGTTTGATTGATGGAAGCTGGAGGCATGAATGTGTCATGCGGGTGGCGTCCTGTGATACTGATGAGTGTGTAGATATTCGCCTGGCGGCTGCGGAAGGCAGAGCTACCCCTTCTGCTGGAATCCACGGCAGATCTCATGGATGCAATACTGCAAGATGAGCAGGATAGACTGCCGCATAACGCTTTGCGGCTTCTGTATGCTACTGCTATCTCGAGGTAGGAGTGCTCATTTCACTAAGAATTCGGAGTTTGGACATCCTTCCACGTCTTGCGGCACTCCGCATATCAGAACTCCAATTGTCATTCTCGTTACCCCTCTACTCAAGAAACCACCCCTCCTCCCGAACAACTCCCGTCATTGCCGCAAATTCCTACATACGCTGCCCGTTCTAAATCTATCCCAGGTTCGTAACCGGCGTATCCGACACGCGCACCGAGCTCTCCCGCGACCGCCCCTCCTGGTTCCCCCCCGAAAAGTCGCTCCAATTCCCAGTCACCCTCCTCGAGACGCGGCACTGCATCGTGCATCGGCACCTCCCCTCGCTCGCGGAGCTAAAGCGCGCTGCGAAAGAGAGCCTCGACTGGCTCTGGGAATGGTATTGGTCGCATCTCGACGCCGCCTTTGCGAGCGGAAGGCATGATGAACCGGGGAGTCTGGGGAGCGCAGAGGTGAGGGGGAGACTGCAGGGCGTGTTGAAGACGTATGTCAAGGAGCGGAAGAGCGAGATCAAGAGTAAGAAGGTGGAGAGGGAGATGAAGGCGGCAGAGGGCGCAGTGGCGAGCTATCTCTTCCTCGATGCGCCTAGATCGCGGACGGAGGGCGTACTTGTGGAGCTCCTAGTCGAGGAGACGACTGTCTTGCCCGTCGACAGGCGGCTCGGGACGAGTATGTCCGGCGCTTTTCTCATCTGGACGCCGTTCCTGCTCGCGCTCTCGGAATCTGCATCCTCCTTTCTTCGGACGCTGCTCGACCGGATGATTAGCGCCATAAGCGCGACGACGTCGAGGGGCACAGTCAGGCCCGAGCTAGACCCGGTAAGAGAAGGTTTGTACGAGTGGCTGCTGCACATCCTCTCCTCGCAAGAATGGCATCAAGCACGCCAGCGCTCGAAACGCCCTCGATCTCGCTCTCTGAATGCTGAACAGAAACTGCGAGACCACGTCCTCGGGCTGTGCTTCGCGGCACCCACGTTCTGGACGCTGAAGCTGGTAGAGGCATTGCTCAAAGAGAGTTCACCGGGACAGGAAGGGTGGCTCAGGATCTTGGAGGCCGCTAAGGGCGACGAGCCCATGGAGAGCGAGGGAGTGCAAGGAGTGGCGCCAGAGCCGGGAGGGGAAGAGATGGAGGTACAGGCCGTTGAAAGGGCACGGTCTCTGTCACTGAGCAACGAAGGTGCTACGGTGATGAAGATGCGGGGGCCGCAGAAGAAGATCGGGCTGTGGAGACCGCAGCCCATTGGCATGATACCCAAGGGATGGGAGCATGACGAATAATATGGGAACGCTCGCAAACGTACTAAAAGGCGTTCAAAGCACTTGAGCCCCGGAATCGATAAGAAACATGCTCCGTGTACGGTACAACTTGGCGTAATACTCAAGGGCGGGAGCATGACGAATGATCCTGGAGACGCCAGAGGTTCTAGTATGGCGGAAGACGTTCGCATCACCAGATATCTCGAGCAAAGAAGCAGGACGCTGCTTAGGCGGCGAATATGCCTGTCTACTTTCTATCATTTCCTCCAATATTTCTGCTAATGTGCACTAGCTGCGCGCGGAGCTTACTAGATCACCCTCTCCCAATACTCTGAAAGCCGCCTGTCCGGGATCATCGGCCGGCTCCCATTTTGGCCGTAGTGGAGATTCGAGTTTACTTTGCCGGAGCTGCTCATCCTGCCCGAGCACGCGCTCGTTCCTTCCCAAAGCCTGCGCGTTGCGCTCCCGTTGTATCCGGCTCATTCTCCGATCTTCAGGCCATGCATCCTCGCCAGCTGCACATCTGGTCTTGACATACCTGTTAGTATCCTATCTTGCCAAGGTAGAACAACTAAAAAGATCAAAATGTTCTTCATGCAACGTCCTCTTACATCATGAGATCCGGGTCTGGCTGCCAGAGCAAGAGATCCCTATCCGCGCTCGCCATGAGATTCGTCCTCGGGTTGTATCCTACGATTGCCGCTTTGCCGTGGCCGGGTAGCGCTTCTATCGGCTCGAGGTAGTTGTTCGCTGTCGGGGCCTTCGCAATGTCCCAGACGAGGAGTCCTTCCTCTCCGCTGCCGCCTACGAGGTATTGGCCATCGGGAGTTGCGCAAACATCACCCTGTCCGAGTGCCGCACTTGTTCCATTCGCTGCGTTTGCGCCGTGGCCTGGGGGTGCTGCTCCCGGGGCGAGGCGACCCGAGTGTCCGGATTTGCGGTAGCAGAAGTGTGTGATCTCGCCTGAGAAGGCATCCAGGACGAAGTGGCCACTGCCCGTTGTGCTGATAATCAGACTCTTTCCATCATTTGTGAACTCCATCTTTGTCCATTCTCCGCCCTGTGGACCCAGGAAGCGCTGCTCAAGTTCCATCAGGTCGAAGCTGGCAAATGGCGGTTTGTCGAAGTTGCGCACGTCGTAGAGAAGAACGGAGTGTGTGGGAGGAGACGCGATGGCAATAACCGTAGCAGAGGGGTCGTAGGATGCAAGATAGGGAGCGTGGAGGTTGAGCAGGCCGTAGAAGTTAGGCGACTGCAGGTTCCACAACCGGACGGTGTTATCGCGGGAGCACGATATGAACTGATCAGAGGAGGGACATAGTCCGATTGAGGTCACCGTATCCGTATGCCCTTTGAAGTAGCGGATGTAGGAGTTGTCGTGCGTAGAGAGGAAGCGAATTGTGTCGTCCACCTTCGTACTGGCGTAGATGATACTCTGCGCATGGTGTGAGAAGCGCGCGAGATGCACGCCGTACTTCTGGCTCTTGAGCTCCTTCGCGTGCTTGCCCTCCTTGCAGTTGTAGATCTGGAGCGTGTCGTCGTCGCGTGCTACGATGGCGAGCTCGCCTGTGTCGTCGAAGTCGAGGGAGGTGATGGAGGTGCTGGGGCTGGGGGATTTGAAGCGCTAACACTACTTTAGCATTCACACATGCGCGATATACTAAAATGGTAGGATAGCTCACTCTCGAAGGCCTAAAGGCTGTTATGACGTCGCTAACTTTCTGCGTCGGAGGGCCTGCTGGGGGTGGAGGGGCGCCGGGAGTGGCTGATCCCGTCGCCATGGTGGTGGTTCGGTGGGCTACTTGCACTCAAGTAGCATCTCTTGGTCGTGGTTGGCACGCCCAGAGTAGGAGTGCGTCTCCCTCTGCGCTTGGGGATTTGCAGAGCTCCCCACAGTCAAATGGCAAGCTGCGGAATGTGAAGCTGGGAGCTTGGACCCTCGCTTGTCGGCGGCCCTGCGCCGGCAAACCTCCGGAATCGGGAATTCACTTCCAAAGATTATTCAGATCAGTTTGCGAAATTCTCACCATCAGCGCCGTGCCCACGCCTGGCGCCACCTCTTGCCTCTTCCCTCTTTACTGCAATCTTCCCTCTATGAAGTCTCGGTAGCAACATCTTCGAAAAGTGAGCGGCGTGGGTTGCGCTTTCGTCCAGTTTCCGAGCGTGAAAAGCGAGGCAAGAGCCACGAAATGGCTACAACCACGGGGTAGGCCGTCCTCCGGCATTGTGAGAATGAAGTCTGATGCTCTATTTGCCTAGATCTTTCATCGCTGGAGGCATTGCGGCGTGCGGTGCTGTGACGGTTACTCACGGATTCGAGACGGTCAAGATCCGGTATGCGACGCGTCGGCGCTCACGATGCGCACTTGGTTAACGGGGTACAGGTTGCAATTGCAGGGAGAGCTCCAGTCAAAGAAAGAGGCAGTGCGGTTATACAAAGGCGTGTTTCACGGCGTTGGTGTCATTTTGAAGAATGAAGGACCCCGGGGACTGCTGCGAGGACTAGGATGTGCAGTATGGGACATCAACTATGGAGACTCATGGCGCGATATCTAACGAACGCGTAGTATGTTTACCAGATGACCCTCAACGGCTGCCGGCTGGGCTTCTACGAGCCGGTGCGCAAGACGATTACCAACGCCGTTTACAAAGACTCGTCCGTCCAGTCCTTCGGCATCAACCTCTTCTCAGGCGCCGCATCAGGCATCCTCGGCGCCGCAGCCGGCTCGCCCTTTTTCCTCGTCAAGACGCGATTACAATCCTTCTCGCCGTTCCTCCCGGTCGGCACGCAGCACCACTACAAGAACGCGATAGATGGCATGAGGCAGATATGGCACCATGAGGGCGTGAGGGGTCTATACAGAGGTGTAGTGCCAGCAATGGTCCGCACTGGCTTTGGTAGCTCCGTACAGCTGCCTACATACTTCTTCGCAAAGAGGCGGTTAGTTAGGCATCTTGGGATGGAGGAGGGAATGCCACTACACATTGCAAGTAGCACCGCTAGCGGCTTCGTCGTCTGCTGCGTTATGCACCCTCCGGACACCGTTATGTCGCGAATGTACAACCAAACAGGCAACCTCTACAGCTCAGCGTTCGACTGCCTGTACCGGACCATCAAGACGGAGGGAGTTCTGGCCGTGTACAAGGGCTACTTCGCGCATCTTGCGCGCATTCTCCCACACACAGTGCGTCCAACACCTTCGCACGCTCGGAACGGCCGGAATGATATGCTGACGCTTAGTAGATTCTCACCCTTACGCTTGCCGAGCAAACGAACAAGCTGATGAGGAAAGTCGAAGACAAGATACTCTCGCCTGAGATGAAAGCGAGGGTATAGCCCGCCAGTACCGAACGCTTAGCCATCATCTGCTGTATAGATTTGTACATATACCTCGGTTCTTCGATTCTTCTTGCATAGCGGGCAAAGACCAGGCGGTCCGGGCTCTCTTTCGTCATTCGGGCTGCATACTTGTTCGGCGGGTCAACGCAGGAGGTGTACGTGTTTACGGGTTGATTTCTTCCGGGAGTGCTTTGCACGCGAGCTGCTGAGCGACGACTGCGAGCGATATCGTGGAGAGTAAGTGATAATCAAGAGCATCGTTAATTTATGGGTTTCTATTCTAGGATCTTCGATACGGAGCGGGACGGGGACGCGGTGTCTTCCTCCCGCAACGCCCAGCTTGGCCCGTTACTCCGCCGTCCATTCGTTGTGCAAGGCACCGCGCACTATCGCATTTTCGTGAATACCATCGTAGACGTACGTGGACACTATACGTTGAACATGACCATTGGCGTATACTATACTGCAGTGGAAATAGAGTTCGACGTCCAATTTATCCAGCTGCAAAGCATATGCGACGAGTATGCAAAAGCACTGCAAGCCATCACACCTCGTGGTACAGCGCTGTACACACGGCCAATTTACGCGATTGAATATCGACAAGCGCGGCATTTTGCTAAACCTGCGAGGAGAAGGCTCGCCAGCTTAGCTTTCCTTTTGCGCTGTGCGCCGTGCTGTCTGGGCGCGGAGAGCTCGTGCTCTGGAGTAGGTCTTGGCTACGGAAATGTCACTCCTGCTCCGCTCGGCGGCGACATTTCTCCTCGCATGGCTCCAGGGCTGTTTTGCTCTCTGTCAAGGATGCTGTGCAGTGTGCAGCAGCCAATGAGACTCTGGCAGTCGCGAAGTTTCGTTCACAGCATGTGCAACCAAGTTTCTCACGGCATTGCTTCTTTGCGTGATTTCTTCTCCTGAAGAAAGGAGAAAGCCGGCTCGGGCCTCGTAACATCATCCGATGGGCGTCGAAGAAGAAATGTGAGGAGGCGCAAGCGAAACCGAGAGTGTAGCGCCGTACCTGGCAGGACACCGGAGGCAATGTACACTACTGTACCTGGACGATTGTAGGTGCATGTGGATGCCGAGGCAACGACCCCGGAGGGTGGTGGAGTGCGCCGATGCGCGATGTGAACGCTAGAGTCTCGTGACCGGTGGTGACGGACAGGCTCCAGACCACTCAGCGACGACGTCGTGGTGCAACCTCTGCGAGACACGACAGCGAAGCACGCAATACGTAAAAGAATGCCACCGGGGGCGTTTCAACACACGATGCACGGCGTCGAGTGGAGCGGGAGCTTTACTCCACAATGCAGGTCAGAGCGATGTCGCACGTAGCAGTGCGCCTCCGGTGCGGAGAAGGTTGAAGGACCCGGGTGTCGTACAGCATCAAAGGTACTACTCACCACTCGCAGACGTCGAACGGATTGGCGGCGGTCAGCAGAGTGAACGATTGGGAGGCTATCCCCGCTCGAGAGCCAACGCTGCGCCGGATGCCAGCGTGCAACGCTTCGTAATCCGCAAACGGCAGTGAAAATTTTTATTTCACTCACAGTCTGACAGCTGTCAGGCACCGAGAGCTCTCAGCGGTTGGGCTAGACGTCACAAGGCAACCGACCAGCGGGGGTAGCATCGCGATGGATTCTTCGAGTGTGACAGACTGCTGTGACTGTGGCCGTTGCAAGGGCTTCTCGCACACCGATTCCTGAACAGCAGGATTTGAGCGAAAGTGAAGCTTCGAGGCATTGCGAGGAAATGGGGGCAAGTACTGCTTTTGTTCAAACAGTCCCGCTCGCATGCAAAACGTTACTCGACAGGGTGGAGAGCCGGGGCGATCTGATCCAGAAGCGCAGAAGCCAGTCCCTGGACATCGGAGGCTCCAGATTCTCAGGGCCAGGCTGATCAAAACTGGGTCGCGGGCCATCATCCGCTCCCTCGCAGGGCCTGCATGACGATGCTCGCTGCCCTTGGGAGCAGAAGAAGAAAACAGCCCTCGCAGCGCGGAAACGTCACGGCAGGAGGCTGACTGTCGTCAAGAACAAGTAGTACGAGGCGCAGAAATTCCGGCACTCTCGTTGGAGGAGCGAGGGAAAACTCTTCGTCGATCACAGCCTCAGTCGCAACGCGTTTCCGCTTCGAGAGACGTGAGGACCTGGGTTGCTCGAACGTCGTGGACCCTGGGCCCTGCCAGCCTCATTTCTATTCGCACATTCGATCACTTGGAGATTTTCTCCGCGCCGTCACGGTGCCGTCTGGAGCGCTCTTCTCCTTTTCTCCTTGCCCTCGAAACGGGGCCGCTCGCGTGCGCACTGCGCGATCGACGTCAGTGGTTGCACTTTTCGTCGCCTCGACGTGCCTGTAGCCTCACAGATGGCGAGGAAATGTCAGACTCTGCAGATTTTGCCAACGCTCGATCCTGCGTCTTCTTATGGGGAACATGCGGCTTCGTGGTGTGCTCCAATGGGAGGGTGACTCGCAGACCAAGGGTCTTCGAGGCACGCGCACAGGGCGGGCTGCGGACAGGCTTGCATCTGGGGTGCCAGGTTCTTCTCCGCACTGCCCAAAGCTTCGGGTCATCAGACAAGAATGATGCCCACTTGCTGAGAGATATTATTATTAGGCGCCTCCACCTAAAGTCACTAATTCACTAATTCACTCCTCCCTTCATCACATCTCCTGGACGCCTCCAGCCATCGTCCGCTCCCAACGGCCCACATGTGCCGACACCACGTTCCGTCTTTCATTTAATCCGGCACTCGGGCTTGGAAACACGGGTCTCGTGATGCCTTGAGGGGCATTGCTATTACATGCTTTCTCGGCGTCCTTGTAGCCTGCCTGTAGGCTGCGAGTCAAGCACTCCCTCCGATCCACGCCAATTGCTAGCTTTCCCGCCGCATCCGCACCTACTTCTGGCTGGGTTTCGTCCCGATGTACAACAACGGCTTGGCGTGCTGTCTCCTCCTCTGACGCCCGGATCTCTGTGTCATACGACAGACAAGCGGAGCGAGTATGTCGAGTCGGGCTTCCACCTCAACGCTCCCCAGCCGACGACGAAGGAAGCGGGCCGCCCGAGGACGATGACATCGCCCTTCGCGTCTACACCACCGATTTCGAGCCAGCATATCAGTTTCACCTTTCCATCACATGATACAGCGGACCCTGTATTCATTTTCCGGATAGCACACCAGCCCGAGATGGCTCTCTCCTTTCCATCCCGGCCGTCCCCTCCCCGGCCGAGGAAGCGTTGTCGAGCGGCCGCAGACGTGGACGGTGAACATTCGTCTCTACACAAGAAGAAGCGGAGGCTGAGGCTGTTCCTCATAACGTCTCGGCTGTCTCCTCAGTTCTCGCACCCGGCTACCAACATCGTGGACCGAGGAAGCTCTAAGATTGCAGTGTGGGCGAAGCAGAAAGCACTGGGTCGCAATCTGCTACGCAAGGCTGCCATCCTGAACCGCATCAGGCGGCAGACTATATCAGCGCGGGAGACCGAGATGTCACTTGGAAGAGTACTGGTGGAACAAGAAAGGGAGCAGGAGCAGCTCAAGCTGGCGAAACTGGCTTTCATATATGGCAGCCACGACACGCACACCCGGCCTGTGTTGGCGAAAGGAGATTCGTTCCCGCCGGCATATGCAGTCAGGAGCGGAGATCACTTCGAGCTATCAGGTCCTTCTCCCGACGGCTCTCCTACCGCTTCCCCTTCTCCTTCGCCACCCTTGCGCGGCCGCGACGCGGACGGTGTCGCAGAGTACCGTTCACCGAATGACGCATATTCGTACTCGCCACCCCGCTCCACGTCACCGCGGAGATCGTACCTTCCTTTGCCACCATCACCCCTTGGTCTATCTAATTACGATGCTTTCGACGTGGAAGACGACATCCCAGATCCGTATGCTCATCTCGACGACGAATACGAGACAGGCGACTACGATGCGGAGGTGCGCGAGGACGCTCACTCCTCCACATCCTCGCGTCAGCCCTCCGCCCCTGCAGCAAGTCCGAGTAGGAGGGACACTGAAGCAGAGAAGACGCCGCCTCAGACCTTCTACTCTGACTTCAGCGTCTTGGACCCGGGCGAGCCTGTCGTAGGAGATTACGACCAGGTTGACCACGGTGCGGACGCTGTCTGGCCAAGCGCTTTCGTTGTCGACCCACCGCAGGCTTCTGGAGGGACCCGACTATCATCAACGTCTCCTGACTTCCCGGCACTTTTTGCAACCGCCCAAGGCGTCCTGGCCCCCCTTTCGCCAAACTTTTCCTCAGTTCCCTTAGAACCGGTCGTGAGCCCTACCTCGTCGTCGCCGAACTTCGCACCCTTTTCCGTTACGGTGGACGATAGGGGCACCGGAAGGGACCCGGTGTCTCCTCTCCTCGATCCCCCCGAAGTGCTGCTGCGGCGGGAGGACGGGGACAGGGAGCAAGAGAAGGAACGGCAGCGGAACTTCATGTTCATGCAGTTCGGGTCATGAGGGCCGCCTATCACGCCTCGGTCAAATGCTAGGCGCTCACGCATCCTATTCATGCTTCCTATTCACGCTTCCTATACACGCCTCCCACGCTATACACCACCCGCATCTCTACGATATACCCTCTGTACGAATCTCCTATCCTCCGCCACATCGATATCCGGCGTTTCCACCATTCCACGGCGCTCCACAAGCTGCGCAGCGCATCGTCTCTGCTATCTATCTACATCCGGAAGGTTTACGCATCGCATCGGCGCTCCATAAAAAAAATTTTGGCATCCACGGGCGGATTGGGCTAGGCTGGCTGCATCACAATCGGAGTAACGAAAAACTGGAGACCAACTCACATTTCCATATTTGTCTGCGGGAAATTGGCGTTAGGGGAATTGGTTGGTGTGGCTTACGTGTGTGGGTCTTTTGGGTATATGGGCTTTCGCGTCTGTCTTTACCTTTGTATACCCCTATTCGTTGGCTTTATCATGCAGTGACTTTGGTCATGTCTCTTTGCATCGCGTGGGCCTAGGATGAGTGATGGTTTCACTTTTCTGGGACTGGAGGGCCGGTTGAAATGAAAGTACACTGCTCTGTTCTTGATTTGATCACACTCTAAGGAACTACACGCTTGTCATGTTCAATTCCTTTTGTGAACCCTCTTCAAGAAGAAGTTCATCCCGGACGCGGTGAGAGTAATATAAAGGTCGCTCACGATCCAAGCAGTCCGAAACTCTCCCTTCACGACCGACTTTTCGTTTACTCCGGTAATGACAGCTGCATCGATCTACACTCCGCATCTACTAAACCCGCACGCCCATCCATCAATCTCCCCGAATGCCAGAATGGAAATGATTTCGCAGATCATCGCTGTTCGCAGGCGCTTTTAAGAGCTTGATAGCTCGATCATCAGCGATATCGCACATTGCCTAGCACCTCGTGAGCTAGCGTCCGATTGGGAAACTTAGAGGCTTACACACCTGAGTCGCTTCTTGCCGCTCTGCTCTAATATCGCCGCGGTCAATCCTGGCTCTCATATTCTCCATGATGACGGGCCGAGAGCGGCCATTGACGAAGACACTGCAGACTAATCAGCGTCTCTCTTCGCCAGCAGAACCAAATCACATCATCAACAAGGCAATAGCTCCCAGTGCACTTGCAGAATGCTAGCGAACACCACTTACACATATCTCAGTCCCGGAAACTTCGCCTCATACTCGCGATTCAACGCGGCTAGCTTCTCCGTCTCCTCCTCTCCACCCGTCTGCAACTGTGCCTGCTCCGTCCGACTCTGTTCGCTGTCCACTTTCTTCTCTCCCAGCCGCGGATGCGAGCACAGGATCTCCGACAGCTTCGCTACATCCTCCGGCTTATCGGAGTGCGCTAGCGCAGTCAATTGCGCATTGACGGCGACGATTAGTGTGTGGTAGCTGGGGAAGGTTGCTGTGCGGAGGACTGGGAGCGAGAGCTCGTGCAGTGGTGGGGACGGCTCGAAGAGGAGGTCAAGGACTTGTGTGAGGTCGGAGTCTGGGAGGTGTGGGAGCGAGTCGATGGCGGGGAGTGATGTCATGGTGATGGGATGGGATGCGCGATTCAATTTGGGAAGTTTTGGAAGGGACGGGGAGAGAATGTGTACACGAAGTCTAGCTAGAGAATAATAGAGAAGACTAAATAAAATTTGACGAGTGTCGAGAAAGGGAGAGTTGTTGTAGTGGAACTTTGAGAGTGATGGCGTAGCGGCCGCTGCCGACCGGCCCATTGGATCGGGCCGCGGGACCGATTGCAGCCTCCGAGGCGTCAATACTCCTGACCTCACTTTCTCGCCAAATGCTCGACTGCAACGCGATCCACATAGACACAAGCAAATAACGTCAGATGTCTCACTTTCCACACAGGAACACAACCCGTCGCTCGCCGCGGCGGAAGAGCAGCAAGGAGCAAGAGAACAATTGTCGGACATAGAATTGAAAGCGAAAGACGATCCTTAAGATTCCGCCCTGACGGGCTCTAAGACGCCTCCTCACTTATCCGCAGAGGTCAGCAGGTCAAAAATGGTAGCCTTGACCGTGTCTAGCTCCAGCACGGCTTGGACCTCATCGTCGATGCTCGCCAGGAATTGCTCCTCGTCCCACTTCGGCTTCCATCCTAGCCGATATGCGTTGACAGGTACAAGATCCCCACTAGGCCACTCGTCAGCTAGACATGCCCATGCCGGTGGAGAGGGGCGCTTACCTAGAGGTCCCCATCGCACGCACGTACAGGACCGGAAACCCAAGATAGTCGGCCGCCATCTTGTCGCTAGGCCAGATTGATGGTTTGGACTCTGCAACAAGACCACGCGCATGCAAAGACTGAGCGATGCGGTCCATGGCGGCCCACCAAGGAGTCCTATGGGCCATTGCGAAGTAGTAGCCCTCCTCGCCGCTCGGAATCCGCTCTTTCTGCAAGATCTTCTCTACGAGGAGAGCATAGAGCTCTATCAGGTCTGAGATATGCGCTGCGGGTGGGTGCTATCAGGGTGTTAGTATATTTCATTAGGAGACTACCGTCACTCTGGCTGGCTTACACCATCCTTGTCGAATTTGTAGACGATCTTGTGCGCCATACTAGTTCGGACGTATGCCGGGATGCTCACGGACAGCTTCCTCCACTCGCCGCTGCCTCTTCCGTCTATTATAGCCTCAGCACTGGTTCAATTGATCAAAGATACAGTCACAAGACTACTCACAGACGTGCGGCACCACGATGTTGAAGCTTGTAACACCGTGTGCTTTGGCTTGCTCGGTAACGAGGATATTGGTCTGAGCGGAGGGTGAGAAACCGCGTCTGCACAACGGGATGATCCAGGAAGATGGCACGACTCACCTGTCGAACAGGATGCGGTCCCCCTATCTCCTTCTCTTTTTCGAAAACCGTATCGGTATCCCTTACTTGCCCATACGGCCAGCCGCCTTCTTCAGAAAAGAGCGTGGTTATAGACGACTGTCTTGGAATCAACAGATTGTTGGAAAGTAGATGGCAGACAGACTCACATGGATGAAGTAAGTCTCTTCTCCACTGACTTTGCGACGCTGACCAAGGGCTTTGATCAGGTGGGATGGGATTCGCCCATCTATCGCGCTTGCTGTATGCACGACAATATCGACTAAGACATCGTGAGCATCCTAGCCGAACAGTTCTAGGGTTTCGACGCACTCTCATTGCGCAGCACGGCTTCCTTCACGGCCGTTTCGTCGACGAGGTCGACTTGGATCACATTGACACCCAGCTTTGAGAGCTTTTGGGCTTGCTCTTCCGATCGAACTGCGGCGCTGATCTGTGCCGCCTTGATCGGGCCGCTTGTTCGAGATATGAAGTTCGCAAGGACAGAGCCGCCACTGTGCTTGTATCAGTTAGGGGCAATCAGGACGTGGGCGGATCCTACATGTAGCCTGCGGCACCGGTGATGAGGATATTGTTGCCCATTATGAATGTTTGAGAACGGATTTGACGTAGGCGAAATGTGGTGAGTAACTCGACTCCTGGAGAGGACACATGGCTACTTGTAGTCCGACTCCATGGTGCATAGGGCGCCGTCTATTCCAAGGCTCCTCGAGTGTAATCCGCAAGGCCACTTCCTTCAGGCAATGGAAGCCCGCGGACGTTGAGTTGGACTGAGGATGAGCATCAGCCAGCCAATCAGGGCCCCGGAATCCACCTTAGGTAAGGGCGTTCGGAAACCCGCGCGAATCCGTCTCAACTGGCAACATCGCTGCATTTGTCATCTCTAGCAATACCACTCCTACCTCGCTCTCCGAGCATGTGTTACTGTCGATGGCCATACCACACCGCACTGCAGCCGATTTTCATCACAGAACGTGGCTGAAACATGGAATTCCGCGGACACGACACCGATGGCCGTTCAAAGAGCCGCCCAGCAATCGCCCGCCGCGCAGTAAGCTCTAGAGTGGTACTCTCCTATCGACGCAAGCTAAAATTTGACGATCAGTGTGATCAATGTCGTGCTCGAAAAGTAATGCGTTCCGATCTCGCACGTCGAAGAAAGAAATGGGAATCTAATGGATCACCATCGCGCAGATCGGCTGTGACAGAGGGTCACCATGTTCGAATTGCACCTCCGCTAGGCTCGACTGCACCCACAGCGCAGTGGCATCCAATGCACCAAGTCCCAAGCAGAGGGTGTTGATATCAGCACAATAGTGAGCCCATCCGGCGTAGACTCCTCCAGGAGAAGTACTCATCTGGTCTTAACGATCTAGCGAACAGAAAATCGACGGCATTGCAAGAGACATCGATGGCATCAAACTTCTTTTACAGGGTCTTCACGTGTCCCTAGATGAAGAACAGCATGCAGCTAGCCCCCTTTTGCAACTCAATCGAGCTCGTTCGATGAAACTACCTGGTGAACATCAATCCGTCTCTGCATACGAAGGTGAAACACTGTGGAATCATTCGGCTCATATCGTCGATTTTGTCAAAGCTGTCGTCGAAGATAGAGTTCTAAGAAATGACGGGCCTGAAGCGAGCGAAATGGTTTCATCATTGAGAAACCTTGTCCAGGCTTTGGAAGGGCCTGCTTCCGTGCGAGGCCCAACTCCGGATTCCGGCCTCGCGAAAGATCTGGCCAATCCTCCCATGCCTCCTTTGGAGGCTGTAGTCGCGGTACTGCGATGGGCTAAGGGTTCGTCGCTGATTACCAATGGAAGTCAAGCTCCCTAACACGAACATCAGATCACGAGTCGAATACCAGAATTGACTGGATATCCAGGATTCTACCTCTACAAAAGTTCACCGACATCTGTCAAAAGGTCTACTTTGCCGTTGACGATTACACGGAGGTCGACTTCATCCTAGCCAACGGTTACCTATCCTACGTATTCTTTGAGCACGTCGTTGTATCTGGGCGTCGAGACTACGGCGAATACTGCAGACTCTGTCGCAAGAACCTCCATAGCGCTCTTTCGCGGCTCCCGCTTCTCTTACCCGCCTCTATGGAGGTCGTTGCTGCTTTGACGCTTGGGGTGCGTATTTTCATTACCTGCGGACGAGGAATGCTCGCTAATGGTAAAGAACAGACTTACAACGCGATTGAAAACTCTCAAGGTACAACGGCCTGGACTTTCATCTCGGCTGCCGCGAATCTTTGCCAGACGCTGGGATATCACCGCCTCCGCTCCTCAGGAGAGAACGACCGGCCTCTACGAGCTGCTCAGGAGCGTCTCTTTTGGAGTATGTACAAGATGGAGAGAGGGCTGTCGCATAGACTCGGCCGATCGTCTAACATCCACGATGCTGAGATTACGTTACCGGTTGGCTACCCAGGAGAGTCACGGCAGGTCAGGCTTGCGAGGATCCAGGGGAAGGTCTACGATCAACTCTACAGCCCGACCGGCTTATCGAGACCGGGTGATGAACGCGGACATATCGCTGGGGCGCTCGCTGGAGAGCTGCGAGCACTGATCCACGAATTGAACGGCGAGATTTCAGTATGCCTTCAATGCTTTCACTCATCCCTGATTTCGCTGACGGCCTGTCGCAGGATGCCATCAACCACCCCGGCGACGTCGCAACGGATCCGATGCGAGTCGTGTATCTGCGGTGCGACCTGATTTGCGAATCTTCGTTGCTCTGCTTGATACTTAGGGCCATTCCAATGGCTGCGAACTCCCTAGGCGGCGTTTTGGACGAGTGTGTTGCGGCTGCTCGCGATGCTTTGGACATACACGATCAGTGTATGAGGGATGTACGGGCCTGCAAGAATGACTCGTTCATGGTGACGAGATATATTAATTGGTGAGCTGACCAATGGCATCCCGTCACCAACTTTCTAAACTGACTGCTACATCGAACAGGGCGATTCTGCACTGCCCCTTCGTCCCGTTCAGCATCCTGTTTACCCGCGCCGTCCAGGTTCTAGATGCCACCGACCTAGCCCGTCTAGATCGCTTCGCAGCCTCGCTGCAGCCTGACGAGTCTGCTTCGCCAGAGTCTTCGATCACACACCCATACCGACTGTATGAGCTACTCTGCCAGGCTGGGCGGCTCTACTTCGATTCCAACGCTACGTCTTCGCTCACCGCAGACCCAACCTTGCTCTACAATCTACCAGATTCCTTGGGCGAGTTGGACTTCGGGATGGAGGTAGGGACCGGGATATTGGATGTGGGTGGGGTTCAAGGGAGCGAGCTGAGTGATTGGTATTACGGGAATCAGCAGATTATGAGCTTGCTGGATGAGAATGCGATGTTTTGAAAGCGACGCTGCTATTGCTGCAAAGGATGCTCGGGTGCTCGAAGATGGCGGTTGATGATTGCTTGGGACGGAAGCCCGGGACGTCAAAAGAAAGTCAGAGCGCTGCCGAGTCCATCGTGCATGACGGAGGGCGATCAGCCGCTAGCTCCAAGACATGAAGTAAGGTGTGCAGGCGCTGTTTGCGGGTGATTGGAGCTTCATGGTGGTGGCGGAGCAGAGTGCCAATTTACTGGCAGGGCTGCTGTTGCGGAACGCGGGGCAGGCCTTGGGTTGGAAGCTCATGGGGAGCGAGGGATTGCAAGTTCGAATCACATTCCTGGTATGCTTGGAGGTGGCGGACGCATTCCAGGTTGTCGCGACTTTGCGCGCTTCAAGTGAGAGCGCCTGACGCGTTCTTATTTCCCCCCGTCGAAGACGTCGTCGAGGTGTGCTAGTCCCACAGCGCTCCGGCTCCCCAACCGTGGGCTCCACGCAGGCGTGAAGTCGTATGCTAGTGCGAGGCTGCTCGTAACGCGCGCGTACAGTCCGATGGCTCGCATGGCGCTGGCGGCTCGGAAGGACTGTGCATGTGTGTGCAGTGCGAGGGGAATTTCTTCTTACTCGCGGGCCGCGTCGATGGCCGACGCCATGTGTGGAGCTACCAGAGCCTTGGCGGAGCTGAAACAAAACTCCCTGCGCGTACCTGAACCCTCACAGACAGCCGTTATTGCTGCCCCTCACGCTCGCTGCTCGTGCCCGGCGCACAGTGAAAGACAGACTGACTGACTGCACGCCGCTGGAGTCTGCCTTTCGTATCGTCGCTACCGCCGGAACAGATGGTCCGCTCCACCCCCGTCTGACCCTCCGCCAACGAGGCCGTCCTGTCCTGCAACATACCCCTGACGGCCGCGCACAGTCCCCCAACGTCAACTCTCGATCCGCCGCCGACGAAGACCTCTTGAAGGCCGCTCCAAGGCGCTGAGAGGGAGCAACCTGCCTGCCGTCTGCCGTCGCCGCCGCGCCCGCAATGTCTCTGAACGGGCTCGACGATGTCAAGGTAGCCGAAGCGTACCAGGGCGCCCTCGCCGAGGCGGGAGGATGGTAACACACACCTCGCACACCGCAATATCAATTTTACGATGCTAATACCGCGTGCACAGGTTCCTGCTCAAGTACGCTTCACGAGACGAGGTCGACGTGCTCACCCGCGGCACCGGCGGAGCAGCAGAGGCTCGCGGCGCCATCGCGCACTACGAGGAGAGGTCGCCGCTGTACGGCTTCTTGCTATACCGCCGGCGCAAGGTCTTGATCAAATATGTGCCCGAGGGGACGTCGCGGCTACTACAAGGCAGGTCGGCCCCCAATGCTGCGCTGTAGTGGCACTGACATATGCAACAGCCCGCGTTGCCGTTCATTTCACAGCTGTCACCGAAAAGTTCACCCCGCACGACTCCATAATCTCTGTTACTACCGCCGAAGAGCTCAGCGACGCCGCCCTCACTTCTGCGTGCTCCCTGCACACCGCCGCGCCGTCGAGCTGCTCCTCCAGCGGCTCGTCGAAGCGCCACAAGCTGGACGAGATTACAGAAGATGCCGAGGAAGGGCAGAGTAACGCAGGTGATTCCGCCGAGACAGCAAGACCAGTGACCGCCGCGTCGTCTAAACCGGTGATTGTGGAGCCCGCTGCGAAGAGCGAAGATGCAGAGGGGACAAATACTGCTACAGCGGCACAAGAGACAAAAGCCGCGGAGGGCACCAAAGGCACGCCTGAGCTGTCCCACGTAACGATTGAGACGGTGACGGAGACAAAGGAGCAGGTGGATCCCAAGGCAGCAAGCCACAGAGACAGCTTCAAGAATTACGACTCACTGTTCGAGCATGGCCCCGATCCGCGCATGTCCTCTCAGACCGCACGACCAGCCCTCGCCGACCTGTACGCCGAGATTTATGCGCAATATAGCAAGCCCAAGGTGAAGCTGGGCCCGAGGCCAAAGCAATCACTGGATATCAAGCGCCCCCATACTTCTGGTGATGGCGTTCAAGGCGCATCAAGGCCCGTCTCGTCCTTGCCGCCAGGGCTACGAGCTGGAAATCGGAAAAAGGCGGAGCCGAAACGCCCAAAGTCGAGAGACACCAGCATTGTACCCAGCATCGCTTTCTCTGCGCCACCTCCCGTTCCTGCTATCCCCGACATGCCCTCCTCACCGTCCTATCTACCGAAGGGTCCGGCCAGCGTCAAGTCCATGCCTATCAATGCACACAGTAGCCGCAACCACAGGTCCACAGGCATTACGCCAGAAAAACAGAGGTTGATGAAGGCTTTGGAGCTGCGGAAGAAACAAATGAAGGCTCTGAAAGAGAGGGAAGCGAAAGCAGCTGAGGCCGCGGCTGAGAGTGCGGATACTGGCGCTGGGGCCGAAGCTAAGGACTCTGAGATACCGGCCGAGAAGAGCTCTCCCGAGCAAACGGCGCAAGTGGAGGAGGACCGCACCGCCTCTAAGTCCGAGGTGGAGCCAGCAACCTCGCAGGATGTAGTCGAGGAGATTGCGTCAAACCAGGGAGGCTTAATTACTGACGAAACCAAACCCCCGTCTGGTCAGGAAGACCAGAGCGCGGAAGTGACCGCCGCCCAGACGGAGACGGATGACCTACATTCTGCTGCTTCCGCTTCTTCGCCGACATCTGCGCAAACTCAGGGATCATCCTGCGCCCCCTCCACAAGGCCTTCCTCGATATCGGAAGATGATCACCATGCACCTGCAGACGAGACGAAGCCTGTCGACACCGAAACGAGCTTGGGAGCAGGAGATGAGAAACCCACAGGGTCGTCCGAAAAGGAGGATGAAGAAGACTCCATCGAAAGCTCCCCGACGGTCGTCCCAGAAAATCGGACGCCTGTCCCTTCGGTGAAGATCTCAAGCCAGCCCGAAGAACCAGCACCAGCGACGTTGACCCCTACCCCTGATTCAGATGCTTTTTTATCCCGGAGAAGCAAGAGAGAATCCATGGTCCTTATGCCGCCAACCGATCCGGAAGATCCGCGATCGCGGAGGAAGTCCAACCGAGAATCCATGATATACATGCCACTACCTGAGACCCCAGGACAGGATGAGGCGCAAAGCAGGAAACAGAAAAGGGAGTCTATGATTCTGACAGCACCGATAGGCCAAAGCTTCCTGGAGGGCAAGGACAAGCGCCGCGCTGTGATCGATCCGGTCCATCTAAGCGCTGAAAATTCCGAAGCCGAGTACCTGTCTGATGATTCCTTCATGGAGGAATTGCAGAGCGCGAAGCTGGAGGAAGCCAAGCCAATATCCGTTTCCAAGTCGCCCATAACGCCTTTCTTTCCTCGGAAAGCGTCCGTATCCGAATATTCCATCCTCGAAAGGTCATCATCGCAGCAGTATATCAAACCTGGTCGCCTCACGCCAGAGCAGCCTAGCTCCCGCAAATCCTCCGGACCTTGGCTAACCCATGCCAACACGGATACCGTGGTGACGGCGAAGAAGATCAACGTCTCATCAGGCATCTCACAGAGAATCAAGGCCCTTGCAGAGAAATCCAACAGGGACTCGTCAGCTTCAGTAAGTCCAGTTGCGACGCCCGACGCCAGTAATTCGATTGTTGCCCAACGCAAATCGTCATTCTTCTCAACACCCCCCTCTGGAAACTCCCCAGAAGGGAAGCCCATTCAGCGTCTTAGTCGTGCTTCCTTTGCCAATAGAGCCACTTCACCAACGCCTAACAAAAAGCCTGTGTTGCAGCCACCGCCCAAGACTATCGAACTGAATCAGCCAACGGTGTACAACAAGCAGAAAGGGTCCCAGAAGCCCGAATCTGTCCAAGTCACGGCCCGCATCGTACGAGACGCGCGAGTTCAGAAGCCTACCTTGACGATGCCGACCGAAAACACCCCGCTGGAGCTGCATCAGAGCCCGATCATCATCGATCACCAAAGGTTGATGCGGCCGCCCTCTAGCACGAAGCATAGCCCCACGAAGGCCGAACCCACGTCTCCGAGGCCTCCTTCATCGTCTCATTCCAGAGAAGCAAGCTCTTCCGCGCTCCCTCGATCATCTTCTGAAAGCAGTTGGCGGTCATTCGGTCGTCGACTTAGCGAGTCAAGATCACCCGGAGCACCTCCACGCAGTATGTCCATTTACAGCTTCGAGAGTGGCGACGAGAAGCGCGAGGAGAAGAAGGAGAAGAAAGACTCTAGGACGAGTAAATTGTTCAAGCGTATGTCGTCCATCTCCTCGATCTCTCGGAAGAACTCGGCCGCCAGCGCAACCCTTCCCGAAGAGGACTTTTTGTCCACTCTACCCTCGCTTCGCGAACCTCCACCACCTGTCCAGGTTGGTGACCTCAACATCCAATTCCCGGATACCCTGGTAAGTCTGAATTCCAGCTGCCACGTATTTTGACCACACTAACTTGCAATATAGCTATGGAAACGGAGATGGGTGGAGGTTGACACCATGGGAAATCTAGTCCTAAGTCTCTCTAGATCGAACGAGGTTTGTCTCTGGGCTGCTCCTGCATAAAGAGCATAATACTAATGTCGGCGACAGCAATCGAAAGGCATCATCAAGCGCTTCCACCTGACCGAATTCCGGACGCCGTATGCACCGGACCCGGATAGACAAGAACTACCTAACAGTGTCGTATTCGACTTCGTCGACGGGCGGACCCTACAGTGCGCTTGTGAGACTTTTATTGCTCAGGCCCAGGTTCTCCAGAGTAAGCAAATTCATACCCTTCTTCACATTGTGCTCGCTAACCGGTCTTCAGTACTGCGGGAAGCACACGACGCCTGGGTCGCCTACAACCAAGGACAATAATCTCTCTTCAACATTCAAAGTATCGTCTTCTTTAATTGCTTAGACACGGCCTGCTACTTCTTCCATGATTTCGATTCCTTTGCAACCAACCATACCCAGGCTTCCATCTTCTTTTCGTTGCTTTCTTTTCCCCCACGATCCCTTTCCAAGACATGACCGTATGACCTCGATACCGCCTCCTGTGCCTTTTCTTTTGTTGGTAATGCAATTGCATCGGGGGTTTGAGTTGTGATTCCCGCAGGCTCGATTTATCATGCAGGAAGCGAAAAAGAAGGGGTCGCCATTCGTTTGGGTCCAGGTTGCATACGCTATTTGCCTTCAGTCTTGACGAGATGTCTCACATAAAGATGTCTCGCCTTTCTCATACCCCCTTTTTCATTTGGAGGAATTGACTGGAACCTAGGGCTGCCGTGCGTGGCGTTGCAGCACAATACTTTGAAAGCTGTCGAGCGTTTATCTTGTATAATATGTTAATGCTGCGCTGGAGCAGCAGCTTGGATTCCAATGAGAAAATCGCGTGTGGCTATATATAGGCTGTGCTTGTGATGATGCGAAGGATGTAGATGGGGAAATGTAGTCTGTTCGGTGTTCGAATACCGTGTCTGCTTGCTTGCTTGCCTGCCCGGGCGTCGGTTCTACTACCAGAGTATCCACCACCTCAGCAACCAAGACTCAACAGTACCTAGTTGGTAGTGGATAGCACAGCAGCTCTCCCCATGCGGGTTCTGGGCCCGGATTGATTGGCCGCTCATTCATTTCACTCCATGCATTCTGCTCTAAAGTCTAGAACACGGGATTAGCACAATCGCAGTTCCAAAGCGACTCTACGTAACCCGGCAGACAGACAGCGAGAGAGACGAAAAACCGCGTCTATGTCTCATCTGCGTTCTTGCCATTGCTAGCCGTAGCCGTATTCGTGCATATGGCTTGGCGAGAATGACGCGCTCCCGGTGGTGCCGCAAAAAGGCAGATGCCAGTGCTACGGAAGGGATAGAGATAGAGAGAGCGTAGAGTTTCTCTCTGCACAGCGCGCGTCTAGGGAGGGAAGGGGTAGGGATCTATCTATCATTGAGAACAGCTGCAGCGCTTTGGGTCAAACTCTCTCCATTGAAATAAAGCGCAACAGGATGCCCCATCAAGGTATCTGCCTAGATGTATTCGTCATGCGAGGCCGAGCTCTTCGATATGTGTCACGGCTCATTGAATATGGAGAGCGAAGCGTGCAGTCGCGATGTAGCAGATACCATAGCGTCAAACTAGGATGCTCTCTGACCGGCTTCTAACCCCAGTGAGGTGAATACATATCCAATTAAACAGTACGGTTTTGACTACGGCTATCGCAAGGATGTAAAAGCTAAGTAGCAGCGCATGCTTTCGCCGTATTAGAAGAAACATAACGCGAAAAGGCCGAGCGTGGCCGCCGCTGTTAGGATACTGCGCATCCCTTGTTCCAGCCCCTTGAAAGTAGGCCGTACGTCGCTGGAGCGGCCGTGCAAAAGAAAGTAATAGTCATACACTGATCTAAGTTGAACAACCACACGTCTACCGGCGGCGCTCTCGACTACGGCTCCGGCTCCTTCTCCGCGTGCGGCTCCTGGATCTGCTGCGATCGCGTCTCCGAGTATCGCGATCCCGGTCGCGGTGGCGGTCCCTGTCCCTGTCGCGGTCCCTATCGCGATCTCGGTCATCATCGGTAGACTCGCGACCAGGCAGATAGCGGTCCGAGTCTGCCAGCCGGCTTCTACCACCCCTATCGCCATCCCAGCGGTCGTAATCTCGCGATCGATAGCTTCTCTCGGGGGTGTCTTCACGTTTGCGACTAGCCGCAGCAACTGCAGCAGCTCCACCAGGAACATAACGGTCGATGCCATCTGGGCTCCTGGAGCGTGTGCGATGGCGGCGCCGAGGCGGCGGTGAGCGATCGCGATATCGACGAGCTCCACGGGAGCGGGAGCGTGAGCGGGAGCGATGCCTATCTCTCCTACGATCATGGACCGATCGACTACGAGACTCATAGCGGGATTTGCGGCGACTGGAGTATGTCTCCCTAGACGGACTGCGGCTATGTCGCGATTCTCGGTCCCGCTCGGCACGCCGCGAACGCCTATCGTCGCGGTCGTCTTTATCTCGGCGCCTGCTGTCATCGCGACCCCTGTAGGAGTATCGATCGTCATCTCGTCGAGATCGGCGGTCTTCTTCCATACGGGAAGCTCGTCTATCGTAGCGGCTACCCCGTGAACGGGAACGGCTTCGACTGCGATTTCGGACGCTGACACTGCGGGATCGCGAACGACCGCGAGGCTTCTCCTCAACGATAGATGGCGGCGGCTGGTCCCATCTCGACCTCCGGGGTGGTTCAGGGGACTTGACCGGCGGGGCATCATCCATAATTGTGTCTTCGTCCTTGGCAGCGATCGTGGGCGTTGTGGCAGCGGCGGGGGAGGCGGCTGATTTGGCATCTTGTTTGCTGGGTGACTTATTTGCCGGTGACTGAGCTTTGCTCCCGATAGCTGCGAGCCGGGCGGCAACTGGGTCTCGTGGAACGAGCGATTTTGGGGGTTGCGCTTTCCGTGAAGGTGGTTCCAAAGATTCGGATCGCTCAAGGACGGGTCTCTTTCGTGATTTCTTCATCTCTTCGCTCTCCTGGAGAAGTAACTGGAGCGCTAAGTCGTCATCGACCTTGATGTCTTCAGGCTTGAGTGGTTTGACCGGCTCGGGGGATTTGGTCCGGCTCCTGCGCCTGCCCCTGTCGCGATCCCTCTCCTTTTCTCTATCACGATCTGGGGTTCTGCTGCGAGCTCGGCTGCTTCGGTGACGTTCGCGCTCGAGCTCAAACCGCCGTTCTCGTTCGCGGTCTTCTTCACGTATCCTCTTGAGGCGAGCTTCTCGCTCAGCTTCCCTCTCTTCGTCTTCCCGCTTACGTCGAGCGCGCCTTTCCTCCTTTTCCTTCTCAATGCGATCCCTGTCTAGACGTCTACGCTCTTCCTCGTCCTTGTCACGCTCCTCTCGTTCCTTGCGTCTCCGCTCCTCACGTTCTTGGCGTGCCTTCTCACGAGCCTCGTCTTCTTCGCGCTCACGGCGACGGCGCTCCTCTCTTCTTTGCTTCTCTTCTCGCTCTCTCTCACGCTCCTTCTCCAGCTCTTTCTCTCGTGCGATTGCTCGCTCTTGTCGCCGCTCCTCTGCCTCTCTAGCCCAGTCTTCCTCGCTTTTGCTTCCGCGTTTCTCCTCTTCGGCGGCGGCGTCCTCTCCCACTTCCTTGACTCGATATTCGCGCATTTTAGAAAGACCTTGAGTGTCCATCAACTGGCTAATCATCGCTGCAACGGTTTCGTGGACGGGCTTGTAGATATCGCTGCGTTCTCCAGCTCCTTCTAGCAGTGTCGCAGCTATTCGGGGGTCTTTGGACAGTAGAGAGGGGTTGCGATCGGTCTCGCGGTCGACAAGCTCTTCCAGAGACGAGAGTAACGCGGGTTTGGCGGGCTACGAATGTTCAGCATGAGCAATTACTGCCTTATCCAGCATGGGGATAGATACAGTACTTACATCCGCATCATATTGCGACATGACGAGTCTGCGCAAAGCATCATATTCGCCCTTCTTGCGAAAGGTATGGACCAAGTTGTCGATGGTAACTCGCTGGGCCTGCGTGAGGGGAAGGTCGGAGGGCTTCATCTTCTTCCGCGCAAAAGGGCCAGAGTCGTCGCCGTCGAGCGAGCGCTTGCGGCTGACGTCCGCCATGGCGGACGAGTGTTGTGTGTAGAATCGGGGGATGGTTGAGAAAGTTCACGATGCAGGCGTTGCGACCAGCGACGCAGGGGCCGGGAAATCTGTCGGCGTAACGCCGCGCTCGGGAGCTCTCCTTGCAGCGATCGGCAGCGACCAAAGTGTCGCCGGAGAGCGGCGAGAGCTCGCGTGCGGTCCAAACGAGAGGCGATTGAATAATGTTGAATAGAGATTGGTACTTGCAGATCAAGAGTTTGGCTTTCGTTTTCGCCGGGGAAGCGTTCCTGACGTTGGTGTCTTGGCATGCACGTGATCGTCTCTCGGCTCAGATCTGAGCTTCACCAACCCAGGCCTCATCCCGGCAGGGCCACCAAGACGCGAACCACAACACACCCTGCCCCTTTTGCTATCGCGATACACACTGCCTCCCCTCAATCGCAGTCTCCGCACATCTCCACGCATCCGCACCTACTCTCGGGCGCTCACAATGGTTCACAAGGTGCTCTTCTGGAGCGGACTCGGTAAATCTCTCACCACCCCTCCGAGCTTCATCTCGGACTACCGCTAGAGCTGCCTACTAACAACCATGGCTCTATATAGGCGTCGGCGTGCGACTATGGCAGCTCGGCATTGAAATGCGGCCGCTCTTCAACAGGGAATCGCTCTGGGTGTACCCCGTCTACGCAGGCATCGGCGGCAGCTTCGGCTACTGGCTCATGGGCGTCGAGCAGCGACAATACAAGATACTGGCCGACCGACGAGACAGTCTGCTGGAGAAGCGGGCACGGAGGAAGGAGCGCGAGGAGGCGGCTGCGGCACAGGAATCATAATACCGGAGAGGAATGGAGTTTGGCTTGGAGAGGCGGCAAGGACACGGTGCGCCATCCTAGCTGCAACACGCGTCGATTTGGCATGGCGGGATAGATCTGAGCTGGCATCTCCTATATTCGCTTGCTGGAATATTGGGAGGATGAGACGGACGTGGTGCGGGGGCAGAGGAGGGGAGAGCAATGTACTTCACGACTCCTTTCGAGCCGAGGACTCATTCTGTACAAAATCCTCAATCCACAAAATCGGCTTCAAACACTGCAAGATTACCAATCCCGACGTATCTGATAATATGGAGCTCTGGGGGCTGATGTGGCGCATGATACCCCAATGTTGCATCAGCTAAGAAGCTGACCGAATCCGGTAACCCCAAGTTGGCGTCTTTCCTATGACTCCTCCCTCTCCTAAATTTATCCCGTGAAAGAACAGCCCAACCCAAGTGAACACTCTGTCCATATCCCATCATGCCCTGAGCTATAATACTTCGCGACCCATTGCGGTCGACCTTCCTAACCTACGTCATCATGCCTGCGGAATCCTTTTTCTCCCTCACCGGCAGCAGCACGCCAACGCCGGTCATGAATAACGGCAAGCGGAAAGGCATAGTTGTTTTCTCCGGCGGTAGCGCTGCCAACAACCTCGTTGATGTTTTCAAGACTGTCAGAGAGAATAAGAAGTGCCATCTAAGCTATGTTATCCCGATCAGTGACAATGGCGGGAGCTCGTCTGAGTTGATAAGGGTGTTCGGAGGGCCTGGTATGGATAGCATGAAAGCTCCGCAAACAGATCGACTGATGCAGATTAGGTATCGGTGATGTACGAAGTATGTGGACATATATTCAAGTATCGTCATTGGTTTGGTCGATCCGACTCTGACTCACATGCAACCTTCAGGTCGTCTCGTCCGTCTCATCCCAGATGACCCCGATCACGACGACAGCGAGAAAGCCGCTATCAAGGTCTTCTTCAACCATAGACTTCCGAAAGACAGGGATGCGGCAAAGCTGGAATGGCTGCACATCGTCGAAGCGGACCATTCTCTTTGGACCAATATAACAACAGCGAAGAAAGAGCTCATCCGAGCCATTCTCAATCTGGTCAACTTTGAGATCTTGAAGAGGCGCAGGCCGAGCTCCACGTTCGACTTTTCCGGTGCAAGCATTGGGAATCTATTTCTGACAGGGTGAGCGCCTTGTCTGCTTTCATTGCTCTATCAAATTGTTTTCAACTTCCCACACCACTCTTCTGCACGTCACTACTTTGCATTGGGTCTCATGAGCTTTCGACTCATCCGGTGCTGATTCTTTGATATCATGTCTCCCTACTCCCACTTCTAATACTCCATCGCTAACAGCATTCCAGCGCTCGCCTCTTTACGGGCTCCTTCGAATCGGCTATCTACCTTCTCTCAAGCGTGTGCTCAGTACCTAACCACACCTCAGTCCTGCCCGCCATAAACACAAACTTTACGCACCACATCTCCGCGGGCCTCGCTAACGGTATGGTCATCACCGGCCAGAACTCCATCTCGCATCCCTCAGTAACCACGGCTTTGGACAACGCAGCCCCATCCAAAGACGAAGATACGGAGTACCACGATGCCATCGAGGATGCAAATCTCCCCGGATCCCTCCCCACGCTAAGAAAGCAATACATCAACTTCTCCAAAGCAGACGAAGACGACCTCCCCGCCCGGATAGAACGACTATGGTACATCAACCCCTACGGCCAAGAAATCCGCCTCGCCGCGAATCCAATAGTCATCAATGCTCTCAGAGAAACCCAAGCAGTCATCTACAGCATCGGCTCCCTCTACACATCTCTCATCCCCTCCCTCATCCTCAAAGGCGTCGGCGACGCCATTGCGAATCCCGCCATACGCTACAAAATCCTCATCCTCAACTCGACCACCGACCGCGAAACAGGCCCCTCCTCTTCCCCTTTCTCCGCCATGGACTTCGTCGCCGCGATCGCTAAAGCCGGCGCAGAGAGCAGAAGTTTCGTGGGAGAGGCCGGGAAGCATGAGTATGGCGCTTATGTGACGCATTTGATACATCTAACGGGACCGGGGACGCCGAGAGTGGATAAAGAGGCGCTAAATGAGGTTGGGATTGAGACGATCAAGGTCTATGGGAGGCGGGTGGAAGGGGAGAGCTTTGTTAGGTATGATGAGAAAGCGTTGATTCAAGCCTTGGAGGTCACGCTGGGGAGGGAGCAAAGGCCTGAGAAGAGCCGGAGAAATACGCTTGAGGGATAGATGAGAGGTTCGCAGCTCTAATATGAGAAGTGACAGAGCCATCGTCACTGTTGATGTTCTGGTATATCTAACTAAATATCGCATCCAACCGCTCATCAGCGATCAAGGTAGCCATTCTTCTATGCCCGCTGAAAAGATAGCCCACCGCAGAGGCGCCAATGCAATATATGCCGAGTAGTAAAGAGAGACATGAATGTCGGAACTTCGTGAAACGTAACACCCATGCAACGTGCAAATGCCTTACTCAACGCTCGTCAAGAAGGCACAGATAGACTAAAGCGGTCATCGCAGCACGAGCCTTGCAAGTACAGCCCTCAATGCATCCGCTCCTTCCACGCCGTCCTGGCCTAGGCCCCGTTCAATTTCGTGGATGAGCGCTTCAGCCTTCAGTCTGAGCTCGCCAATGACCTTCTTCGAGTACTCAAAGCTACCCTTCTCTTCAAGATAGCGCACGGCGTAACGCTTCACTTCCTCATCAGTCGTCTTCTGCTTGAGGATGTTGATAAGGACAAGGTTGGAGGGGTCGGCGCGAATGGCGTGGATGACAGGGAAAGAGAATTTGCCTTCTGTGAGATCCTCGCACATGCCCTTGAGCGAGGAGTAACCGGAGGTCGAGGACAGGTTGAGGTGGTCGTCGAGGATCTGGAAGAGGAGGCCCACGGTTGAGACGACGGGAGAGCAGTCGCTGGGTGGGATCAGTAAGCGGAAGCGATAGGAGAACTGAGGAAGCGAAACGTACATGTTGACGGCGCTTTCCGCCTGCATGAGCTTGATCGCCAGCCGGAACAAGCCGCCCGTCTTGTTGTCCACCATCTCCAGGTAGTCTGCTTCGCTCGGGCACGTCAGACTGTCCCTCCAATAGAGATCCATGCCCTGGCCTCGATGGAGATTCAACAGCTCTTCCGTGAAGATTTCGACCAACTTAGGATTGCCCATAATCATCAACTCTTGCAGCGCCTTGAAGTAGACATAATTGGCCGAGTTGATGGTTTGCGCAACGCCGAAAATGCTATTGGCGACCGGAATGCCGCGGCGGAGGAGCGAGTTGTCTTCCACATCGTCGACTCTGTTGCACGGCGTCAGCTGCGGGTAGATGAGCCAGTCGGAGAATTGGCGGAACCATACAATAGCGATGCTGTATGCAACATCCCGACCACGCGGGTAATCACTGTCAACCTCTCCGGCGGGACCCTCAGCCACTGGTTAAACGCGGCGATGCACTGGCTGCGGATGTCCTTGCCTGGATGCCCTACTAGATAGTCATACGGGCCCAGCAATATGCGCTCCTTCTCTTCCGTCCATCTGTGCCGGTGTCCATATATCAGTTCATCGCCGACGCCCTTGAGAGGGTCCGGCGGCGGGGAAGAGGACGACATGGGCGTCGGGTATGCGTGGGGAGTAGTCGCCTGTGGGTTCATGGTGTAGTGCAGACTTGACTCTCTGAGCGGGGCAGAGGGGCTGTGGTAGAGCTTGCTCTTCTTGCTCTGGCTCATCCAGTCGATTTCTGAGAGCGGGCGCAGAACGGTTGACGACTTGTTCTTGACGCCGTTTACGATGCCGTGGGAGCTGGTGCGGGGTGGGATTGCGTTCGGAGACTGGAAGGGCGACTGGAAGTGCGAGTCTGCGGGCATGGCGGGCGGGCGTCTGCTGCGGGTCGCCGCTACGTGGTTGCCTGTGAACGCTCGAGACTGCGGATACGGTAAGCTGTGAAAGTCGCGGCAGCGAATTGCACGCGGCGCGCAATGCGACTGCCTGCGGGAGCGGAAGGCGGATACAGCGGCTACGGGGCGTGTATGCAAGCTGCTGCAGCTCGGTGGTCAGGAAGAGTGACTTGCAGAAGCGCTGTCGGCGGTGGGGGAAGCTTGGAGGACGCCGTCACGTTAGGGTCCACATGTCAGGATGGCGGCTGCGAGGGCGGGTGACGGAGTTAAAAGAAGCTGAGACTCGACAAGCCAGGACGCATGGCTTCTGCCGTTGCTCATGGCGGCCGCAGGTGGTGCGAATCGAAGTCATTGGAGAGCTGGGCGGACTTGGATGGGCTAGTGACGATGCAGACGTGACGGGTCGCTTGCCGGTGGCGCTGCGGCTAGCCGTTGGCGGCATGCACCTTCACATGAACATCGGCGCACAGCTCGGGGCGCGCGCCGAGCCCCTGCACGACCGGGGATTGGCGAGCATCTCGCCCACTGCGAGGATAAACTGAGATATCCAGCTTCGTCGTATCATTTCTGCATCGAGCGCAAGATTCATGCCGGCGCGCAATGTCGTTGGCCGATTGGCACAACCGCCTATCGTCGACCCGCATCGGGAAAGCGCCTAGCCTTATGAAGCTTCCAGCACTCGCAGAGACGGCAGTGAGCGATTCATACTGAGATCTTCGCCGTAGGGCCAAGGCTCGAACGCTTGCTATCCATGTCTCCCTCGACATTATAGATCCGGAGACCTGAGACTAGACGAGGTAGATTGCGCGTTTCGATAACAGCTCGATGTCGGGGCACTATGTATGGACCGATGCGCATACGTCGCCATGAGGTACATGGAGAGCAAATCAAGACCGCGCGAATGGGAGAGAAGGTGGGAGAGTCCGGCAGTGTGAATATTAGGAAGTGACACGAAAAGGGCAGCAAAAGGACAGACTTATCGCAGATAGTCCCTAAACCCACGATACATACTCGCTAAATCTGCTATTCGAAGCTGAAGATCAACCTGAGCTCCTTAAAACAATTTGTGATATACCGCATACGCCCCCTGTTCGCGCCATTCATCCTGGGACGGAAATCATTGATAGAAACGAATCAAACGCCTCTGGAATTGGACAGCCGCCGCTCTCCTAACGCGGCCTAGACTTGATCATCTTCATGCGGCCGCCCAAAAGGTTGTTGAGCTCTGCTCGGAATCCATCCATGTCCTTGTACATTCCAGAACCGTTGCGCTGAGTGTTCAACCACCAGATTGGCTGTCCTGTGAAGCTGTTGCATGCCACCTGAAGATATACATTAGCGAAAGCCATCGAAGAGGGGACTCACACGACAGCATGCCTGTCTGTGCTCGATCCGCCAAGAGCCTCCCAAGCGGGTTTCCCAAGGAGACACGTACCTCAATGATATCGACGGCTGCATCGAGCTTCCCTTTAGCGGCTCCAACGGCTTCCAACCAAGGAAATGCGTCGCGATAGAACGTCCTCGCCACGGATTTCGAATCAGCGCTCCACCCGCGATATCCGTGCACTTTGAACTTCTCCAGATTGGTCGCAGACGCCAGAGCGGCGAACCCAGCATGATTGTATGCCTTGTGGATGCCACGGCCTTGGCCCCAACAGATGAGGGTGATTTGCTTCAGCAACGACGCCCCGCGCGGTGTCAGATCGACAAGAAATGAGTGCATCGCCAAGGTATCGGCCAGGTAGAAGTGATTCCCGTAAAGAATGTCGCGGCCTTCTTGATTGATTTGTTTGCACACCGCAAGGAGCGATGGTACAAGACGGCGCATCCCTGGCCTAGACTCCTTCCTAGGTCCCTTCTCTTCATCACCGGAGTCACTCGCTCCATCGTCGCTATCAGGCATGGCCGGAAAATAACGAAAGCGATCTTCTGGGCAACGCTGGACAGTCCGACGATACTTCTTTGTCGTTGCCTCGAGATAGATGCCCGCTGGGTCGGAGAGGCAATTTTCGTATATGATATTCCTTATCTCCGCTGGTAGCTGGAGAAACGGAAAGATCTTGCGCTTTGGAAGAGGCTTGGAAGAGGGTGCGGACCTGCGCTTCTGCGCTGCTATTAGTTCCATGAAGACCACCACGCAGATGTATGTCAAACCTTAGGTAGCGAGTACTCCACTTGGGACTGGTTCCCCTTTTCGTACTCTACCTCGGCTGCATCTTCCTCGTAGTAGTTGACTTGGGCTCTCTTGCGCTTGGAGTATCTGCCTGTGGCCGCTGCAATCTGGATGCTCTGTGTCGCAGACATTGTGGTTATGATCAATTATAATAGAGTTGATTGGGAGAGCCAGTCGCGATTATGGAATCAGACGCGTCGATGAAAAACACGAAAGAGACGCGCTCTCAGGCGACTTAAATACACCCGTGGACAGTAGAGTCTTGAAGCGGCTGACGTTGAGACACTGATTGTGGCGAAACTAGTGTAGGCTGCAACGAGGCGATGCAGGGATCGAATAAGGCATCAACTCGGCGCAGCGCTCGAGCTGACCGCAACCGACTGAGCGATTGGACAATTGACGTCGGAAAGAGCGTATGGCGTCAGATGAGGGTTCGCGCATCGACAATTGCAGCGGATGCCGATGCGAAAGTAGAGTGTTCACTGATGATGGTGGTGGGGAGGAGTCCTGGAGAAGTAGAGCACCGCCAAGGCACTAAGCCGTAAGCGCTCCTTCCCTTTGACCTGAGGAGCTCGTTTCCCTTCCTCCAGAAACCATGCCCTCAATTGAACATCTCAGGTCTCTCACGCTTGATCTGCCGCCCAGTTGCGTGGAATTCTGGCCCGATGACGAACATTATGCCGTCGTTGGGACATACAACCTTGAGTCGGAAGTCCCCGCACAAGACGCGCCAAAGCCAACAACCCAACGACGCAATGGAAGCTTGATCCTTCTCCACGTAGAAGGCGACGATGTGTAAGTCAAATTTCACTAACGATATCGTGCCTCGTAATCCGGCTCTGGATTCTGGCGCAATCTTCCATTATACGATGGATGGACGGGAAAAGTCCCCCGTCACTGCTCGAATGTATTACCCGTCCTGTTTACAGGTCTGTTGTGCTGAAAAAGGACAGCCATATTGCTCAAACATTTTCTACGCCTTCGGCGATTCTAGACCTCCATTTCGGTACGCTACATTGTCGAAAGAATCTTTTCGGAGTGGCAACATCTACCGGTTCCATTGGAATATATCAACTGAAAGATGAGCGCGATTCGCATATGTACCGCGAACCTAGCATGCATCCGAGAATGGAACACATCAAAACGGTCGAATACTTCCCCGACGATGTTCTCATAACTGCGTTCTCCTGGCATCCGACAGATTTGTCAGTCGGGATGACACTGTCTACTGGACAAGTGTGTTTAGGGAAGATTGATCTCCGCGAGGATGTGAGCTGTGCCTCAAGTGTTGAGTTAGCAGCGCACGATCTGGAGGCTTGGACGCTAGCATTTTTGCCTGATGGCTCTGGCGCATATTCCGGCGGTGACGACAGCGCGCTTCAGTTTGCGGAAGTAACCGTCAACTGGGAATATCACCAGGACCACTCTGTTCAGCCAGAGAACGGAGCGCCCAGGAAAATGCCTTGGATGGACAAAAAGATTCACGGAGCAGGAGTGACTGCGATACTTCCACTGCATTCCGACGAACAGCGGGGTCTTGTGCTCACTGGAAGCTACGACGACCATATACGACTTATCAACGCACCCGCCGCCGGCCGAAGAACAGTACTGGCGGAAATGAATCTAGGTGGAGGAGTATGGCGTCTGAAACGATTGGACGTCCAAACAACCTCAGTCATTCCTGCGGATCAAGTTCCTACCGAGGTCCTACTGCTCGCTAGCTGCATGCATGCGGGGACGAGAATCGTCAGTCTTTCTCAGAGCGGAAAAAATGAGTGGCAATTTGAGGTTCTCGCCCAGTTCGAAGAGCATAAGAGCATGAACTATGGGAGCGATTGTCAACCAGGGCTCAATGAGAAAGGACAAAGGACATTCGTTACAACAAGTTTCTACGACCGGTTGCTCTGTCTTTGGAGATATTGAACACCTTCCTCCCAAGCCTACCAAAGGTAAGATCACATGACAACACAATCTTCTCCACCACCACCAAAATCTCCACCTCCGCCTCCGCCAGCACTGGCCCCATCGGCATAGCTTTCATCAGTTGCCACAACTCCAACAACAATCGTAGGTCCGGATCCACTTGCACCGCTCTCCTTCCCCTCTTCAACCTTGTTGTACCCTGTCTTCCAATACCGCTCTCGCGCCGCCTTCCGACTCCAGCAACAAAGGCATCCATGCCACTAGAAAGCAAGCAAGAGGATAAAAAGGATAGAAACGCCGAAGACGATGGCTACGATAAGATTTGTGCGGGGACTGGGCGGTTTGCAGAGGGACGATGGTGGGTCATCGCATCGCTTGCCTAGCAGAAGGTTGCTCGTATAAGGGTGTGGGATTGGTGCCATGGGACAGTAGCCGATGACCCAGGTCTTGGAGAATGCGATTATGGAGGTTTTTTAGGAGCGCCGTCGAGGTATTTTGAGCAGTCGGTGACAGAGAGTGTTGCAGTCGCGGTCCAGAACCTTTCAGTCAATTGAAGCAGCGAAGATTTCAAAGTGGCACCATTCACGACCATGCACCACACTCGTGCCTTTATCAGCATCCAGCTCAAGCCACACCAGCCTCATATACCTTTTCAAATGCGTACTCTACCATATTTGGCATTCGTATGCGTTAGCCGAAGACCGCCATGGCGTAGAACGAGTGACTTTAGCCCTGCCTTGGCGAGGGTCAAGGGACCAATGGATAGCATAACAACCAATGAACTGCATGACAATACGCGAGATGGCTGGCGAAAAGTTTCGAGAACTTTTCTTTATAAGAAGAGCTATTTTAGGGGTATGGGATTTGGGATGGCCAGGCACTCAGCGCCGGGATACCGAAACACCTAGACTCCTAGCTGCCATATCCGAGAGGGTATCTTCAATCGTCACTGGAGAATGTTGCTCGTAATTCTTGATCGCAAGGAGTGCCAGCATGAAAGCCGTCAATCGGGACGCCGTATATCTGAGATTCTTCGAAGGGACATTATCCAACGTATGAAAAGGAGAAGAAAGAGAAATGTTTCAAGGCCATAGTCTCCACGCACGCAAGAAAGAGGAAAAGCGAGTGCGATTCGTGGAGATGGTGACAGTATGTGCAACCGAGGGAGGGACTTCAACGAGATCGCTCATAATTATACCTGGCCAATAGGTCAGCGAAGATCAAACGGGCAGCAGTGCTAGAGAGCACACCGATGGGATTCCCAACTGATCACGCTACCGTCCCGCGAAACCAAATGGTTGCTGTTGACCGAGCATTCCAGTCGGCGTTCATGGCACTCGGTATGTGGTATATTGGTCCCTGATGCAATTGTTCCAGAAGCCCTGGGTCTGGATATACCGATTGAGAAAGACCGCAATCGTAGCAGTGCTCACTCACATCGGCGCCAACGCCAGCATCGGCCCATTGCCTCTCCCAGAGCAATTCGTTCATATTCGGCATGGGCATGCATGGTGTGTCTCTGTTCAGCATCATGTTCGGAGTACCCGTCCTCAGCATGTTCAAGTGCGACGCGTGCGTGTGCGGCGCGCTCATGTTCGGGGTGCTCTTGCTCGGCGTGAGCATTTTGAAGAAGTCGATTTCAATCGACCAAGGCTCGGTGGGTCCGGCGAACTGAGGTTGAGCAGGGCCAGTTCGCTGAGGGTCGATAGTACCAGCGCCGGTGAACTGAGTCTGGAAGCAGCGAAGAGGCGAGGCAAGAGCCGGATTGGGTCCCAGGAGTCTAGGGTCGATGACAGCAGTGTTGAAGGCAGCTGGAGAGGAGCCATGAGGCGAGACGGGAGCGGGATTGAGTCCCAAGAGTCCGGGATGGATCGCAGCGGCGTTGGAGAAGGCACACTGGGAGGAGCCCTGAGGCTGATGCGAGCAGGTCTCTTGGGGTGCGATGAAGGCGTGGTTCTCTGCATCAACTGGAAGAGGATTTTGAGGATGCACAAGTGCCGGGTGATTGAGGCCAACCGGGCTCTGGGCAGGAGTAGGAAAACAACGAGCGGCCTGTTCAAGAGCGGCTTCCTCTACATCGTCCTCTCGTTTTCGTTTCAGTACCCACGTTGGAGTCCGAATATGTGCCCGCCGCCCATGTGCAGCTAGTTCCCGAGCGGCTTGCTCTTGAGCTGCCTGTAGCTCAGTGGCTTCCCGTTGTCGTCTTTCTTCTCGTTCCTCACGGTGTATGTCATGCACAACGGCGTGGTGGGCTTTCAAGGCGCGAACTATGGACGCAGTGTCGTGTGGACGGGCATCGGTAACCAGAAGTGGGTTGATAAACGGTGGACCCATGGTGATGGACGCAAATCCCATCCTGAATGTGTTCATTCGCGAAGAAAGTTGCTAAGATATGCTCGGAAGAATATGCGAAGAGCCCCGCACCCAGGTGAAGGTGAAGCGAAAGGGGAAGATGATGGGGAAGTGAGAAGGATTTTTGCAGCTTAAGAGACTCCAATGGCATGATGTGCGGACTTGCCAGCTTTGCTTACAAGCCTAATGCGCCTCGGGGTCGTGCCTGACGACGGGTTGGACGAAGCTTCCAATGAACACCATGGTGCTGCACACACTCTACAGTATCTGCGACAGCTCTCACCTCTAGAACAGGCCTGGGTTCGTCTCAAAGAGCTCAGAACACTTGACGCAAACATACTCTCTATCTTCTACACCACCGCCGCTCAGATATCAAGCGAGCCGACCATAGTTCAGGCGTGAGGTCTCACCCCTAATTCTTCCAGTGGGTGACGTAAGGAGACCTACCTCTTCAACGGCTAAGATGAGCTTGAAGCTTGAGTCGTAAAGAGAGAAGCGGCATCTCCTGCTCTGAGTAAAATCCAGCGAGCAAATAATCTACTCGTTGGAAGGCGGAGTGAGAAGTATGTGTGCAGACAGTCGCTGAGATCTATACGCACCTAGGACACTCACTCTAGCCTAATTATTTCCCTGGCTAATACCTCATTCTTCCGACTCCACCGGCTCTGAAGTTCGAAGTTTTGGTGTTGGGAAAGTGCTGGATGAGCGAACCTATTATTGTTGTCCAGGGCAGGATTAGCCTACTGAATAAAGGGACAGATAATAACCCCAACGCTGGCCACGGATATTATATCATGGGAGAGAACAGCATTCGCTTTCTCTTAGGGGAATAGATTCTCGTGAAAACCTGCCATGCGGTGAATGTTGGTCCACCTGTAGGGCTGACGGGAGCTTAGTAAGTTGGGTTATAGCGCGAGGACCCCTATATGCAAGGGGCCAGGATGGACCTGAAACCCGCTGTTTCGCAATCAACCACAGCGCTTCCGACAGTGACGCACATTTGCTATTCTTGACTTCCGTACACCTGTTCGCCTGAGGCATCGTCATTTTTACAACGCCCAGAGAGCGGAGAGGACATGGCAGCCGCCATCGAGATCCCACCGGCACCCTCAATACACACAAAACAGATGGCGACCAAAGCACACAGCTGTCCGCAATGCGGCACCAGTTTGCCTGTGGAGAGAGAAGTTGAGGGCGCGCAGCGGCGCATAAGAGAGCTGGAGTCGCAGGTGGAGATGCTGAAGGAGAAGGCGACTGCTGCTGGTATGTTTATCGCTGATCTACGCCTCGTGCGCCCCTCCCGTCGAGTCATGGTACTGATATCAATATGATAACAGTGGACAAATGCGCCGACTACGAAGACCAACTGCGCAACATGCGAGCCGCACAGAGTGGCCTCCCGCGATCGAATACCTCCGATTCCCTCGCGCCCGGCAGACCCTCGAACGAAGAGCCGCGCCCCTCAACCGCAAACTCCACGTCCGCTAAGCAATCCCGCTTCTCCTTCCTCACCGGCCGCCGTGGCTCACCTGCGCAAGGCCAGCCCGCTGTGCCTGCACCTCCAACATCGATCTCGGACGCCGAGCTCCTCGAGCAACTGGAGAAGGAGCGCGCGCTGCGGGCTAAGGCGGAAGAGAAGGCACGCAAAGTAGATAGCGAGATCGAGGAGCTGAGCGTGCAGCTCTTCTCGCAAGCCAACGAGATGGTGGCTGCGGAGCGCAAGGCGCGGGCGAAGCTCGAGGCGAGGGTCGAGCAGCTAGAGAAGAAGGACAAGGACAAAATGGCTAGGCTGGAGAGGCTGGAGAAGGCGGTCACTAGAATTGACCGCGTTAAGGCCATGCTAGCCGCTCCTACGCCTGCGGCTGCGCCCGTGCAGAAGAAGGGCTAAGAGGACTACCCTGGGCGGACCATTTGCCGTCGGCTTGGGGACGGCATCACTTTCCGAGGCCCTTTTCGGGTCACACAACTGAAAGCAGGCGAGGACATCCCCGCGCACCCCGGGCGCATACATCTAGCACCCACACCATTCCTCCATCGGTTTCTTTATGTCATTCTGGTGTTTGGTCCTTTTTGCGGACGAGGCAATTTGCTCATGGCCGCCGCATCTTTCGATTCATTTCTATCTTCACGATACCCCCTTTCGTATTCCTCTGTCGATACTTAGCGTTGCATTAGTCCCTGCGTTTCTCTCGATTGCATTGCATGGTGTTTGACTGCTTTTTGAAGAATAGGAGCTTGGGATGAGGGATGTATTACTACTTTATAATTGAACTGAAGCGAAGAGGGCTTTTCATAGCGTATTGAAACAATTTGCCTGGAATCGACGAGCTTGCTGTCTTCGGTCTTCAGCCCGGTGATGCCTGGGGTTCCTCTGTATTACTTTTTATTCTTGCTCCCTTAACCAGACGTCAATGACCTGTCGCAACTCCCACCACACACCTTCCACCCCCAGGTTTCCTCTGCGCTTCTCATGGTGCTTTTCCAAGGAAGACCCACTCATTTGTTATTGGGTCCTGCTTTAGTGTACTACAGCTATTAGCGTGGATAGTGAATAGTGGATAGAATGTTGGTAAGGGAAGTCGATCCCGTGGAGTGTGCCTGGGACGAAACGTGGTTCTGAGAGGGGCTATGTTCGGCGGGGTGAATTGCGCGTTGGGTAGGGACGTGAAGGGACACAAGGACGGCCTGTGTGAGAGGACTTTTGGAGGGCATACGAAAGTAAGAATTCTCGAGGCAGTGTGGGAAGAAGATGGGTGGGCAGAAGGGGGATGCGGGCGAACGCCAACGGGGTGAGGCCTCAGGTATTACTTCCAACACTGATGAATTGGGTTGCTGCTGAAGGGGGTGTGCGCGCACACTGATTTCTCCCAATTAGAGTATGCTCTCCTTTTCCTCGGGCGGGTTTGAAATTCTGCCTTCGTGGTCATTTATCTTATTGTGCTTCCTCAAGCGGTGCATTTCCTGTCTGATGTTTGCGGGCTAAGACTATCTACCTCCTCTCTGTTGCTGTCTCTCAGTAAAATTGAACTTCTATCGAATCTCAAAGACTCTTCGACTACTTTCCTTTTGTAGTCCATACGCCATACGCCATATGCCATTAGCTGCTCTATCAGCTGTGGCTTTTCCATCCACACCGGAGCGCTTGATCGACCCCCCACCGGCATAGTAGTCGTGCGCCAGGCTGTTGCCCCAGTATAGCAGCTCCTTAGTACTGCCAGCAGTATCCTGCGGACATGAATATTCGAATAACAGATCAAAAGCGACAGTGAGGCTTACCACTGCCAGATCACAACTCCTCACAGGATGTTCCTAGCTCGGAAACTGTCAGCGTTGCAGGAGCTGGGATGATCGGAGTAGCTTTCCATGCCATAGCACCTTGCGTGTGACGTACTGTACTCGAGTATACCGCCGCTTGGGGATGTAATTGGAGAGGTGTCGAGGTAGACGCTGTGATGTCACGGCGCGTACGGGAGAGGCTTCAGCAAGCGCTCGGGCGACGAATCAGCAGACTTATCCTATTCAACCACCGATACCACTACTTCGAGCCTCATGGTATTTTTTAGACGGACTTGTGAGCGTAGTTGCATTGATGCTGGAATTCGGTCTGGATCCGCACCGAATGTTGCACACAAGTCGCTAGGATGTAGGAGGTTCATGCCCGAATGTGAATTATGCCTCTTCACCAGGTGTAGTGCATGCGCGTCCCTAGCCCCCGCTTCTTCAGCAACTCCCAGGTGTCCTTCAGAGCTTGAAGGTTGGTCGCGTGCCTTCAGGAACAACGCCCTCCCTCAGGATGCAAACAGCCACGTTCATGCACTGCGGTGCCAAACACTGGTATCTCGCAAACGGCGCAAACTCTACGTGGCGATCAAGCGTAGGCGTCCGCTAGATTGAAACAGCAGGTAGAGCGAGGTGTTCTGTTCTGCGGCGGAGCGTCTTGATGGTGTTGTCTTAAGTCATGCCGTTCACTCGTGTCGGTGCTGTTTCATCGGCTGCGGGGAAGCCGGCAGTTCCTGGGGTGCGCAACAACAAACAGAGTCGCGTCCTGGGATCTGAGAGAGCGCAGCCTCCCAAAGGCATCGCGAAAGGCCATCGCGGCGAGCATGACGGCTGTGAATAGAGCGACCCCTTTAAAGGCCACTGGCATGGCCGGCGGCGTCCAGGAACAAGGGCCAGGGCGAGTGGCGGGCCAATCTGGAGTCATCTCAGCTGCGCACGGCCTGTTTCAGCGCAACAGGGGCCCGTGAATCCGGGAACGAGCGACCAAGTGCCCAAAATAATTCGCAACACCGGCCAAACCGCCCGCAACACTCCTCACGACAACAACAAGTGCTCGCCGCGAGCACAATCGCCGCCCCTCCGTCCGCCGCCGCCGCATCCTCGAGCCCGAACGACGTCGCTCCTTTCTGCGCCGCCCTCCACCGTGGCTGGCATGCCTTGAAACCGCCGTCAGCGCAACGCACTCCGCACCTCCTCCGGTGGGCCTGTCTCTCTTTCCTCGAGAAACACCGTCACGGTATATGCGCTCGACGCTGGCCGCTGGACGACTTCCGCTCTTTATCCCACCCATTATTCCTTTCAGCGCGCCCGCGAGCCGTCGCTTCAGCCCTGTCCGCAGCCGTTCGCCCCTCGCATTCATTGCGCCGCAGCCGGCCTTGGCGAGCCCTCGACGTCCAATATATCACGCAGAGCCCAGCTGCACCGGAGGACATGAGCTAGGATGACGCGACCACAGATTATCAGGGCAGGTACGGCTCAGGACCACATTGTGCGCGTTGGGGGGGCACCTGTGCTAACGTTCGTTTCGCTGTAGACACCCTGGACCTGCAAGACAAGACCTCTCCGACCGCCCAGGACCACTCCCACCAGCCGCAACACCCAGCCCCGCTCGGAGCCGGCCCTGCAGCACCCCACCAAGAAGCGTCGCTGCGGCGTGTAGACGACGAGCGCAGTTCCGAGGAAGTGCGATTGCAAAACGGCTGGGCTGACACAAACGGGCTGCGAGACGATCCCGGGTCTGACGACGAACGGACCGTGGTGACGAACGGCCATGGAGACCGAAATCTCCAGCAGGACGAGACCGCCGTCCGGCTGAACGGCGGTATGACTGGAGACGGCGACGACGGCGAAATGCAGGACGCCGACGTCGAGGAGGACATGGATGACGACATGATGGACAAAATCTCGAGTTCGCCCTCGATAGACGATGGTGGGTATTCTTTACCTTGTTATCCTGAGAATCGGCTAGAGCGAGGATCTTCTACGACCCCGGACTCTTCGCCTACCTTCTCGCCGAGCGCGTCCTCTTCGACGTGCCTCGACTCTTCTTCCCCCTTTACCGACACGCCTATTCATTTTCCCCTCGCTGCTGCTGCCGCCGCTCGAAGACCGTTCCGAGTCCCAGCTGGCGGCGCGGAGCCTGTCTCAAAATCTCCTTATCGATCATCTCCTGTACCCTTTTCATTCCGATCTTCCCCGAAGAAGCACAACACTCAGTCAACGGATCATCATCATGGTGAGTATGCCTGGCCAAGGACCACCAACGTATCGAACGATGACGCCACCGCTGGAGAGGTTCGCAAAATTAGCCCCAGGACGCAACATTTGAGTATGGTTGAGCAACGGCTGCAAGCAATGCGCCTGGACTCGCAAGTATCGCTGTTTTCTGATTTGGACGAGGAGAATGCCCAATCTATGCTGGAACCGGTTCCCAGCCCTCTCAAGGACACGCTAGAGGACCCTTTCACAGAAATGCCGAAGCGGAACGACTCGCCCACCCTTGGACCTACTAAAGGCGAAGAAGAAGAAGAAGAAGAAGAGGGCGACTCTTGGACGACGGACAGTGACGCCGACTCCTGGGACGAAGAACTGGACAACGATGATGAATCTAATGACGTTTCCTTCTCTGACGACCCCCGATTCATCGATTCCGGCTGGGGAGGCGAATGCTTACGAGAAACAGAGGACATTGATTTCGAATTTGTCTATGCGTTGCATACATTTGTGGCGACCGTCGAAGGTCAGGCCAATGCTACTAAGGGAGACACTATGGTGCTCCTAGACGACAGCAACAGCTACTGGTGGTTAGTGAGGGTCGTGAAAGATAGCAGTATTGGTACGTGGAAAGGGCGCTTCTGTTGAACTTTGCTAACTGGCGGCAGGGTATCTGCCCGCTGAACACATTGAGACGCCAACGGAGCGGTTAGCACGGTTAAACAAGCATCGAAACATCGACCTCTCAGCGACCATGCTCGGTGATACCGCCGAGAAGACGAAGAACCCCCTCAAGAAAGCGATGCGAAGACGCAACGCCAAGACTGTCCAATTCGCAGCGCCTACCTATGTTGAGGCTTCGGATTACGACTACTCGTCCGATGAGGGTGGTGAGGAAGAGTTGTTCGGCGGCGCGGATCCAAACCAGGCACAAACACAGCAGGCCACAGTCGAGAAGACCGAACCCGAACAAGATGACAGCTTGAAGGTCCAGCCGCTGAAAGTCAACGGCGCTAAGAAGGATGTGAAGAGCAAAGCAGAGCCAGAATCGAAAGAGTCTGAGGAGCCTACCAAAGATGAAGCAGACAAGCAGAGAAATAGCGACGAAATATTTGACCGACCCTTGGACCCCAAGGTATCCCGAAATGGTACTCTGCGGAATACCGACTCGTTCTTCAAGGACGAAACCACAGAAACACGAAAGATCACACTTACCCCGAACCTATTGCGAGACGACTCAAGTACTTCCACTACAGGCTCACGGGAGCGCGGTCCGAGCCTGGAGAGCCTCGAAAAGAACGGATTCGCAGACAAGGTTAAGGAGGACAAGAAGAAGAAAGAGAAGAAGCCCGGGATGCTCAGTGGTCTGTTCAAGCGTAAAGACAAGAAGACCAAGAGCGCCGGCCTGGACTCCGTTGATAGCGATGTTGAAAAGCAGTCAGAGGAATTTGGCCGCAACTCGCCCCAATCGAAACCTTCGGATGACTCCTTGGACCGTACGGCTGCCGAGCAGAACGGAGCCTCGTCTCCGCAACGCCAGCCAAGCAAAGGCAAGCTGCAGAAATCGCAACGGGGAAGAGATGACTCGCCAACAAAGGGCAAAGGCGTATCGAAAATGGACAGTCCAGAACCTTCGAGGGTGCAGAGTCCCTCTGCAAAAGAGGCCCCCAGCGACAAGCCTGCCCAGCAATCCACTTCCACAATGCGCTTGGTCTCGTCAGAGCAAGAAGATACGGCCAAAACGGCCAAACCGTCCATTGAAGAGCGCGCTCTATCTCCTGACAGTCGTTCCCGTTCCAACTCTTCCGCTTCAAAGCTCAATCCCATGAATATGCTCAAGAGCCAACAGAACGGAGAGCCGAGACCAGAGAAGGTCAAGAAGGCTAAGCAGCGGGTTCAGCTCGATGACTTCGACTCTGAAGATGAGAAGGATCCCTTCGCAGACCCAGAGATGCAAGCAAAGTCAGCACAACCAGCAGACTCTGAGGCAACCGGACGTCTCTCCGAATCTCCGGTGCACGTGTCGGCCGCAGATGCACAGCCTCCGGGCAAAGAAACTGTTCAAGAGAAGGACCAAGAGTCAGACTCTCAGCACCCTCCCGGTCTCACTGTCGACACATCGAGCCAAGAGACCAGTTCTCCGATATCAACCCCCACACCCGACGGCAGCCCCTCCAGCAGCCAACCGAACAAACCCAGTCTTGCAGCCTCACGCCCCAATACCTCGCCCTCGCCTACGCAACTCACACAGAATTCCTCGATACCTCCGCCATCACGACCCGCACCGATCCCGACAAAGGAAATGGAACCCTCGCCGCCCGACTCGTCAGAAAGTACATCGCTTCCTGCTTGGTCAGACTCCTCGTTACGAACGTACCTTGACGATGGGAGCGATATCAGGGACATGCTGCTGGTTATCAATGACACCACTGGCGTTGTTCCTGTAGGGCGCGATCATCCCATCATGGCACGACTTTTCGTTGAGGAGACGAGGACTGTGACAGGGTTAAGCAGCGAGTTGGATTCCCTTCTCAACAACCTTCTCGAGAAGAGGATGAGGAGGGCTGGCAAAAGTGCTGCTCCAACTAAGGCTTTGAGGTAGTAACGCGGGTCCCGGGGAGATATAGATGGATTCTGGTTTGACGCTTGATGTACGATGATGGCTGTGTGAAAAAATACCCTGAAGACTAAGGACAGGGCGGATACGGCGCATTGGTGTTGCTCTTTTATTCATGCTGCATGACATTGGAGGCGGGTTTCTATTTCTTCATTATTTTCTTGCTACTTTTTCGAATTTTCTTAAGCGCACATGGCATGCTGCATTCACCGGCGGTGTTGTCGTTTCCCCTGTTTCTGACTTTCCTTAATACCAGTTCACGCCTCTCACAGCAAACCGACAGCGTCACGCGGTGCGCTACGCTTTTACTCTCCCTTAATGAGCCACCACTAGAGAGGCGTCATTTCCCATTCTTCCTTTTTCTTGGGCCAAGACAAGGACCGGAACTTTGATTCCGCGACTGTATACATAAGCAATCTCGAGTCTTGTAGCCGTGGAGGCTTCAGGCCTTGTGGGTCGTTGCTGCGTGCTGAGTTGGAGGGCGAAGGATTTGTATATATGAAGGGATGAGGAATGAGATGGTTGGCGAGATGAAACACGTGCGTGTCCTCTGCATGTGATGTGGTATCTATGGTGCGTGATTAATGACTTACAGAAGATTGAGATGAAGAGCTGGAATCGTATCGGGGAGGGAGCTAGATACGGGTTTACGCTGCGGAGAAAGGGATACAGGTAGGGCTGCTCCACTGGTCCAGAGGAAAACAGGTATATAAACCTCTCCTCCCGCAAATTTGTCTCCTCACCACTGCTCTTTTCCTTATTGCGGGGACTTCACGACCTGGAAATCGTATGATACGCAATGTCCGTTTGCCTTCCACGACCGGCTGCTTCGTGTCAAGGTGCGGGGTAGGGCCATGGTTTCGCAAGATTGCCTCAGGTAGCACACAGACGAGTCATAGATCAACGGGCATGTAATAGGCCTCATATACCTTACCTCCTTCGGCTTACCAACGGGAAGACGGCACCAGTCGGTCAGGAACAAATGCCCTCAGTGCATGCCACGCAGTCATTAACACCGCCCGATCTTTGCTAATTCGCACGGACTCGCATCGGGAGAACTAGCATATGCAACTCCTTTGAATAAAACTTCAGAATCCTTTTGGCTTGTGTGTCGAGCAAAGCTTTTCCGCACTTACCGGCGGGACTATTGAGATGGCGCTGGATCAAACACCGAGCTTTTACGAGCTCGTTCAGCAAGTAGATGGGCATGTATTCCCCTGTACTCGGAGGCGAGCGTTTTCTCAGGAATATTACTCACACGCTGGATACAGATGGCCGTACTTCCAAAGGAGTCCGGAAGCTTACCTCACTCACATGAAAGAGTACTTCTACTTCATGATCGAGGGCTACGCCCAGCCATTCGGCTACATGCTCGAATCTAAGGCAAAGCAGATATCCTGGCCCTCATTTTGGACCGTAGATACGGAAAAAAGGCTGGTTATCCTCGCCCATGGGTCCGGGATCGAGCAAAGAAATGCGTTCATGGCCGCCACTCTACAGAGCGAGCACCAAAGAGGCCAAGTCTCCGAACTGCGCAAACTGTCCAAGGAGCTCTGCGCCGTGCACACCGCGAACGGCGAGCCTGTCCTCAAAATAGACCGCTCAGCAGCGGGTCTGTTCGGCATCCGGACGTACGGCGTCTTTTTAATCGCATACACGAACACCGACCAGGGCCGCAAGTTCTGGGTTGCCCAGCGATCGAAGAACAAGATGACCTATCCAGGAAAGTTGGATATGTGCGTCGGGGGTAGTTTACGCGCAGATGAAGTACCGCTCGACTGCCTCGTTCGCGAGGGCGAGGAGGAAGCGTCGATTCCTGCAGATATCAGCCGGAATGGTGTCCAGCCTTGTGGCGTACTGACGTATCATGGTCAGCCGGCCAGTCGGGCACAGACGCAGTACGTGTATGAGTTGGAGTTGTCGGTCACGCCTAAGCCTTGTGACGATGAGGTGGAGGCGTTCAAGCTGTTGAGCTTGGAGGAGATCAAGGGCGCGTTGGGACGTCGGGAGTTTAAGTTGAATATTGCGATGACTTGGATTGATTACCTTGTACGGCATGGGGAATTGCTTGCGCAGAATGAGGGCAAATATCTGGAGATTTGCTCTAGGCTTCATAGGAATTTGGAGTTCTTTGTTGTCTAGCGATGTCCGTTTTAGTCTGGGTTCGCTGAAGCTTTGTGTACAAATCACGGTTCTGCTTAGCAGGCTTCGCTGGCGGCACTCCGCGAGTGTACGTCGGATCGGGGCGCTGGGCTGGAGCCCAAACAGATGAACCTAGGGTATATAAACCCTTCCACCAGTCCTCTTCATCCCTTCTCCACGACACCCTCAGCGGTGAGACCACTTTAAAAGATACCAGCACCACGGCAATGTGCCACGGCGCCACTAAAACAGCGCCAATATCATGCATGTCTGCCTCGAGAAGACAGAGGAGCCGCTCTTGATGCTGCGTTCGAGATCGGATTTTTAATTACAAAAATAGTGGACTAAAAGATTCAAAGGTCGATGCGCATGAGTCTGCTGCAGTCGCCCTAATATGAACAATAAAAGCAAACTCCGAGACGACAGAAGCGGCGGAACGGTACAAAAGCGACCGTACTTAAACAGACCATGTTCGAGAAAACGGCCCCAACAGACTCAGGTCCTTCCTCTCCCTCCTCCCATCCGCATCCCAAACCCAAGCCTACAACCTCGCCCTCGCCTCCAAATCCGGAAAATCATCCCACGCCCCCTCTATCCCCGGCCACCTGACCCATCTCGCCACAACCCGCACAACCTCGTCCTCATACCCCAGCGCCTCCCCATAAAACTTGCTCAGCTTCTCCGGCACCTTGTATCCCGGATCCTGCATCCTCTCCACAGAATCCATAGTCATATGCGCTATTTGCAAGAAATCTTTTTGCGCGAGGGGTAATTCCGGGTTGGCGGTATGAGAAGCAGACAGATTGCGGGCGCCGATTAGAGCGCGTATGAGTTTCGCCGTATGTCCGTCGTCAGGGTAGCGTATTGCGCGGGATACGACATTGTCCCAGCCTCCGGGGGCTTTAGGCTTGTAGTCCGTGACGCGATCCAAATAGAGGGTCGGACATGCGCACGCCGCGTATATAACTAGATCCATCCAACCCTTCCAATTCAGCAGTCTGGCCTTCTGCTCCAGTGTCAACCAGTGCAGCCGCATGAACACGGGGTAGAAAACGCCGAGGTTCACGCTGTGCATCATGAAGAAATCCATCGCTGGCTCTTTGGCGGGGTGTTGGGCTGCGGCTAGCGTGTACGCGCATAGGTTTGCCATTTCCGCGGTTTTGTACGCGATGTCTTCTTGCGTGGGTTCGACGCGCCATTGGGCGAGGAGGGAGGATAGCTGGGGCCCGGCGTGGGGGATGAGGGCGTCGGTGACACGGTTTAGCACGGCCCCTGTTTTCGCGGCGGCGGCGAAGATGGGATCGGTTTGCAGTGTTTGCAAGATGGAGAGCATAGATTTACGGGGCGTGTCGGGGTGGGAAGAGAGATGCTGTTCGATGGAGAGCAGGATGGGGAGCGGCCAGTTGTCGTGGACGCATGCGCCAGCGAGGGATTCGGCAACGAGGCAGGGTTGGTTAAATTCGAGGGAGAAGCCGAGGTGGATGATGGGATGTAGGAAGCCTTCAGGGAGATCAGCGACGCATTATGGAGTGCTGAAAGAGTAAATAGGAAGTGATACCGGAGTGCATCCGTCCCAGCATATCATCGGCTCTCTCATCGCCTTTGAAAACATACTCCTTCAATACTTCTTCAGCCCCCCTCTCCGCAATTTCATCCTGGAAGAAATGCAAATAGTCGTTATAAAACTCCGACTTCCCCAGACACTCTCTAAAGAATGCAGGGTCCCTCATCTTCACCAAAGTCTCGGCATTATGATGGAAATGCGGGAGTTGGAACGTCTTGTTCAGGTCGTACGCAGTCTGCATTTCCGCTGGAGAGGCGCCAAGAGCCCACAGAGTGCATAACTGGTGAACGATATGATCTACAAACTTCGTGTCACAATCCCAGGCCATAGTGTTGAAGAGCACCGGAGACTCACTGTGAAGTCCCACTTGTTTATGGAAGTACGTGTGGTACTTGGCGTGATTCAGCATTAGCAAGTCGGAGGCCGTATCCGCGCTCTCTCTCGTCAACCCTTCGACGTGCGTGTAGCCTGGCGAGTGCTCGGTGGATAGCTGGACATTATAAGGAGTGGCACCAGATGGAAGCGTGCTTTTCATGTTGCTCTGTTGGGCGGATATGTTTGCGGGAGCCATTGTGTTGGTCTACAACCGGCTGGACGCTAGTAGTAGTTGTAGACCTGAAGAAAGGGCACTGTAATCAATTACCAGCTATGAAGAAGTCCTCAACCTCTTTATGTCTCCTCAATCGCATATCGCATCAACAATATCCGGAGAGGGATCGACTATCGACGAGTCTCGTTTTTTGTACCGACACTTAGGCCACTGACGTGATATTGTCAGCGCTATCTCATAAGGCCCGCAAACTCGTACGCACCAGTTTAATTTCTAGCTTCAGCAGCAATCGCGCGCTGCATCTCTCGCAGCAACGCACCCAAAAGCAGGTGGGTTTAAAGTTGGGCGTTCGGCCTAACTCGTACGTATATGCGGGTGTCTGCGAATAGGTAAGCCCCCGCATTTATTCCCCGCTCCGTTAATACGAGGAGATGAGGGGTGATCATCTAGGTGGAAGGTGTCTTCCGTGCACCGCTATTGGCGGTGAGCTTTTGCGCTTTATGCGCTTCCGCAAGTGGACTACTTGGGAGTCGGAGTTAGCTGATCAAAAGCCAAGCTGTCGAACGATTGAAGCTGGTAGCGCTTTGATCTCCGGGAGCGCTAATTGGAAAGATCGGGAAAGTAAAGATGTATACGGGAATCAGCCCTGTAAACAAAGCGTCAGCCAGCGTTGAATAATCCAAGGTTCAGCCAGACTGTGATTGGAAGCTCGAGCGGAGAAAGCACATTCGACATATCATTGTATCTTCCTCCTTTTCCGGCGCATAAATCCACTATCTGTTCCGTAACTAATCTCACAAAATGTCCTCAGGCCTGCTCGGCTAGGCGTGATGCGCATTTACGCTGTTTACGCATCGTCCCTCGGTAGAGGAATGCCACGGCGGTCTGAGTCCTCGATGCGATTGCACTAATTGCTCTTGCTTTCCAATTCCAAACGTGCTTGATCGCTCTTCACCTATCGCCGAACACTCAGCCACTCGCTCGCTTGGATCCAGTATTTCTTCTCAGAATCTTTCAGCACATTACCCGCATTCTTCACACCCTCAAACACGGCATCCCAGAGCCCAAACGCCTTCTTTAGGTCTCCGACGATGTCCTCGGATTGTGGAAAGTAGCGATTCGATGTTGTCTCCTGCACACGTACTTTGGCTTCCGGCGAGGACGGATCCGGGTCATTGAAGAGCTCGTCAAGGTATGACTTCACGGCGATGCTGAGAGCGCAGTTGTTCGGCAGGAGGAAAGGTAGCCTGCTGGGCAATTAGCATTATACTGAGGCGGATTCTGAACGACCCACTTCATGGCGATCTCAGGGAGATTAGGAAGATCACGCTTAGCGGAAGCACTCATGAACATGTTCGTGGCAGCAACTTCCACGAGGTCTCGCAAAGTCTGCCGGACAAGGTTGATGATTGAGTTGTAACCGAGCAGATGGTGGCTTAGAGGACCTGTGAAGCCGATCGGCCTGTGGCGTAGGCTGCCAAGCCCAGCAACGCGAGAGATTAAGAGATTGAATTGCCTGTCCTTCTCTGCACAACCGTTAGCGCCGGAACATCTAGCGAATCATGGGTTACTAACGTTCGCCGCGCATAGGGGCGCCATTATAGTTGAACATCTCAACATCGCCATTGAGTATACCAAGGCGGAGGAGTTCTACAGCGACGACGGCAGCTTCCTCTAGCTCGGAATTGCCCTTGAGGGCAGCGATGGTCGTCGCCAGAACCTTGCCCCAGGCAGTCAGATTATGATTCGTATCGACATACTCTCGCAGGGCGAGGAACCGCCAGATCGAATTGTATAGAATCTCGTCGGTCGTGCTGAGAGGCTGAATGATGTCAGGTCAGGTCTAAGCTAGGTAGCAAACGAACTTACATTATTTACGTCCTTTTTAGAGACGGTTCTTGAAGCAAAGTCCGCGTTTTGTAGCGACAATACAGCTGAGCCAATGTGCCCGCATGGCTGCGAATGGTCAGTAAGCAGGTAGACGCTAGGAACACAGCACACTTACCTGGTGCTTGGAGACGGTGTCCCTGAATGTGGCCTCCTTAACGTTCCATGTGTCCACAATCCTTCGCCACTCGGGAAGTCCCCTCATACTAATGGTGCTTGAGACTGGCTTTCCACTGTCTGAATCAACCCGGAACCAGCACTTCAGGTCGAGATCCTTGTGCTGGTACCAGTTGTGAAGGGAGGATGATAGGAGGTTGATCGCCGTTGTCCGCAATGGGGTGAGCTTCGTGCTGACAAGGTTCTGATAGTGCGGAGAAACCCCTCCATCCACTGGCGGAGCTTCGATTATTTCGCTGCTTGCGCGCCAATTGAGAATGCGCGAGTTGATGAGGCCTCTTGACAGATAGTAGTAGACCTCCTCAGGCAGCCGCTGCCCGATGAACGCGTGCGAATCGTTTGGAAGCTGACCCTCCAGCATAGGTTCGATCTTGCCTTCAGCTGTCAGGACAGGATGGTGTTTCACCGCCAGCCGTGCCCTGCGGTACCGGTCGACATAGTTTGATTGCTTGAACCGCGGGTCGTCAGAATTGCTCAAGACCACCGATATGCCTGACCTTCCTCCGCTCATTATCATCTCGATTGCTCCGATCGGCTTTGACAGCTTATTCCGGGCGGGGGAATCGAGGCTCGGCAGGGTAGGCAAGAAATGGGTTCCAGCGAGGATGCAAGCGTCAACGAATACGTCGTCAGCGATATCTGCGTTGTTCACGTATTTCCTCAGATCCGCGACACAGTTTCCGCGCCTGATCCACTTGAATGTGCCAGCTTCGAGGTCCCAGGATGTGATGACCCTGTCACAGTCGAAGAGGAGGAGCTCGGACGACCCGGAGATAGCCTGCACCTCATTGCGCTTATCAAGATACGCGAGCTAGTCTGTGTCAGTGGGTGTATCGAGGCGAAGAGTGGATACGGTACCTGAGCCCATGCGCTGTACGGCGCGACTAGGAACGGAACTTTCCTCTCAACTAGGATGGACTGCAGCGCGCGAAAGAGGTCATCCGGCGTGACATAGGCTGATGAGTGTCAGTTCGTAACAGCAGCAAAAAGAGTCGGGGTTCTGACAAGATTCACCAAACCTGACGACTGACTGCTCTGCGTCGTGGCTGTCGTACAAGCTCCAGGCAGCTGCAATGGCTGCGGCGCCCTCCTGCCTCTGTCGGAACGGGTCGTCCTGCTGTGCGAGATCTAGGCCACTAAAGACGAAGAATGGCTGTATCTGGTAGCTGGCGAACTTGTTCAGGTCCTCCTCAATGTGCGGCCTGAAGGCGAGGTGTAAGCCTCCCAGCGCAGGTACGAGCGGCTCTTTTGCACGGGGATGATTTAGTATGCGGTTCTTGAGGTATTCGGCGGCCTCAATGCCCACGCGAAGGCCTCTCAGCTCCTCCAGCTGCGACGCCTCGCCGAGCACATTGTTCCACGTCTCGAAATCGCGGATCATGGCGAACGGCGCCGAATTTCGACTTTCGAGTATGGGTCAAGGAGCGTGAGGAATGTCTCCGCGCAGAGCTGCCGAGCCGATCGAGTGCGGCAGACCTCCAGCGACACGGAGGCGGGCGAGAAGGGAGTGTCTGGAGAGACGGTGGGGAAAATGTAGAAAGACAGGCGAAGTTGGAGCTCTCGCGGTTAGAGCTTCGTGCTTGGCGCGCGCCAGCCCTGTGGACACGCGCTAAACTCTTTTTGGGCCGTTAGCCCAGGTACCGTAGGACAACGCCTCTCGGAGCTGCCCGACATCCCACTCATCCCGTTTTCATCATATCGTTCGATAATCGGCTTGCCGTGGTACTCCTATATATATTCCCTTCTTCAGAAACTCTTTTAGTTTCAGTTGGGATTCCTTGCGATTCGAGCTCACTCACTGGTGCTTATCGTCCCTAGTCTACACTGTCAGCACTTACTCCACGGTATTCTTACAATCAGGTCCACCATGCCCCATTCAGAATTGCAAGACGCTGGAATCCCAGTCATCGACATATCGGATCCGTCGCCGGGAGTAGCCCAGGAAGTTTTAGACGCCGCCTCCACACATGGCTTCCTCTTTATCAAAAATGACGGCGTAACGATATCGCCAAAGGACATCCATGGAATGTTCGAATTGGTAATAACAGCTATTTCTATCTAGCTCATTTCGTTGCTGACCATCTCTAGTCGCGTCAGTACTTCCAGCAATCTCCAGACCAAAAGGCTGAATACGCCTGGGGCTCCGAAAAGGCTGGAGGCAAGAACCGCGGATGGGTGTCCATGCAAGGCGAGGCTCTTGATCCTAAAGGGCAGAAGGTACGAATGGAAAGTTTCATTGATATTGTAATCCGAAATGTCTTCATCTCAGAATTGACTGTCTTAGTGCTAACTCCCTCCCAGCAAGGCGACCCCAAAGAGTATCCCACCTCCCACCTCCCATCTCCCCCTCCTCCTCACCCAACTCACCAACCCACAGAGCCTTCAACATAGCCGAGCCATACCCAAAGCTCCAACCCCTTCCACCTCCCTTATCAGACTCTTCCGATCTCATCAGCCGCTTCCAAACCTCCTGCCACACGCTCTGCACCAACATCCTCACCCTCCTCGGCACCGCGCTCTCCATACCCTCCTCCCAAGGCGGCAGCTCCTGGTTCTCCACGCGGCACGACCAATCGCGCGGCCCGTCCGGCACCATCTTCCGCATGCTGTACTACCCCAAGTCTTCTGTTCCCGAGGACGGTGCATCTATCCGGGCAGGCGCGCACTCTGACTACGGATCGGTGACTCTCCTGTTCAGACTGCCTGGTCAGCCTGGACTTGAGATTCTGAAAGAGGATAGCAGTTGGGCGCCTGTGCCTGTTAACCCTTTCCCATCGACCCTGACGGACCCGCCGATCCTGGTCAACATCGGCGACTTGCTGTCCTTCTGGACGAACGGCATGCTGAAGAGCACGGTGCATCGCGTGACCTTCAGCGGTGGGGGCGAGGAGCGGTATAGCATGGCATATTTCTGTCATCCGCTCGATGATGCGAAGTTGGAAGCCGTCCCTAGTAAAGTCATCGAGGACTTCGGTGACACAGGCGCTCAGGAGTTGAAGAGTCAGAGGGAAAGGCTAGGACTGGATGCGGACGGGGAGAGTGAGGTGCTCACTGCCGGGGAGCACTTAGCGAGGAGGCTGAAGGTCACATACGGATTGAAAGAGTGAGCATGGTAAAATTCGGCGGCATAATGAAACAGTGGTATGAGCAACGAACGCTTTGTTAGATACGATTGATTGATGGTCTCTATGCTTCCGCGTGTTATTGACGCCGCGCTATGCATTACCCATAACGCCTGGCTTGCTATGCGTCACCTTCCTTTAACCCAAGATAACCGCCTTTGTGCATTTTCATCCAAAGTTGTACATCTCTTCCACCGCATATCTCACACCCATCAATATGTAATCATCCCCTCCTCTTCCTACTCGCCCGGCCTAATCCGGCATCACTTGCCCCATCCCTCACGACCCCGATCCCTTCAAGGACATTGCTCTCTTCGACCTTCCCACCCATCGCTTTAATCATCTTCTCTCTTGCCCTCTGAGCTCCCGGCGAATCCCACCCGAGCTCCTGGCTAGGCTGATACCCCTCGAACACTTTCTTCTCCTCGCCCTCTTCTTCCGCTCGCGAACTCGTTCGCGAAAGGAACTCGTCAACGCTTGATGGGTTTGACCGGGTAGACTGAGCGCGTCCGAGAGAACGTGGTTTTCGGCGACCAGACTCTTCGTTGGGAGGGTTCGTTGGGATCTTGCGGTTCGCGAGAAGCTTCGACATTATGGAGGAGTAATCCTTCTCTGGAAGTTTAGACTTGGGCTCTTCAGTGTGCGGTTCAGGGTTAGGCAGGACGGAGTCATCCTCCCCTGCGGGTATCACGGAGTCTGGTGTTGGTCCCCTGCCTAGCTTCGACTTCCGCGGAGCTGGTGCCGGCATAACCGGCGCATCTGAGATGGAGTTCGAGCGCGTAGAGTTTGTCTTCATATTTAGATGAGCGGTCGAGCCTGTTGAGGAGGTCGAACGCCTACGTGGGGAGTTTACGCTGGGGTTGATGTCTTGCAGTGGTAGTGAAGCTGGGCCATCGAAGCCGCCTATAGGCTGCGCATCCTGCTCTAAACTCAAATCATTAGTGCTTGTATTTGGATTAGTAGACGATCCTGTCGTAGACATTGGTGTAGGTCCAGAGAGTGCAAGATCGAGCGTGCCAGGACGCCGTGCACCACCACCCCTGGGTTTGGTTCCGTGTTTTGCAGACTGCGCCTTCTTCTGGCGGAGCTTGAGACTGTCTTCTTCAGAAAGCGGAGCTGTAGGAACCTCCTTGAAGGAAGCCTGAGGCTTTTGCTTCGGCTTCTGCGGATGAGGCACGATTGTGTTTAGTAGGTAGGTGTCATAGGGCTGTGCTTCGCCACCGCGTATGCAATCCCACAGCCAAGTCGCGTGCACAGCCGGAATGTGCTTATCGGTCGCGAATTTGAATTTGTCGGGATTGGGCTTCCGTGTGTGACAGATCATGACGGAAGTTTTGAGGGACAAAATCTCATCGTACGTGGCCCCTGCAGAAAGTCAACAAAAGTGCAGCACAGCGGAGGCAGTGCCCACGTAATCCTTACCCATGAGTGCAATTGCTTTCGTCACGTGGAGAAGCTCGATGCCAGTAAAGCCTGTGATATTGATCGTCAAGCCGTCAAACCCTGAGACGTCAGCTTTGCTGGTGGCCTTGCTGGGAAAGTTCGGAGTACTGACCACTAATACTGAGTTTACTGAAAGGCCTGCATAGAACGTTGTCTGCGGGGTCCACTAGGCATTTTCCGTGTAGACAGCGCTCGACCCACCAATTGGTGACTAAGATCATGCCTTCCGCTCCTCCCGGAAGCGGTGCGAGGTCAAGCGGCACATCTTGGGGTATCACGAGATAACCCCTTCTAAGATCATCCGAGGAAAATTTGTTGAGTTCTGCAGATTCGCGAATCACAATCGCTCCGTTGCCGTCCAAGTGCTCGCGCAGAATGTTGGTCTGAGTATGCGTCAGCTTGGTCTGGAATCACTAGAATCGGCAGCGGCCGGCAATGGCATACTTTGCTCTGGTCGAAACCGTGCGCGAACACCAACCGTCCTTGGAAAATTCCGTTTTCGTCAGGGAGGGGCCGACGAGGGCGAAACGCAGAGTCGTCCTCGGGCTGCGCATCATCTTGCGCTTCCGCCTCTGCACTTGGCGCATCTGTCGGTGGTACGTCTTGCTTAGCAAAATTGTTATCCGTCCAGTCATCCTCCTCATTCTTTTTCCTCTCTAAGCCAGCTGCGGTAATGCCAGCCCACAAGGCCTCGCTTTGGCTCCCCATTCGGGAGCTCGCAGAGCGCCGTAGTTTTCGTCGCAGGGGATTTAAAATCTGGGCTTGCTCTGTATCTCGCATGCGCTTGCCCAAAGTAGGCGATGTGCTCTGCCGACGATCCCATGCGCCTTTCCCACGTTCTTCAGCCGGCATCGTAGGATGATAGCAGTTTTCGTCCAGCGCCATGCCTCGTTCTTTGCTCTGCTCAAACCACTCCCAGCTTACTACTTTCATCCTCCAGTTGACGGCGTGCTCGTACTTCTTGCCAGACGGGGTGGCTGCGATCAGGTGAGTGATGTTTTTGGTCAAGTCGCCGTGGTATTCCGCGCCGTTCTGCACGACGGTGTCCTGTATGAACTTTCGCTGCTCCGCTATGCGCTGTCAGCACCATTCCGTCCCATGACCATTGTGACCGTACGATTGTCAAAGCCAGTGAGGCATATTTTGAGCCCGTAGAATGTCGGCAGCCGGTACTTCTCCTCGAGCTCCGCCACGTCGACGTCGTCACCCTCCATCCACACTGTGCGTAGTGCCTCGAGCCATTGCGGCAGGAGGACCTTGACGTCCTCGCGCGACTTTGCGACGTAGCGGTACTTGGCGCTGTTGATGTTGCCGACGACGAGGTGCGTGACGTCCGAGGTGAGGTCGAGCTTGATGGTTGCGCCCATCTGCGCGCCGATGGCTGCGAGCTCTGCCTGTCATGCGGTGTCAGCGTGAAGCCCCGCGATATCTACGGAGGTACCTACGCGCTGCTCGGGGGCGATGGAGGTGCAGCACAGAACAGCCCCGGCGAGGGGCATCTGGCTCGTTCCTGGGTCCTGTGAGCGTGGAGTCGACATAGTTGAGTGCCGGGACGGACAGACCATATCCCCCAATGGCGCCATCCATCGTCGTCGAGGTTGATGCATCGAAGTCGCGCCTCGCTGCTCGGGCAATGCAACATCGCGTATCAAAGCTTGGCGAGCCAGACGCGTTGCGGGGAGCGGTCACGTGAGCGTAATTTAGACTCAACATCGGGGGAAGCCACAACGGCGCATCACCGCCACATCGTTCGAGATCTGCCGCCGCCTGCCGTGCCATCTCCGAGATTCGCGGCCTCGCCACTTCGAGGCGTGCCTGCCGACCTACCCACAACTGCGTCTTTTTCTGAATTAATATGACGCATTCATCGGTTCAGGATTGCTTAATCGCTGGGCTGCGCCGGAGAAAGCTTCTTTCTCGCCTCGCGCTCGGTGATGGCAAAGTGCAACTCGCCGACTGTCGCTGTCTATCGCTGTCGATCACCTCATGTCTGCCATGGGACTTTGGGGCACGACCAAAAGCAGGAACCCCCCGGCTGCCGATCACTGCGCGATTTGGGGCCCGCTTCTTCGTGACGTCCCAAAAGCAGGCATCCTGAGCTCGGGAATAACGCGTGATTTGCGAGGTCGTCCTGCCAACCCTCGCACCCGCCTTGCAAAACGCGGTGGGATGCTGCAGCCTCGAAAACAGGAAAGCCGTCTCATGACCCGGAGAGCCCCTGGTGATGGATGCACAGAATGCCAAAGCTTGGCCGTCTCCAGTGGTGATGTATGTATCGACCGTTCTGGTCTCGACCTCACATGAGGACGAGGCCGCCCAGGGTGGCTTAGTCGTGTGCCTTCGTCAGCCAGCTCGCACGACACCATCGCCATGCTGCAGGCCGCCGCACGGTGGTGTTGAGGGGCAGCCGTCCGGGGCTTCCCACAGGTCAACAGGACATTTGAGATGCCGAGCAATCCGACCTCGGGTGGCTAGACTGCTTGTGGTGAGGGCGCAAAGAGTGCCCTGCCCGTGTGTGAGTGCCTTGGATCGTGAAAGCCCGCCCGGGTGACGTATTTGGCGTCCGGCGCTTCCATCTCAGCAGCTGTCGACCTCACGCCTAGAAAAGTGGCCGCGTCGTCCACGGTGTTCCCAGAAACTGCACCCCCTTTTGCCTGCGCCGACGACTGAGATGGTGCACAGTCTTGACGCCGCCATCACTGAATAATCCGCGCTATCGCCGCGTGCACCGCCTCTCCGCAGCCAATCCTCCCCGCCGACGCCTCTCTAAACCCCACACACCCGCGTCATCCGCTTCCCTGCGCGTCGACCACGGCTCATCTCTGCCCTGGTTTGGCAATTCATAACGGCCCTGTTCCGCGAGCTCTTTAACTCGCCGGCCCCTGCAATCTGCTGTTGACCTGGCACAGCACTGCCCATCAAGCCAGCGCACCACGTACTGAGCAGGGTATTCCCGCACGCTTCCGCGCACTGAACGTTGACCGCTCCACTCCCGGCTGCACCAAGGCAGGTGCCCAACCATTTGAACCTACCATGCCCGCAACGCTCCTGACAGTCTTTTGACGTGTGTGAGTCCCTGTCTCATTTCGTTTGTCTTTGTTCCGCAAGGAGCACTCCACTGCAACCCCTTCCCGAAGCATCAACCATGGGCATGGCTATGCTACCGTAGCCAGGAAGCCCTTTGTACCCTCTCATGACTTTAATGAGTCGCACAAAGCCGTCTGTTTTCGATCTTCACGTCTCCTGCTTCTTATAGTATTTCTCCACGTCTCCCAAATGTTCCTCGCCTCGTAGCTGCCGGAGCCGCTCGCAATCGATCTCTGCTTACACCTTGTCCGCCATGACAGAGTTCCATCACGTCTATACCGATCGCGGACGCCTCTCCTACATCCCCGAGCATTTACACGACCCTTCACGCGCACGTCGCGGCCTCTTTCAAGGACGGAATCGACGGCCGCACCGCATCCACATCGCTCACGTTGCGCCCGACCCTACCTTATATCGACGCCAGACTAGCAGCAAGTCGTACATCGTAGAAAAGCTGGCGGGTCCGCGGGATAACGCCAAACGTTTCCTTCGTTCCTTCATCGACTCCCACTTCGCTGCGCCCCACCAGCAGCCGACCGAATCCACATCGTCTCGAACATCCACAAGCAGTCGTAGAGCCTCTCTTTCGTCTCCTCCCGAGAGCCGGCGGTGGTCGTGGGCCACAGGCGAGATGCGGTCGAGTCCAAGGAGCTCAAATAGCACGCTTGCCGTGGTGGGCGGCCCGCGTCCTGCCTTGGTAGATCACCGATCGTCTGGGAGGTCATCAGCGAAGAGCGTGATGAGTAGCAGTGTAAAGCCAGTCCCGGAGGAGAAGCCTCTCGCCTCCGGTAACGGCATCACTGTCGGCATCGCTCTTACTGAGCCGGTGCTGTTCCTGCAGGGCTTTGAGCACACAGAAAACTCATCTTCGGAACGGAGCACAGCTATGCTTCGCGGCACTCTGAATCTGCGCGTGACGAAGCCTGCAAAGATCAAGGCCATTACGCTAAAGTTCCGCGGGAAGGCAACGACAAAATGGCCTGAAGGTGAAATCCTTTCGCTCCAAATTTCTGCCCATGCGCTAATCAGAACATGAAGGCATTCCTCCCAAGAAGGTCGAGTTTGAGGAGACAGATAGCATTATGGGTCACACGTGGCCATTTTTTAATGCGCAATTCCCCACCGCGGAAGCTGGTCCCGGCGCTGACCGTGTTGAGCTGTTCAAAAGTCCGGCGAGCGCCCAAGCACAGAAAGGCCTATTTAGTGGATCGCCCAATAATTCGTCAACAAACTTGAGCACTAAGGACGCGAAGCGTTTGTCTCTCCAAGTAAACCAGTCGCGCAGTTTCGGAAAGGGCGAATCATCAACTAGCGGGCCTTCAGTCGCACAGAAGGGTTACAGGACCTTCAACCCGGGCGAGTATACGTACAATTTCGAACTACCCCTAGATAGCCATCTCCCTGAGACCATCGATGTCGAGCTTGGTTCCGTCAAATACGAATTGGAAGCGATCGTTGAGCGCGCTGGAGCCTTCCGTGCCAACCTCATGGGAACGAAAGAAGTAACGCTCATCCGTGCCCCAGCTGAAGGTTCCCTGGAACAGGTTGAACCCATTGCGATCAGCCGAAGCTGGGAGGACCAGCTGCACTATGACATCGTTATCTCAGGCAAATCGTTCCCGCTCGGAGCTCAGGTTCCCATCGCTTTCAAGCTGACCCCTTTGGCGAAAGTGCAGTGCCACAGGATAAAAGTGTTTGTCACTGAGAATATCGAGTACTTTTGTTCCAACAAGCGCGTGCATCGGATGGAGCCGGTCCGAAAAGTCCAGTTGTTTGAGAAGCGAGCAGACGGCCCTCCAACAAGTACGTTCCCAGGAAGCTCCATGAGGATTGTCTCCGGCGGTGGCGTTCCCTATGATCAAAGAGCGGCAGCAGCGAGGGGCGAAGAAGTCCAGGTGCAGGATCCGACCAACCTTTTGGGTGATCTCAGCACCGGTGATGCAGGCGTGGGGCCCACGGAGATGGAATTCAATGTCCAGCTTCCGAGCTGCCACAACATGAAGGATAAAGACAGATCTGCCAGGTTGCACTTCGACACCACGTATCAGAACATCCAGGTGCACCACTGGATCAAGATCGTCATGCGACTTTCGAAGCCCGACCAAAACGATCCAAGCAAGAGGCGGCATTTCGAGATCTCCATCGACTCGCCTTTCCATATTCTTTCTTGCCAAGCGACTCAAGCGAATACGGCTCTGCCGGCATACTCATCACCGGAACCCAGTAACGGAGCTGCGCGGATGCCCGAGTGCGGTTGTCCTGGGGCGCCTGTTCGGCGCACTTCACCCACCAGCTTTGTACCGACTTTGAGCTCATTATCGCGCTCAAGAGGCAACTCGGACGCCACGTTACCAAGTCCAGCTCTTGCGCGCCCACAAGCTGCCCACATCGGCGGACCCACAGACTCCCAGTTACAAAGACCGATACACCTTCTTCGAGCACCCTCGTTCAACCCACCACCGTTCGATGATGAAGAACCACCACCGCCTATAGAGACTCCCCCTCCGCTCTACGAAAGCATCGCTTCTCCCACTACCGGCTTGGCAGACTACTTCGCCAGATTATCTGACACGTACGACGAAGATAGTGAGGGGGAGGTAGGAGGAAGCCGCAGTCGTGTCGAGATACCCTTGACTCCGGGGAGTCGCGTTAACAGCAGGAGCCTGGACGAGCGGCGAACGTGGCTGCCCGTTGGGCATTAAGCTGGGCCTGACGGCGCCCGGGCGCCGCATCACGAACGTAATGACGACATTTATGTAAAAGGATCTTGGGGTACCTACTCGGGCGCGTATAGCCCTGGCGGCAGGGGCATAGCATTCTTGATTTCTTATGTCTAATTCCCAAGGTGATTTTTCGGGGTTGGTCAAAATGTGCTTTAGCTTGCATCCAGGATGGACCTGGAGGCGTCGTGGGTCGAAGCTTTATGGGCATATCCCGGTATCTATTGGGCACGCACTCGGGGATGGAGGGACCTGCTTTATGCTGGGCTGGCGACGTGGTGTTCGCTGAAGGCTAGGTGTTGTATGTAGTCGGATTGGCGTGGGGAGTTGTATATATTCTGGTACGTACAGGTACCTGGCATGTTTCTACTCGCCATGTCTCTCCTGTCTCAAATCTCCACGTCGCGCGCCCGACGCTGAAGGCTTCGAAAAAGCATCGTCCCGACCACGGCGTCTTGTGCCTGTCCAACGCAATCCGAACGACTCAGCTGCGCGTTGATTAGTCCATCGTACACCGCCGCAACTGGGCCCCCGGCGCAGCACCGCCCCTGATTTGCTGACTGAGGTGAATGATTCTCGGGCTGCAGATTCGCGTGCATTCTGCGCATCATGTGATGCACAAAGGGTCCAAAACTCGCTCCTGCACACGCTATGTCGGCGCGCTCAGCCAATCTACGCGATGCGGTATGTTTGTCAGACGCCCCACGCTGCAGGTCGACGAGGGGATAGCGCCCCCGTCACGTTGATGGCTTGCACGTGGCTTGCGGACTTTCTGGTCGGGAGAGTGAATGGGAGTGAGTGCGCGCAGTGCTCTGTGGTCGCGAGACCGGCTTTTGACGGCAGAGGCAATCCGCCACAAGCGCCTCAGATGAATATGTCTTCGTATCTTCTGCACCTCGCCGCCGAGCACTGCTGCGTTCGATAAGTGCGGCCGTGATGGAGGGTTCAAGGCGCGAGTACTGCGCTCGGCGATGGGCGAGTGCGTGCCGCGATTGGCCGCCTGTCTGGGCGCTGAGTGGAGGCGACGTGGGCCAAGGGTTCGTTTCTCACGCCAAGCGGCCCAGCACGATAATGCTGCACTAGTATTAAACACTGCCAGCATCCTTCGCTCAACCTTCGCTCATCGCCCGCCAACTCTGCACTCTCTGCGCTGCGAGCCTCTGCAGCGCATCTCCCGTCCTCCAAAGAGCCTTTGTGTCGCGCATTGGAGCGCAATTGAGCGAGTTCAAGCGTGGAAAGCGGATATCGCGGCAGCACACTGGCTTGCGATCTGGAGATTGACGAGCGGTTCCGAAGATCCAGCGCAGGTTGAGCTTCTCGGTCCCAAGCGTTGAAAGCGCCGCGGCGCGACGACTTGCCCAGCCTTTAAGCCTTTGTAAGCTCGCCAACTTCTTCCACCCGCGTCTTGGGCTTTCCGTTCCCTTCACTGTCTCATCGCTGACCTACGTTTCGTAGACACTCGGCGGCGACTACCACGCCCGCCTTCCCCTCCCTCCGCACCTGCACTGTTCGCACTTGACGAGCCTCTAGGGCATTTAGGGAGCGGCGACTGGGCGCGACCTTTCCATACATGCATTCAGCTGCGCATTCGACTTTTCTCGTTAGCGGCCGCCACTCTGGACGACACAGTCCCACCGCCGATATCCTTCCCACATAACCCCACCCGCACTCGTTAGGACACGCTCTCTATACTCTCTACGACTACGGTCGCACGCCCCATATCGCCTCCTTACCGTACCATAGGAGTGCCACAGTCCCTTATAGCAGACCCTCCGCTACGACCGCTTTGCTTGAGACCCGTCCCGCCAAAAGTAAAGACAAGCAACACAAGGTGGAACAAAGCACGTCACCATGGCGTGGGAGCATCTTTCCATTACCAAGCCGCACTTGGTGTACATCATCCTCGGCGGCTTCACCAGCCTGTTCATGTTGTGCTCCTCCATCATCAAGGAGCGGCTGTACATTGGCGAAGCTACCGTTGCAACAATATGTGGCATTATATTCGGGCCGCATGCCGCCAACCTGATAGACCCGGAAACCTGGGGTAATGTCGACCTGATTACCCTTGAGTTTTCCCGCATTGTCCTGGTCGTACAGTGTTTCGCTGTGGGAGTCGAATTGCCCCGCGCATACATGGAAAAGCACTGGCGGTCGGTTACATTCCTGCTTGTCCCTGTCATGACCTTCGGCTGGCTGATCACGAGTCTGTTCATCTGGTGGTTGTTTAAGGCTGAACTCAACTGGCTCGACAGTCTGTGCATTGCGGCATGCGTCACCGCTACCGACCCTGTCTTGGCCTCATCCGTCGTCGGAAAGGGCAAGTTCGCGAAGCGAGTTCCAAAGCATCTTCGGGATTTGCTCTCTGCAGAGTCTGGCTGCAACGACGGCATGGCCTTCCCCTTCGTGTACCTCGCTATTTACCTCATTCGCTACCGCCCCGACGCCAGCAAGGTCTCGTTCCATTGGTTCTGCTACACCATCCTTTACGAGTGTATATTTGGCGCCTTCTACGGCGTCTGCATTGGCTATGCCGCCCGCCGCGCAATCCGCTATGCCCACGAGAAAGACTGGATCGACCGCGAGAGTTTTCTCGTCTTCTACTTTGTCCTCGCACTCTTCTGCGCTGGCTCAGGAAGTATGCTCGGGATGGATGACCTACTGATAGGGTTTGCCTGCGGCGTAGGTTTTTCCAATGATGGGTGGTTTCTCGAAAAGACCGAAGAGGCTCACGTTTCTAACGTTATCGATTTGCTAATCAACTTGGCATTCTTCGTATACTTCGGCACCATCATCCCGTGGGATCTCTTCAACGCGCCGCTGATCGGAATTTCGCCCTGGAGACTCGTCGTCCTCGGCCTACTTGTCCTCTTCTTCCGCCGCATTCCCGTCATGCTTGCTCTTAAACCCCTCATACCGGACATTAAGACCTGGCGGGAGGCTTTATTCGCCGGACACTTTGGCCCTATTGGAGTCGGTGGCCTGTTCGTGGCTATTTTGGCGAGATCTGAACTGGAAACTGAGACTACGACACCGCTGGCTGTGCTACCAGAACCCGGTTTCGAACACTTGATCATCATCGAGATGATTTGGCCCATCACGTGCTTCTTGGTCATTTGCAGTATCTTGGTCCACGGAAGCTCTATTGCTGTCTTCACTCTTGGAAAGCACATCAACACGCTCACCTTAACGCTCTCATATACTCAGGCAAACGAAGAGGGCCCAAGCTGGATGGAACGCCTTCCCCGGATCCAGTCACGGTCTAAGTCATCCATGTCCCTTGGCCGCAGACCTTCGGAGTCCTCGGTGGATGAGAAAACAGAAGCGACCGGCCCGGGTTTGCTACCGCCAGTGGGAGTCCCTGGCCACTTTCTACGCCGCCAGAAAGAGGAGGAGAACTCAAGTCGGGCAAGCTCGCTACGCCCTACCGCTCGTCGTAGACGGTGGGACGCCGGTCGAGGTCCTGGTGGGCCTATCTCCCAGTCTGCCATCAAGCCTAGCAGGAGCAGTCGCGAGCCTGATGCTACATCACCATTACAGGACTCGGATACGCTAGCTGTCGCCAGCGATGAATCTCCTGAAGGTTCCGCAACGAAGGAGAAGCTCCAGCGCGAGGAATCTGAAGAGGAAATCTATCAAGAAGGCGACAAGACGGTCATCGAAGATGAAGAGGGCAACGTCCTTGGAGTCAGAGAGAGTCGCAAGGGTGAGACTGGTGATGCAAGGCTGGCCGAGGACAATGCCGAAGCACGCCGTCTTCAAGAAGAGAAGCATGTCGAGCATGGCGTTGCACAGACTGAGCATGGCGGGACAGCCGAGCAGGCGCCGGAAACGGCAATTAATGCGGTCAAAGACAGCGTAGAGCATCCCAACAAATGGCGCAAGCGAATGCAAAGCTTCTCAGGCTGGCATCACCATGGCGAAGGTGAGCCTGCGGCACCGCCTCCGACGCACAAACCTGCACAGAAGCGTGGTCCAGCGCTTGCCTATCAGTTCGGTAACACCATTATCGTTGAAGATGAGGACGGAGAAGTACTCAAGAAATACGACATTCCCGCTGCTGCAAAAGACCGTCCTACACCAGATCGCAAGGCGTCCATGGCGGAAACCGGTGGTCGTGCTATGCAGAGTCTCCGTAGGATGGGCACGTACATGGGAATTCCCGCTCCTCACGCCGACGCTGGTCCATCCGGGACTCCGGTTGTGCCAGTAGATGGAAAGAAGCCAACGAATGAAGACGACGATGACCGGATTCGATTCACTGTCACCGCTGGGGGGCGCAGGATGAGCAAGGCTGAATTCATTCAACAGATGTCGAAGCTCGACCCCAAAGCTCGCGCCAGGTTCGTGGAGGACAGCGATGTTCCCGATCCCGTTAAGCGCGAGGTAAGGGAGGACGCCAAAGACGCTGCACGCCGACAAGCCGCATCCGCTGCTCAAGTGCCCGCGGTCGTCGGAGAAGAAGGCCAAGCTGAGATACACAAAATCGAGTCACCGGACGCGGAGCACGAGCAAAGGAACCGCGGACCAGAGGGACTCACTCTAGTGGACAGCGACAACGAAGACATCCCCTTCCATTCTGTCAGAAAAGACCTCGCCAAATACTCGATGGATAATACCAGGGGTGAGACAGCTGCTCAGCGGCGTCGCCGTCTCGCAGGGCAGGCAACGGCAACGCAGGAAGAGCAAGAGCAAGATGAGGATGCGGATGAAGAGGAAACACCAGCCGAGCGGCGCCGCCGGCTTGGTGCCCTCCAGGGCTCTTCCTCCCCCGAGCGCAAGGACGGCCGCTCGGTCTCGCCCACGCATCCGACCAAGAGCCGCATGGACGAAGGCGAGACAGCCGCAGAACGTAAAAGGCGTCTCGGCGCTCTGGGAATGGGCGAGGACGACTCACCCGAGTCGGACTCGGAGGCTGAAGAGGCAGGCGATCCTCTTGAGACGGGTCGCGGCACGCAGCACCTGACGCAGCATCGGGGACAACAACAACAGGAGAGATTGGCGCCGCCTCGCGCCCCAGGTATCAGATTCGCGGAGCAGCCCCGTATCCCGACTAAGGATGAGCGGGCCGCTGCTGAAGCGGCAGAGAAGGATGCTGAGAGCGCGGAGAAGGCGTCAGGCTCGAAGAAGGGGCTCGGCCGGTTGAAGTGGAAGTGAAGTGGGTAGAAATTGGATCTTGGATCTTGGATCTTGGATTTTGGATTTTTGGGTTTTCGTTGATGCTATGTGACATGAGAAGTGCATTTAATGTCTTATGTCTCGCTGAAGTTCGCATAGCTTTACGGCATTTGCATATGGCGCAGGTGATGGTGGTGGCCGGCGTCGCCCTTTTGGGGCTTTCGAAGCATCGCATTTCAGCGTGCAGAAGAGATAGAGGAGCGGGTTATGAAAGATAGCTTACCCTTCTCAGAGCCCTGCCTACCGTTTAGGCTTGGCCATAGTCAGAGAAAAGTTAGCATTACGTGAGGACGAATACCCGGTCTTGATGCCGTAGCACTTTCGTCGAGGTCGACGGTTTAGTGGTTCGTTCATCGCTCTCGCGCTATAGAACGCAGCGGTTCTGAAGCCTAAGCACTATTTCCTGGTCTTTGCGTATGAAGCCACCTGGGAGATGTGCGCTTGAATATTCCGCCGACGGAACAGCCACCCTGGAGGCCTTCATGGGCGTATACAATAGCACGTATAACGCACGCAACGGCCACCCTAGAGGTCTTCGCGGGCATGTACAATAGCACGTATAGTTAGCTGTACAAGCAACCTCACGTGTACAGCGAGACCTTGATCCACAGAATGCTCTGCCGCAAGGGATGGATGGGTTCGGCGTGTTGTTGAGCGCGTATGCGTGGAAAGGGAGGCTCACGACGGCTTATGCAGCGTGCCGAGAGCAGCGGGCATATATGTTCCCGTTGCTGCGGGCATCTTCTCTGCGAATGACGCACTCAATGTGCTTGCCGGCTCATCTAGCGTGGTTTTCGTACGGGAGGAGAGCCTGTGGTGTACATGTTAGCAGTAGAAGAGGATAGATATTTCGTTGGGACTTTCACTTTGGTACGCGGTTGCCAGGGGGTCTTCAGCTATCTTTACTTTATCTAAACTACATAAGCTATCTACCTAGGGGCGAGCTAGGTACATGGTTGGAGGAGAAGAAGAAGATAGATATTCCGTTGAGGCAAAGGGGAATTAGACTTTGGTACGCGGGTACTAGGGGGTCTTCAGTTATCTTTACTTTATCAAAATTACATAAGCTATCTACCTACGAGCGCGCTAGGTACATGGTTGGAGAAGAAGAAGACAGAGAGAAAGAAGAATCCATAGCCTGCGGCCTGTAACGGCGATGGTGGGCGGCGCGAGAATTGATTGAGTAATGGTCTGCGTCGATGGAGGTGAAGTCTGAGAAGGATGGCGCTGGACGAGACGCTTTGAGCGAGATGTGGAGATCGAAGGGAGAGGGAGAAGATGATGGTTGGAGCGCAAGGGGGAAATTCTGATCGAAACGGAAGCGACTAAACCGCTGAACCTTTTGATGATACCCCTTCTGCCTGCGGAGTCTAGAATATCGCGTCTTTTTTGCTGGTACTGTATATGTAGTATGCTCGCATCTTCTTTATGACGAGGTCGAGCGAATTCATGACTGCGCTACTGCGCGCGCGCGCGAAACGGGAGCGACAGTTGTTGATGGAAGCGGAAGCGAGATGCTGATCGAAGTGGAAAAGATGATTGCTGATCGAAGGAAAAAAGTCTCCGGGATCGCAGCAAAAAGAGTTTGTGATCCAAGCGGAAGAGAGAGTTGTTGATCGAAGCGGAAGAGAGAGTTGCTGATCGAAGCGGAAGAGAGAGT